>NW_022147540.1:1737701-2139096 GCF_002938485.1 Sitophilus oryzae
ACTAATATCTACAAATTGACTGTTTATATATAGGCACTCAGTCGGCATTTATAAGTGAGCCAAAACCAATTGAGCGTAACAGTTAATTACTGAGACTATAGCAATAGGCACAGAGAACTGGAAGCAATTGGACCATTATCTCTGTTCATATTATCTTTAAATTTATTAATTTGGACGCTTTCATGTGCATCTAATTGCCTGTAATTTGAGACTTTTTAATTAATACCTATAGATGATCTTTATCAACAATATGTTGAGCAACGCAAGATTTATCCGGTCTACCATATCTTATTTGAGATTGAGTATATATTGATTGATCTTCTAGATTGTCCAAGATATTTCATATTACAATCTTTACATGAAATTTCATAAACACCCGACCAGTAGGAGGTGTTTTATTACTTTAGAATTACCTAATAGTTGTTGTAATTTATTATTAGCACTATACACACACATGTTTATAATTGACATTCTTGATAAACCTACTATAAATAAGACACCACTAGTTTTACTGCGGGGACATTAATAATTACAAATCGGTTTCTGCAATTTTTTGTTTTCAAACCCATCAGCTTAATGAAGATATTTTTATGCATGCAACTGCATGAATAATATCTGGAGCAAGCTCCAGCTCTCACACCAACGCATCTACGTCCTAGAAAATATTTATTATAGCTATAATCGTCAAAAATTCTCAATATTCGAAATACGTTAGCTATATGACGTCTCGGCGTCGGTTCTGCAGACGTCGGCGTCGGCATCGAAGATGAATGGACGCCGCGACGGCCCAGAAACTCCGAATCTGAGTCACGTTCCGCTGTCATTCACAGGCGACCCATCCTCACTCTCTCTCTCTTTCTTTTTTGTCCTGCTTCGTCTGATTGCCTTTCTTTTTATTTTGTTTCGAATTTTTCCCGAATTTGAGGGCTGTCAAAAGTAGGGAGTGAGAAGGATATTTTATCTTATCTGTCGATAGATAAATATAATTTTGTCTGCAAGCCGCATCAGCACCTGACGGTTTTAGACCTTTGACTAAGTAGGCTTTGGACGGCTATTTATAATTTTTAATATTTTTTATTTTTTAAATATTAAATATGTAATAACAATAAAAATGAATAGCAAACCAAGACATGAGATTTTGCTACAGGTGTTCGACATATCGACTCTCTTCTGTTAGGGACAGACGGGACCGTTTTTGAACATTCATCGCGGAATTCATTAACTCAGTGGGGGTGAATAACTGCTAAGTATTTCTAATTCTTGTCTATATTATACGGAAGAATAAAGAATTTTTATTCTTCCGCAAATATATCCATAGGATTAGATCCATGGGCACTAAGTCAGATGGCCTCGACAGTCAACGGCTGGGATCTTGGTTACCTATACAATTTATTATTCTTGAAATTGGCTGCAAAAAATTGCTGATAACTTCAGCGTTCAGAGGCGGTGCGTCGTCTTGCTGGAAAAATATGTTTTCGAGTTCCATTAAGGGCATATCATCAATAAGGGGTCCAAAGCCTACTAGTTGAAAGTGGCGAACTTTTAAAAATTCTGTATTTCGAAGGGTTAGGTTATAACACAATATGTGCTATATTGCTATATTTTTGCAAAGTGCTATATTTGTGTGCTATATTTTTGCAAAGGTAATTTTAAATTCTTTTCAGTTAATTAAAAATATAGAGGGTGTCCCAAATAAAATATCAATTTTTCTGTTGATAACTCTTAAAATATTAATTTAAAAAAAATTATACTTAAACCATTAAATTCTACGTAAAAAGGTGCTTTGGAAATGTTTTCATAGAAATACAAAATTTTCCATAGCAAAAAAGTTACAGCGATTTGTTAAAAATGCACATTTTTGAAAAACACCCCGTAACTCCGAAACGATAACAGATATTGATGTGCGGTTTCCACCATCATGTTTTTGATGAAAAATGAGCTCCAGACACCGATATTAGTTTTCGTCTATCTCCTATAGAAAAGGGTATTTCCATTTAAAAGCCTCGAATTTGACCCACCCTGTACATTCAAAGTTTGCAGTTTTGTTGAAAATAATTTATGTTCATTACTTTAGCTTCACATTTAAGTTGTTTGTAGGTACTTTCAATAAGACGGGAAAATCGTAAAATATATATGTTTTTAATTTCTATGGATTTCTTAGCCAAGTTATATTTCTGTTGTCAAAAATTCCTAAAAAATGCGTTTTACTTTATTTTTGTGTCCGTTCTTATTAATTTATTGAAAATGAATGAAATTGTTCGTTCACAAGTTTGAATATATTGTAAACAGAGTTAAAATAACAAACTTTTTTTAAAATCTTTTAATCGTTTATTTTTAACTGAAAAAAAATCATAAATTTTCCATAGCAAAAAAGTTACAGCGATTTGTTAAAAATGCACATTTATCACCGATATCAGTTTTCATTTATCCCCTTTGGAAGAGGGTGTTTTCTTTTAAAAGTGTCCAGTTTGGCCCACCCTGTACAGGGTGGGTCAAATTCCACGCTTTTAAATGGAAACACCCTTTTCTTTAGGAGATAGACAAAAACTAATATCGGTGTCTGGAGCTCAATTTTTGTCAAACACATGATGGTGAAAACCGCATATCGATATTTGTTACCGTTTAGGAGTTACGGGGTGTTTTTCAAAAAATGCATTTTTAACAAATCGCTGTAACTTTTTTGCTATGGAAAATTTTGTATTTTTATGAAAACATTTCCAAAGCACCTTTTGACGTAGAATTTATTGGTTTAAGTATAATTTTTTTAAAATTAATAATTTAAGAATTATCAACAGAAAATTTGATTTTTTATATGGGATACCCTGTATATTTGTAATTTTTTGAAAATAATTTAAAATTACCTTTCCAAAAATATAACACACTTGATATTTTGCTCGATTCCTCTTCGAGATATAAAGTATATAAAAATTCGCCGGCTTTAAATAAGTAGGCTTTGAACGGCACCGGCTGTAATGCAAAAAAATTCTAGCTGTGAGCATCAATTAAAACGAAAATAATATTTGCTATGAGAGATGCAAAATTTTATAACAATTTAAAATATATTTAATCAACATCAACACATTTAAACTATATCTAATAAGAATAAAAATAAATAGCAAACCAAGGCATGAGATTTTGCTACATGGGTTCGACATATCGACCGTCTTCTGTTATGGACAGACAGGGCAGTTTTTGAACATTTCTCGCGAAATTTATTAACTCAGTGGGGTGAAAGATACCCCCTCATAACTGCTAAGTATTTTTAATTCTTGTCTAGATTATACGGAAGAATAAGGAACGTTTATTCTTCCGCAAACATATCCATAGGATTATGGGCACTAAGTCAGGCGGCCTCGGCGGCCAACAGCTGGGATCTTGATTAGCTATCCAAAATTATTCTTGAAATTGGCTGCAAAAATTTGCTAATAACTTCAGCGTTCAGAGGCGGTGCGTTGTCTTGCTGGAAAAATATGTTTTCGAGTTCCATTAAAGGCTTATTATCAATAAGGGGCCCAAAGCCTACCAGTTAAAAGTGGCGAACTTTTAAAAATTCTGTATTTCGAAGGGGACTATGACGAAATATCAAGTGTGCTATATTTTTGGAAAGGTAATTTTAAATTCTTTTCAGTTAATTAAAAATATAGAGGGTGTCCCAAATAAAAAATCAATTTTTCTGTTGATAACTCTTAAATTATTAATTTTAAAAAAATTATACTTAAACCATTAAATTCTACGTAAAAAGGTGCTTTGGAAATGTTTTCATAGAAATACACAATTTTCCATAGCAAAAAAGTTACAGCGATTTGTTAAAAATGCACATTTTTGAAAAACACCCCGTAACTCCGAAACGGTAACAGATATTGATGTTCGGTTTTCACCATCATGTTTTTGATGAAAATTGAGCTCCAGACACCGATATTAGTTTTCGTCTATCTCCTATAGAAAAGGGTGTTTCCATTTAAAAGCATCGAATTTGACCCACCCTGTACATGTCCTGTCTGACTAGTTTTCTTGTAAACTGATGTCTAAATAAAGATAATTGAGAACTTATTGAATATTCAATTTTCTATTAATTACTGAATTCAAAGTCTCCTAAAATTTCAAAGATATATAACAAATTAACTTTTTTTCCTGGACACATATGAAAAGGATCCAGGCGATATCCAGCCCATTCAATCCCCGGTCCTCGTTTCGTACTTTGTCCTTCGTCCCTCATCAGTATTTTTTGTCGATTGCCTTTATTTTACCCGGCGAAAAGGCAGGCCATGGAAACTCCGGACTAAAAGCTTTTGAAAATGGCGGGCGGCTACGAAGGGTTGAGCTTGTGCTCGGCTTTAGGCTATGGTTGAGGTTTGGCAACGTTATTTATTTATAAGGGTATTAATATGCATGGAGATATGAGGTTTAGATTAGAGTTGGGATGGTATTTTGTAGGATATTTGGATCTGAATTGGTCAGGAATAAATTAATGTTTTTATTGGAAAATAACAAAAGAAATATTATAATATACAATAATAATAAAAATAATAGCTTTGAAGCGTCAATGGCTGAAAGTGGGAGACCTCTTCCCCGAGACTGAAGCTTTTATGGTCGCCATTCAAGATCAAGTTTTAAATACACTTAATTACAGAAAATACAGCATAAAAGATCGTACAGTTCTAGTGTACAATAAGTGTAGAAGATGTGGAAAAACTGCCGAAAATATCCAACATATATCACGATTGCGTGTAGCATAATAGCACAAACAGATTATAAACAGAGACACGATAATAATTCCACAGGATAATGATACAAAAGTACAACCTAAAAGCAGATAAAACACCTAACTACAACTATATACCCGAACCTGTCCTAGAAAACGAAACACATAGAATCTATTAGAGATAGGAATGCAATAACTGATAAACACATTGAACACAACAGACCGGACATAATACTGACGGATAAATTAAATAAAACATAGTCCTTATAGCTATAGCTACTCCAAATAATAACAATTTGCAAGCAACATCCCGAAATAAAATCCAAAAATACAAGGAGCTGGTTAACGAAATAAAGGAACAGTGGAGACAAGAAAAAATTACCAGAGTACCAGTTACTACTGTTTGACCAGCAGATCTGAAACTACGGAAGGAATGCGAGAAAAAAAAATCGATATTGCCACGTTTATCTATAAAATTGCAAAATTGCCAGACATGAACTATAAATTTAATATATTTTTATTATATATAATGTGTTTAGCATATATTCTGACGTATATTACTAAGGAATTTTGACGTAGTTCATATTGTTCGATATGTTTTATTTAATAAATTATTTCTTTCATTCTGTATAATCTGCTTATTATTAAAGATGAAGATTTTTCAAGGATATCATTGGCAAACCGGCATCGCCGCGCATGGCCGCCTATTCATCGAACATGATTGGCGAAAGTACGTCACAGGATTTGTTACCACGCGGTTGCCATGGCTTTAACGCCTTTCCTATTCGCTAGCTTTATCCCCAACTTCACGGTCTCTTCTGAAAAGAGCAGAAATATTGAATACTATTGAAATATCCAGTGGCGGTGTCATTCTTTTGATCATTATTACTTTCTTTCATTATTTTATACCGGTTATCCTAAACTTTATTCCTATATTTTTCGTATATTTAATAGTTAAGTTGTGTTTTATTGGTTTGTTATCTTCTTATAATGTTTTTCGTTCGTGGTTTTTAATTATTAATATTAAGTTTGATCGTATATTTGTGTTTTAAAATGAATAAATTTGTTAAGGGTAAGACGCTACATAGCCAGACAAGAGAAATAATAGTTAATTTATATTAATATAGCTAGTAAGTAGAATAATAATAATATAATTATTAGAATATTAAAATTAAATATTGGCTAAAATGAAAAGCACACATTTTACCTAAATATTTTAGCTAAACTAAAATAAATATAAATAAACGTGGATGAAATCTCATTTGGTTTATTTCCTTGTGTTCATAATAGGGTTTGCGACGAAGATGCTACAGAGAGTTCGCTTAAACGTAAACTTGAGCGGATATCTCTTTATACCGGAGTTAGCGTATCGGCTAAAAAAAAAATTCACACAGAGGATAAAAAAAGGCTGGAAACTAACCCCGATAAAATGATATTCAGCCCTGGAAAGAAACGACCACGTGAAACTGCGATTGAAAAGCTCGACGACTTGGATTTCTAAGTGGTCGGAAATTTTATAAATAGATTTTATCTACACAGTTATTTTATTTACCAAAAATTGCAGGAAGAATCGAATTTTCCTTTGGCAGGGAAACGCTTAGGGGGTTATTAAAATCAAGTGGATTTTTTTGGCGTAAATGTCAAAATAACAGATAAATATTAATGGAGCGGTCCATTATATTGCAGAGAGAGATATAAATATATACGCGAAATTCGAAAATATCGCCAAGTATTATCTATTTGGATGAAACATGGGTAGACAATGACCTAACCTTTAAAAAGTGCTGGCGGAGCGATACCATATCTGGTCTAATAGGCATTATTGGATCTATTGGTGAGTAAAATTATGTTTTGTTTGCGCTTCCAAAGTTAACTATTTTCAAGATTTTTTTTTCTGCTGGAAATAGTTATATCTAAAATTATGTATTATAGAAAAAAATAGTTAGTACAGATCTTTAAATAAACATACCTCAAGACTCAGTCTTGATCATCTGCTGATGATGCTAACATGGTTAGCGAAACGTGCGCCCAGTACAAAAGTAAAAGTGTTTTGGTGTATTGTGTTGATTTAGTATTTTATTTTGCTGTGTAACACCAAAGGTTCCAACCCTCAGCTGTAATTATTTTTTCTATTATATTAACAACACATAATAATAAAATGATTCAAAATATTTAAGGGAGCTTTAATAAAAGCTTTTTTGTCATACGCTCCCAAAAACAGCTATTTTACGGACTCATTTCAGTCCGTAAAATGTTTCTTTTTCGGCCTAGGCCGTAAAGGTCGTCATGGCAACCTTTATGGACTAAAATGTCTAAATTCGTTATTTGGTTGTTTTATTTTGTCATTCGAAATTTGTCACAAAATCACATAAAATTATACATATATTTATAATTAAATTATTAAATACTAACAATATCAAAAGCTAAGTTATTTGTTTAAAGTAAGTACCTAGGTACTTACTTTTTTCGTGGAAATAATTTAGCAATACATCTTCATTTACAACGAATACGCCATTTTTGTCTTTCCATTCATTAAAAACATCATATTCTTTCTGGTAAATGGCACGAGACTTCACAGGAAGTAAATCCAACACGATTTCTTTGGCCTTATTAGCAATATGTTCGGGATTTTGGAACATTTTAAAATTGTTGATGAATTTGTGTGATTTTGTGACAAATTTCGAATGACATGTCAAAATGCGATGAAATAAACAAACTCGTTACTAAGATATGAATTTATAAGCCAACTTTTCAAACATTATAATTTCAAATATGGAAAATTTGCAAATATGCGTTCTAAAAAACTGTAAAAAGCGTATGACAAAAAATAGTGTATGTAACACGTACCTAAATTATGTTTTTTAGGACTCATCTACTATTTCGGACTCGGCTAACGCCTCGTCCGCAAACAGTAATGATTCGTCCTAAAAAACATCATTTTAGGTACTAGTTACATAAATAGCTATTAGTGTTTATCTGCTAACTCAACAGTAACGATTCAAACAGCATAACGTTTTTGAAAAAAATTATTAATCTGAATATTATATTTATGATACAAATTATTTTCATAAAACACCGTACGCCCATGTCTATTTTATGAATGAAATTGGGCGTGTTTTGTTTACAACTGCGTTCCCCTGCCGATACCCCGTAGCTTCAGATCCGTTGGTCACACTATACATTCTCCACAGGAGTGATCCTAAAAAATCTAGAATCAATAAAAATACTAGACCTCAGTTCTGCTGTTGGATAAAATTTTGTATGGCACTCGCGTGTTATAACATATGTCACTTGAGAAAATTAGCCCTCTCGGCCTACGGCCTCGAGCTATTTCGACATTTTGGCACTAAAATATCAAAAAATGCCAAACTAATTTTTTTTCCATGAAATGAACCCTCCAAAAAGATACAGACTTTACTTATATTAATAATAACTGATATCATCATTCCTAAAATTTGTAAAATACAAAATAACATTCTTTGTTATTTTCCTTTATTAGACCTATTTTTTCTGGACACGTCTGAAACGATCCCGGCGATATAGCCGGGCTATTTCCTCAGACGCGGACCTCGTTTCGCCTTTTGTTTATCGTCCCCTCATCAGGAATTTATCTTGATTTCCTTTATTCCCTTTGGCCAATGGTCAGCGCGAAGGGACGATTACATTTGGGATAAAAGATTCGGAATATATGCTATTTACAAAGGGCTAAGCTGTTGACTCTAGGCCATGCCCGTTTGTTTGGGCGCAGTGGTTTTATTAAATCGTTATTTATTTATAACGAGATTAATACGCAAGATAAGGGTTGTAAAAAGTGCTTTGGTCATGTATATAAAAGGGTTATTTGTTTTGAGTGTGGGATGGAATTTATGTTTTTGTTGGTAGGTAAATAATTAAGATCGCTAAATAATAGAACTAAGAAGGTTAATTTTATTTTACTTTTTTTCACACTGTAGCGTTTTTTATAAACATTACCACTGCGAACGGCAGCTTTTCATCGGAGAGCAGTCGTGGATAAGGTATTTCACTGGAAAGAACTCTAATTAATAACAATAAACAAAAAAATAGATATTGGGCGCCAGGCATGTACAGAGAAAGAAAACACAGTTTTATATTACTTAAAACTAATGGCTATATTTATTCATGATGAATTCTGATGGTAAATAGCATTGTACAATTTTAATAATTATTATAGGGGGTGGTTAAATACTATTACAAGGCGTAATGTAATGAAACCTAAGATCTAAATCATATTGTAACTACTAAATCGACATAAATGTTCTTAATAATCTGACCACTAAATATAGTCTGTACGATATCGTTTAAAATGTACGTTAAGTTAAGACTGAAAATCGACTGAAAACCAGAACCTAAATCTACACTTAGCTGTTCTTGAGGCAATCCTGTTTCGAAGAGTAGCAGCGTGAGGTGGGCTCATATCTCTGCACTGTCTGTCGGCGATCCTGTTGGCCAAAACAACAAAAGGGACCAGAATGAGGACACCATGAATCACTACAGCCGTAGCTACTGACTAGGCTTAGAAATGGGAGCGAAGCAGCATGGGGCTTACGCTGTATCCATACTGTGGCAATATGGGGACACTACCCGTACCTTGAAACACTACTAGGACCTTGGATAATGTCCGTAACCTGGGCCATATCCTTGGACTATAACCTTGGACACAGTCCGTCCATAAGACAACGGTACAGGGGAACACTACCCGTACCTTGGATACTACTAGGACCTTGGATAATGCCCGTATCTTGTAAATAGTCCGTACCTTGGACCCTAAAAATATGAAACTCTTGTTTAAAACCAAACAAGGTCTAATAAACAAAATAAACCTACCTCGAATTACTTCCGAGGGCTCAATAAGAAACAAAGATACTGTCCTTTCTTCCATGTAACATTCTGGAGGACAAAAGAAAAGGGACGCCAACGTGCCAGCAAAATACAAATACAAGTTAAGTTGGGACATCCAAAACTCTACCCTAAAAATATGCAGTAATAATATCGAATCTAAAAGGATAATATCTCATCTTTACCTGTTCCTTTGAAATAGCAGCTGATTCAGATTATACAGCAAGATTTAAATATTTACCATTTCTAAAAGCCGGGATGGTTAGGTTAGGCTACAGAGCGGTAAAAGCAAAAGTGAGAGAGTTGACAGAAGCGATGTTGACAGCGCCTCCACAGAGCGATAACAGGGTTGTGTCAAACGATAGCAGGGTTGTGGACTAGAGAACGTAAAAATTACGCCAAGCGCTTCAATTAAATTATCCGGCCTGAACGATAGGGAATCCGGTGATGATACGCCAGACATCATATATCATATACAAAGACATGTAACGAACTAAAAACGTTACAACACATCTGAATTTGAACTCAAATTTTGCGGATTTTGACAATGTACAGTGGTATTAGGTCTAGAACGACCTCCCTTGCTTCTGTTGGGCAGGTTCTCATGGCTCCTGTGATGGAGATGCATTTTTTTGTATTACCTTAAATTCTAAATTTTAAGGAATCTTGAAAGAAATTAGAAAAATATTTCTCCGTGTGAAAATACTAGCAAAATTTAGAAGACAATATTTAAATTTAAAAACATAAAAAATATTACAGAGAGGGAAAAAGGGCATGATTTATGAAAACTCTCTCCGAAGTTTTTTTTTATTTCTAAATTTCCCCGCTACGTGACCGAATTATATAGAACACCGAGCGGCTGTGTAGTAAAAAAAAACGGAAAAAAATGGAAAATAAAATAACTTTATATGCATTATATTAAATGGGAGTTTTTTGTTCGACCTCCCGAGGTTGCGTGACTGCGGTTTTTGTACAGGATCGGCCGATTATAGGCAGGTTCAAAGGTGTTTAGCACAAAAGGGCCTTTTGATCCGAGGTATAGATTAATATCCTAGAGGTGTTATTTATTAATATTGCAGAGGGTATAAAAATGAAGTTTAGTGATAAGAAAATGAAGAAAATATTGATTCAAAATGCCCAAACAAATACGTTTCAGAAAAAAAATGTTTTATTCTTATTTGTCTTTTACAGGGGATAGTAATAATTAATTATTACGCTATTACGGTGCGTGGCCGAAGGAAATATATACATATATTTCAGAAATCCTGTCTTGTTAAGCCACACAAAATTTTCAAACACACGTGCTTTGATTAAGGCTTGATTAAGGTTTTCAGAGCTTCAGCATTTGCCATAAAATACCGAGCAGTTTGTTACAAAACCATATAAAGTATATATCACTGTAATCACAAAACTTCAATCTATTTCCGTATTCTAACGGGATTTTAAATTATGTCTTTATTTTCGAGAAAATTTAGTCCAAACATACGGAATATTCTGTTGGTGTTTGACCATCAAAATCTTAAAAACAAAGAAGTTGTCTAAAAATGTGCTACAATACGGATATAGTATAATCTTTTATTCGGTCGAAGGTCGAACACCCAGAGGACGATCACCATCGAGATGGCTTGACCAAATAGCAAATATTACATTGCAATCAAATCTCCGAGAGGCGGAAGATCGCCAACGATGGAAGATCAAAATCACCAACTGCACATAGCACGACGAAGAAGAAGAAGAAGATAATCTTTTATCTTTAATTTCCTTCTTCATTTGTGTAAAAATACCTAGCCAGTTATTCATAAAACGTAAAATGCCGAACGCTTATTTTGCTGCTTTTTCGGACTAGTGAAAAGGACTCCTAGGAAGTTTTCCTCTGTAAAACCAACTTGTTTACTTCGCCGATTGCCAGAGCTAAGTCAAACGAGACGAATGATTAATGTTGGCAGACCGCGGCATTCCTTAATAAATCAGGACGGTTTTTGGGGCTAGAAAAGAAGAAGTTGGGCGATTTAAATAATGCCAGAACTAAATCGATCTCCGTGGATCTGCTATCCCCAGGGAAGAGGACGTACAATGGAACATTGATTGATGGGTATCTCGGTTTCGCTCTGGATACGATGGGGATTCTGGAATAAATGCGGATTTTTCGGCAGTTGCATGGCAATATAGTATTTTATTCTTATTGTTTTAGTTACTTGTCAATATACCGAGTATTTCTCAACTTTTTTTTTCAGAAAAAAAAACAATATTTTAAAAAATATTTTAAAGAAAATTATGGGGATGAGCCCGATATTTTAGTTGCAATGTGAGACATTTTTTTTATTTTTGACAAGATTTGACTGATTTCCTCTTACAGTTTTTTCAAAGGTTGGTTTTAGCAGGATTTTTAGGTTGCCCTATTTAAAAAAAATTAATAACATTTCATATAATTTTTTTTTATAATTTTTATAGTGTTTTTTAAAAGAATCTTCCCCAGTTTTACCACCTGTCTCAAAACTAAAAGCAACATCCGGATATATACACGCAGAGTTTCGTTTTTCCTTCATCAGTACCGAACCAATTACCCCGAAGCCGCCGGCTTTTCCTTCGGTTCTCTCTGTGGAAATTTAACGGCTGTAATTAAATTTCCTTCGATTTCAATTTCGTCCGGATTTTCCGGGAAGCATGGAAAGGATAAAGGTTTACGATGCTGACGCGGATTATTACACACAAACTTTGATTAACCACGTATACCGTTAAAGCAGCGTGTATACAAAATAATTTTGCTATTTCTGTGGTCATAGTTCTTATAATTAGGAAAATTTAAATTGTTGATATTTGTTATTTAGTATATTTGAGGCGTCATATCAGTTGCAAAACCCGTCTTAACCATTCAAAAAAAATGACCTAATGATATACAGGGTGGTCCGAACTATATCCGGAAACTTTGACATCATATTCTGCAGATAAAAATAAGTAAAAAAGTTCGTATAAAAGTATGTCCTAAAATGCTTAGTTTCGGAGATACAGGGTGTAGAAGTTTCATTTTTATTTCGATTTTTTCCGAAATAATTTCTGAAATAACGTCAATATTTGGAGGAAAATTGGGGTCTGCGAGTTTTTTGTCATGAGAAGTGTGATTTTGATATCAATATGACTCACATATTTTTTAACTAGTTTGAAGAGTAATAACTTTTCGTCCGTACCTGTATAAAACTACTGAAAAAAAGGAACTGTTTTATCATCATTTTTTCGAAGAAAAATTTAAGGTTAATTTAAAAAAACAAAAAGTTCCCAAATTTATCATTTCAGTCAAATAACTATCTATTCATGTTCATTTTTTTTGTCGATAATGACAGTCTATACAGGTACGGACGAAAAATTATTACTCTTTAAAACAGTTAAAAATATGTAGGTGGTGCCCTCTGCAAGTTATACCATATACTACAAGTGACGTCATATTGACATCAAAATCAAATTTCTCATGTCAAAAAACTCCCAGACACCAATTTGCATCCAAATATTGACGTTACTTGAGAAATTATTCAGAAAAAATCTCGAAATAAAAATGAAACTTCTACATCCTGTATTTCCGAAACTAAGCATTTTAGGACATACATTTACACGAACTTTTTTACTTATTTTTATCTGCAGAATATGCTACCGAAGTTTCCGGAATACAGTTCGGACCACCCTGTATATCCCACATATTTAAAAAAAATACAGTTGACGATTTGATAGCTTAAAAAGAGTCACTTTTGGCCGTGGTTGCGTGGTTGCGACACTGTAAGGAAGAAAATTTATTTTTAACTTGCCGATTTTCATTCCCCGGTCATATTTCTCTAAAACTTTTCTATGGAAAAAACAAGACCGTAATAAGAGAAGCAATCTCCTACGTTTTCATAGGAAAAACTCGCACAGCAAGTAGTTTTTTCCGTGCTAGATGTTTCGCATCGCATCGCCGAACCGCCCTCACAGAATCCCTAAATAGTTTCCAAACTCATTACGTCCGTAACGCCCACCCTCAGCATTTGACTCGTTCTGCTGTCACAACAGATAGATAGGTCAAAGGGATCGTCCTGCGGGGGTTGGTTGTGCACATCGACCACCCCCGGTCTCAGTTTCGTCCCTTAAGTGCGGACACAGGAGACAATCAAGTTGCATCAGATTGGGTATACAGGGTGTTTCAAAAAACCATCTCTCGTGGGGAGAGAGATGGCACATGTTCTCTCTTGTTCACGTAAAAATAAGATTCATTTTTCAAATTAACATAGGTCTGATTCTGCTTTATTTTGTAGCTGCAGTAATATTTGAGTGGTGGTTTCACCTAGGGAATGCAATCCCGCAAATGCGGTATCCCTCTGAGATTCCGCGGGATCAGAGTTGCGGGATTTACCGCGGGATCAACACATTACTACTGGGTAACCAAATCGATCTCGATTAAGATCAATCCACTTCGTTCCGGGCCGATGCGTCGACGCTCGGAACTCGGGGGATTCCCCTTACGGCTTGGCCATTAAAAATAAGTGAAACAAACAGGCTAGTTGTTAGATTTCTTTCTGGCGTATGTGCGTAAGTGAAGAAAAGCGTTTAACTAGTACTTGTGAACAATTTCGTCAAATAAATTGTCGGACATAATTATTGGGACAAGCAAAATTTTAGGGTAAATTTAAAGTTGAATATCTCTTGAACTAAAAAAGATTTTGGGATGCGGTTTGAAGCAGGTTTTAGATGAATCTATTGTGATTAAGATGCTGATGTGGTTTTCGAAAATATATTTAGCGAATTCTCGTATACAGGATGTTTTATAAGAGTGTGAAAATTTGATCAAGAATCTTTTATACCGCAAATTTAAAATTTTTAAAAATCGAAATTTTTACCAAGTACGACAAATCTGTATTGAAATTAGAAAAAACAGTTTGATCGGTTTTTTATTTTTTTTTGTTTTAAGGAAAATACGACGTTTTTTCAAAAAACATGCATTTTTAGTCATACGTATGGCCCTAAATGGTACAAAAAGCTTTGTACATTCTGCATATGCCAAAAAATTATTGAAATAGAGTGTATCTAAAAGCAGATAACTAACACAAGTTAAAAAAAAACTTCAATCAGAATAATATTTTTATTTATAAAATAAGTAGATAAATTATAATAAAATTTAAGTTTATTTAATATTAAATATATTTTTTGAACACCCTGTATACATCGGTGTCCAAATTTCTGTACAGCTAGTTTAAGATACACGCTATATCAATATATTGTGGGCCTATGCAAAATGTACAATGCCTTTTGTACCATTTAGGACCAAATGTATGACTATTGTTTACAATCCCGCAATTTTGCGGATCCGCGGGATTGATTGCTTTAATCCCGCGGGTTTGCGGGATTGGTATTTTGGTGCGGGATTGCATTCCCTAGTTTCACCCTCTTGGAACTGGAATTTCGAAAAATCCCTTCTTATCGAACCTCTACACCCTAGAATCAACCTGTATGTCAAAATTGAGCTTCTTACGTTGAGTGGTTTGAGCAGGATCGTGATTAATCAGCATGTCAGTCACTTAAGGATTTTATATATTAGTATAGATAGGTCCGATTCTTTGCTTTGTTTCGTAGCTACAGGATGTTAAATTCTTAATATTTTTTTATTTATTATAATTTTATTCCAAGTACTCTTAGCGTTTTTAATGAAATTTTGAGGGTAAAAGTTACTATAAATATTTTAAAACTAAAAAAGTGTAGACATATTCACCAGGGACGTGCATATGGGTTATCACTGGAATATTTTTCTAAAAAAAGCATGTACGCCACTGACTTTTTTTCTCTTGTTAGCGAAATAGTGTAAGCAGTTTAATACCGATTAGAAGCTGTCTCTTGATATTTTGTCATTTTCGGCTTCTTTTATGAGCTAAACGTAATTTTATTAATTTGCTTGATCCAAGTCTAATAGCAACTTAAAAAAAATAATATCATTAACTTGCGAAAGTTTTAAATAAGTACTCATTGATTCTTAATCAGAATATATGAAAGAAAGTTCCTATAAACATGGATATGGAAATGTATAGTTTTAGAGTTACAGGATGTTGAAACTATTTAAAATTAGATTTTTTGTAATTATCTTAAAAACCATATTTTTGAAATTGCTGTAGGTTGGACTAATAGTAATAATAACGAATAATAATATTTAATAATAAATTAGTTAAAATATATAATTTATTTTATTTTTATTTTAATTTTATTAATCTATACCAAATCTATACTAATTATAAAATCCTTAAGTGACTGACTCACTGATTAATCACGATCCTGCTCAAACCACTCAACGTAAGAAGCTTAACTTTGTCATACAGGTTGATTCTAGGGTGTAGAAGTTCGATAAAAAGGGATTTTTCGAAATTCCAGTTCCAAGGGGGTGAAACCACCCCTCAAATATTACAATATTTTTTATCTCAAAAACGGTCAAATTTCCGAAAAACGCTTAAACATATATTTTTTTTACATATTTTAAGATTTTTTAAAAATGTATACAGGGTGTTTCGAAAAATTGATCATTGATTAATCACGATCCTGCTTAAAGCGCTTGACATAAAAAACTGATTTTTGGAAAACGGATTGACTTTAGGGTGTAGAGGTTCGATAAGAATAGATTTTTTGAAACTCGAATTCTAAGGGGGTGAAACCACCCCTGAAATATTAGAATATTTTTTATTTAAAAGCCGGTGAGTTTTTCGGAAATACTCTTAAACATGTTTATTTTATTTTGTTGTTTTACATATTAAGATTTTTTAAAAATTTATACAGGGTGTTTCATAAAATATGACCATTGAGTAATCACGATTCTGCTTAAACTGCTTGACCTTTAAAGCTGAGGGGGGTTTCTCGATTGTTTTTTCTCATGCTGACATAAATGTGAGAAAATGTTATCCAGTTTGTATGTTAATGGAAATTCTTGCTTTGCTTTATCATCACCATTACAAATGATTTAATTCGACGCGAACGAAGTCGCGAGTACACGCTAGTATCTCAAATAAAAGTAAAGCTATTAGAGATGAATCAAAAAACAAACTATCGGGAAAAGACGTCCCTAGATGATAAAATTGTATTTAAATTTCTTGCTTTGTTAACATATTCCACAAGGTGTTTTAAACTTTCACCAAAATATCAACATTTTGTTTTCCTCCGTATTATTGACAAGTGGAAACTTTGGTTATAAAATTTATAGATATAATAACCTTATAAAACATATATTTCGAGTTTTGTTTACTTTTTAATGGTAGTATTCCGAGAAAATAGTTTCTTTCAACAGAAATTTAAAAAAAAATACATATACAAAATATCCCTCAATTACAACGAACATACTCGTATTTGCTGTAGTCACGCATGAAGTAATACACAAACAAATGTAATAATTAAAATTATTCGATAAGTACATTGTCTTTATGTGTGAATCAAAATTGACGCAAAACTCTGTAATAATAACACCACGTTAATCAAGATAGAAAAACAATAATACTCGACACTCGGTCCTGGATCATAGTCGTTGTTGGATTCATGAATCGACACGGTGCGTATGTGTACTTTGCGTGGGCAGGGGGTATAGATTTAATAATTTACGTCAAACCAATTTGCGATAGCTTGTTTCGCTCTATTATCTTTTGCGATGCTTCTCGTCATATTCGCACGTATACGCTCGCATACAAGCGCAAAAAAGCCCTACGATGTAATAATGATCGCAAAAGCAGGGAGAATTATTTACAGGATGATGTAAATGGAAAGGGTTATCCTGTGTTAATACTAAACATTAATTTTCAGTCTGAAAAAATTGGTTTGACTATTGCTTTGAAGTAGATTTTTCACCATTGGGTTATCACATTTCACGAAGGTGTTTGTGAAAATAGATTCTAAATAATACATTTTCATTTCTTTTCTGTTTTGTTTTTTCATTTTAACAGACATTTTTTGGTGTTTGTTGTTTTATATTTTATTCAGTGTACGGGGATGATATTAATATTTGATGATATTCCTCCTATACCTACTTAACTATAGGTAATAGTTATTTTTTATACAAGACGATAATGCAATTTTATCGTCGTGTATAAAACAATATTTTTTTCCATAGCGAGTTACTTTTTAAAAAATATTCAGAAATCATTATTTCAAGGAATTTATTACGAGTGGAAAAAATATTGTGCTGGGTTGGTGTTGGTTTCTATGTAATTTGACAAATAAATAAAGCTGTCTCTTTAGTTGTCAGTTTTGAGTCAGTATTTTTTAATTCTCTTTCGTGTCGATTGCTGATTGAATTGGAGCCAGAAATTGCTCAAAACGAAATAACACGACAAACGCCATATCCAAACTACTTCCATTTAATTCCCGAATAATTTATGAAAAGGAATACAAACATTTTGAAAAATGGAAGCAATTAAAAAACGTTCGAGAAGAAGTAAAGATAAAACAATTAAAATGAATTTAATTGTTTTATCTGCTTATAATATTTATTTTATCGTTTATTTTCTTTTTATTTCAGAAACTAAACAAGAATTGGAGGACCTGATGAGCGACATCAAGAAAACTGCCAACAAAGTTCGTGCCAAGTTAAAGGGTGAGTAGAAACATTCTAATTACTTCTATTATTATTACCTTTTATTTGTCTGTCTGCTATCTATAACCCCGATAGAATTTAATTGGTAATTTTGATGGTAATTTGAATTCAATAGGCACTTCGTGTTCTTTAAGGACCTTAGTATATGTCCGCTATTTAGCTTGAGGATTGTTACCACTTGTGTTATTATTATAAATATCATAATTCTGTTTCTTTAATACACGATATGTGAATGGGGAATACCACATAAAAATTAAAATTGTACAGGATATAAAAAACGACACTACAACATGTTTATAACTAGGATTCTAGAGCTATCGAACCGGATAGTCTTTATGAACTACCTTTGTTTTCGCCTGATGCATAGTTATAATAAAACAATGTCCAGCGCAATATTGTAGCGGTTGGCGAATACTTCCGGTCAAGGAAACCCTATGACGTTTTAATAACCGAAATAATGACGGGCTGTCAGCGGTTACCGTTGTTTTCACTGCTCGTTAACACCGGTAAATTTGTAGTTGTTCCAGAAATCCGGCAAATGTTTATAGTTTAAATTTTAGAAGGACATATTACGGCATGGTTCATGGAGAGTGGTGGAGAGTTAAATTTAGCGCGTATTGTTAGTGAAGGATTTAATAGTTTGTCGGAAAATCAGTCGATTACTTTGTCATTCGTGGCTAAACTATGTATATAAAATATATTTCAATAATGTTGTCAAGAATTGATTTTCTAGTTTTAATATAAGTCCTCATCGTTACCCTTCTGTGATGCTTCGAAACTGATTACAAAACTTGCCACAAATCTCTAGGATGGTAGAAAAATTCATCAAAACAGCTCAAAAGTGTAGTGGGACTCAAAAGTGTAGGGCATTGCAAGCTCGATAGTCATTTAAACCTGATAGGATTGGAAGACGAAGCCATATGCAGTTGTCAATCCGAAAAAGACATTTGAAAAACATTCTATGTCAGTGTTAAAATTATGTGAATTTTTATGTGTAATCTATATTACACACATATTTTTGGCGCCCAACGTGGGGCTTTCGTGACTTAGGTGTTGCAATTTCTGTGTCATACAGTATAACTTCAGCAGGAAAACAGTTACTAGTATCAATTTCTTCTATTATATCGCGTGATAACATAAACTGTACTGTTTCTTTATTCAGTACATCTTATTTTACCGAGCGTATTGACCGAAACACACGAAAATTGACACTCAAGGCAAGAAATGTCGATCCTATATAAGCCCAGTACCCTTTTGTGGACCAAAAAGGGCCACAAATCTCTAGGATGGTCAAAACATTCATCAGAAAAATAAGACAGGAAAAACTCAATTGTAGTGGGTGTAGTCAGTGGACATTTAAATCTTATGGGATTGGAAGACGAAGCCATAATATGCAGATTCTTTCAATCAGAAGAAGAAACCTCAAAAACATTCTATGTCAGAGTTAAAATTATGTGAATATTTATAATAATATATATTACACACATATTTTGGCGCCCAACGTGGGACAGTCGTGACTTGTGTACAATATCTACGTCACACAGAAAGTCAATTTCAGCTGGAAAGCCAGTTATTAGTATTAATTTCTTCTATTATATCGCGTTATAACATAAACTGTACTGTTAATATTTGAAGTTTACTAGCGAAGCAAAACATTTAAAGTCGTGTTCAAGTTTTAATGGCGTGTCGAGCTGCACCAGCGCAACTCCGCTTGCAATTTCAAAAACTTCCTTCTTGATAACTAACGTCGCGAGATAAAGAAAGAGGAGTGAAGGGAAAAGCAACGGAGTTGGGCAAGTGCAAATTACTTATTAAGTTTGCGAAATTGAAAACATTTCGGGGCTGTTACTAGTTTACGCGTGGGGCAGAATTAATTTAAGACTCTGGTTAATCTTCAGAGTTTTCTTACTTAAGATTATTGTTTTTGAGTAGAAATTGTATTGTAGTTATCTTTTAAGTGATTTAGTTCGGTAAATCATTGGGATCTCAAGAACTATAAGACGAGCGAAAAACGTGAAAGTTGGGCTATAAATTGACGATTTGAAAATTAAATTTCATTGCACTTTTTTTCCTTATTCTACAATTTTTAGGCAAGTGTGCTACATCATGGTATTTCGAAGGTCATAAGCTTTCAAAAACCAATCATGATCTCTTCAAATAAAACCAGGAAAAATGAAAAACAATTTTACAATATTTCGTTTTTTTAAATATCTTCGGAAGTATTCAGACATTTTTAACTTGCAAATTGTGCAACTTTGTCATAATTTGGCCTTCGAATAAAGGACACTCTGTACGTAAAGTATAAAAATTTACTGGAGAAAAACGCGCGTCCAGTGCAACAGTAAAGTGTTTTGGTTTATTGAGATGACTTAGTGGTTTATTTTGATATTTACGTTAAATAAACAAAAAATAGCTAAATTAAACACTATGTCAGTTTGATACAAAGAAAATTGCGGCATTTGTTCATAGTGACCCGCTCGGTAAATTACAATGAAGGCTTTACGTCCGAAAATGACTATTTATTCTGGAAAAATGAACGTTAATCGTTTTCCGGCATAATTTTCGACAAACGTCCGCCATTCCACCGAACGATAAACGTTGTGGATAAAACGAAAATTAAATTTTCATTAACAGGACCCCGGTTATTTTTTGCAAAACTCAATTTTTCGACGCCGACTTTTTTTAACCTTTGATATTTAAAATTTACGCTCTGTTGACTGGGGTTGATGTAATGTTAATACTTTTGGCGTTGTAATTAATCATAAATTAATTAGTAATTAAATTAAAAATTCTCAGAAATGAATTAGAAATTATTGTTATTATTAATCAGAACACGGCCTGAATTGCTTTTGATGAATGTTGATTACTGAATGCGGGAAAGAATGAAAGCGACTTTTTTGGCATTGTACAGGGTGGTCGAAATTGGTGTGTTTTAACAGAGAAAACATATTTCCTGACTAGATAGAGCAAAACCGACATAGATGTCATGGGCTCGATTTCTGAGAAACGTTTGGTTTGGTTTATTGTATCGATTTCAATTGTAATTACTAATACTAATATAGAATGTTAATTTACCTTTTCAAAAGTCTTTAATTATGCAGATAAATAATAATATAGAATATTAAATTGTGATAAAAAATAATTAGGCAAATAGACCAAAAAAAAACAAACCAAACACAAAATCAAGGCCCGCTTCGATACAAAGATAAAAAACGTAATATTTCTCTCATTTTTAGAAATAAATACACATAACTTTATATCGTTGGAAAGAGTTAAACGCCAGCATTTTTTTAAGCTCATAGCCAACTATGATTTCCATTTAAAAAATTATATTTTTTATTATTTCTGACAAAAAGGGCAAGCATAGAAAAAAACTGACTACGCCACTGGATTGTGCCTCAAAAAATTCCTTAATAACGTTTGTACAGAATTGTATTATTCCGCAAAATAAAAAAGTTATGGGCAATTTTCAAAATTGTAAAAAATTCAAAAAGACCCCGTATCTCAGTTGGCAGTTAAAATATCAACAGGCGGTTTACGCCATTAAACATTTCTCAGAAATCGAGCCCTTAACATCTATGTCGGTTTTGCTCTATCTATTCAGGAAATTGGTTTTCTCTGTTAAAACAGACCAATTTCGACCACCCTGTACAGTATTGAGCCTTTAACTAGTTCTGAGCTTGGGGTTGGCAGATAAAGATCGTGCTCCGCATTCCTAACTGGATAGTTGTGAGATGGCCTTTCGGAAATAGCAGATATATGTGCTTGCGGATTAAGCAAACGGATTCAAAAACGAATAAAGAAGGAAGAGTCGGTATTTTGAAATTTTTAAAGAAATTCTGGCAGTGAGTTCTACTGTTCAGTCCCAATAAATAACTGCTCTCTTAGTAGATCCACTACAGCTTTGACTGTTTCGGTTTGACGTCCAAGTTTGCGAACCAAGATAGAGTATTTCTATCTTCATTTCTCTTCTTCTACGTCATTCATGATAATATGTGTTTTTTTCTTGTTATTTTGCAGTCATAGAACAAAGTATAGACCAAGAAGAGACCACTAACAAAAACTCGGCGGACCTGAGGATACGAAAGATACAGCAGTCGACGTTATCTAGGAAATTTGTTGAAGTGATGACGGAATACAATAGGACGCAGACCGACTACAGGGAGAGGTGTAAAGCGAGAATAATGAGGCAGTTAGAGATCAGTAAGTAACGTTTTTTTACTCTTCTTAAAGAAGATAGTAGGAAAATTAAAGGTTGTAACATTTTCTGAGACTCTAACTCTAAAAAGTTTTATTATTAAAGCCACATTCAGAACCTCGAAATTAGTGGTTTCAATTATACTTTATAATAAAAGTTTACGATCATTCACAATGTCTAAAAAAATACAATTAAAATTAATAGAATATTCTAGCAACAGCTTGCGGTAGCTTAAATCCATTTTATCACATACTAAAGCAATGAATACAGAACAACAAACAAAAATGTAATATACCAAATACCATGTGAATGCGATAAATTTTACAATCGTGGAACTTCGAGACCCTTAAATGTTCTAATTAAAGAACATAAAGATTATTTAAGAAAGGGAGATTTTTGACAAATCTAAGATTTGTCAGCATTCATGGGACACAGGGCACAGAATAAATTTTAATAACGCCAAAATTATAATGAAAGAAGCGATAGCCTCTAAAAGAGAAATAAAAGAGGCTTTTTAATACAATCTAATAAAAATAAATGTATTGCTCATGCATCTGTAGATGTTAGTAATGTATGGCAATCGCTTCTTTTATTTTAAAGAACATAACATACGTAAAAATTAAAAATAATTATACAGAAATTTGAGGCTTTTTGGTTTTACCTTATTAAGTAATTGTTATCAGGTAGTAAGTGTTAATTTTGAAGTTTAACTTGATATAATGTCATTTTAACAGAACGTCAACGTTGATATTAGAGTAACAAACTTCTACACTAATTGAAAACACTAATGTATTGACTACTGAAGCTTAAGACTTGGGATAAATAAGATTGTTATGAAAAAAATAGTATGAACTGTATGTTTTTCTGCCAAGCCAGTCTGATTTCAAAACTTTATATTACAGAGTATACAGAAAGATAAAAAAGTAGGTACAGTTGTACAAATATAGGAAGAGACTTGGTGATAGCACGGGTTGCTTGTTATTTTATCAAAGATAGAAAGAACTCGGAAGATACAATGATCCATTCATAAAACGCTCTAAAGCTTCATCACACATTAGTTTGCGAAAATCAACGAGTGCAAGAGAGAATGGATAGAGAAGGAAATTAGGGGTATCTGATCGATGGCAACAATGTAGTTGTGTACAAAGATTAGACGTTTGAGGTCAATTTCCAGTGGCGTGCCGATCGACCGACAGTATTTTAAGGAAATTAAAATAATTGTTTAATAAATTAAAATAAAATAATAATAAAACTTACATCTTACATATTTGTCGCATTGTAAAAAAATAAGTTGAGGGAGGATAGCGAAATAAAATAAAAACCGGCATAATTTTTTATTATACGATGGCTTTTCACATAAGAATAACGATTAAAAAATTAATAAGCGTTTTTTACTTTATCTTATTAAATCAAATTTTAGGTGTATTAGTAAATGCAGTTTCAATATCTTGTTCCAAACCTTGTTCGTCTCCGGCGAATGAGATTCCCTCTATTAGCAATAACAAAATAAAATAGTTACTTTAACCTAATAATACAATATTTTATATATAGAATAATACAAACTTTATTATTATATAGCTATATGAATTTTACAACTACAATAAAAAACAGTGAATAAAATTTAAAATGTGCCTTATAATTTTTATTAGTTCACAATTGTTCATTAATGAGGGAATAAGAAGTAAGAAAATTCAACATTTATTTACCTTAACTTTCATTTTAGCGATCTTTCAAACAAAGTAAATCAGAACTGAAAATATAAGATGTATATTATACCGTATGATCGAATAAAAACGTCGTAAATGTTTATTTTTTACTCAGTAATTTTATACAGGTACGGACGAAAATTTATTACTCGTCAAACCAGTTAAAAAGTATGCAGATGGCGCTCTCTACAAGTAGGAGTTATATTGACATTAAAATGAAATTGCTCATGTCAAAAAACTTCTATATACCAATTTTCATCCAAATATTGACGTTACTTTATAAATTATTTGGAAAATATCTATTGAAACTTATACCCTGTATCTGCGAAACTAAGCATTTTAGGACATACATTCATACGAACTTTTTACATATTTTTATCTGCAGAATATGCCGCCAAAGTTTCCGGAATACAGTTCGGACCATTCTGTATATTTCGTTGCATTATTAATAATTGATATATAGAAACTTTGTAAGGTATGTTAAGTCGAAAATAATTTTAATTTTGTCATTTTTAGCGGGAAGAACAACAACAAATGAAGAATTAGAAGATATGTTAGAACAAGGAACTTCTACCGTCTTTACACAAGGTGTAAGTATGAAATAGTAGAATAAAAATCAATTCTAAGTAGTTTTTAATGTTGTTAATAATTTTTGGAGCAAAACGTTAAGTAATACTATACAGGGTTTTTCACACAACATTTTAATTGTTTTTGTAGTACATAATTTAGATACATACCGATCTGGTCCTCGAAACAGCGTGATCTGGACTTTACCGTGTGAGACAGTGCTGTCGACAGCTTAATGGAAAATCAAATATATTAAAAAGAGATAAAAGTTGGGTTGGTACATTTCTTCTATGCGGTATTGCCGGATTTTACATCAAAATTTCAAACCGCACAAGTAGGCCTTGTGCGGTTTGAATTTGACGCAACGGAAAACGTTGCGTCTAGGGTTGGAACTTTATTTTTCACAATTAGTTACACTTTTTACTACAGAGCTGTAATAGATTATATTTAGCTAACCAGGGAAAACAAGTGATGGGCCAGAGAACTACCGTCCCATCGCCCTGCTAAGTATGGTTTATAAACTGCTCGAGAGAGTGCTACTCAACAGAATCAGTCAAAGAATTTTAGACAGCATTCCCATTGAACAAGCAGGCTTTCGCCCGCATCGTAGCTGCACAGATCAAGTCTTATCACTGACAACATTTATAGAGGCCGGATTTCAAAAGAAACATGTAGTCGCTGCCGCATTTATAGACCTGACAGCAGCATATGACACCGTCTGGAGACAGGGCCTAATATATAAACTCACTCGCGTCATTCCTTGTGTAAGAATATCCAACCTCATTAACAATATGCTGTCAAATAGAACATTCCAGGTTATAATGGGGAATAACAGGAGCAAAACTATGAAACTGAATGACGGTCTTCCTCAGGGGTCGGTTCTTGCCCCCATACTCTTCAGTCTATACATCGCGGACGTGCCTGCATCTGAATCACTAAAATTTGGTTATGCAGACGACTAGACATTGGCAACGGCGCACAGGAGGGTGGAGGATGCTGAAGTTGTACTTACCAGAGACATAGCAACCATTAGCGAGTATTTTAAAAAATGGAGACTCCAACCAAGTATCGTAAAAACTGAAGTATCTGCCTTTCATCTTAATAATAAGATGGCAAAGAGAGAATTGCGAGTGTACATGGACAACAAACTACTCACTCACAATAAACATCCAAAATATCTCGGAGTTACTCTGGATAGGACGCTTACATTTAAAGAACACTTGACAAGAATGACGGCAAAGTTGAGAACACGTAACAACATACTTCAAAAATTATGTGGCACAACTTGGGGCTCATCAGCATCCACCCTGAGATCCTCTGCGCTGGGTTTGGTGTATCCTGTAGCAGAATACTGTGCTCCAGTGTGGCTTAATAGCAAACACATCCGTATGGTTGATATTCAATTAAACCAAACTATGCGCACAGGGACAATTCGACCAACACCTACAATATGGCTGCCCACTCTTAGCAACATAGCTCCTCCCAATTTGCTCCGAGAACATGCCTTGGTCAGAGAGTTTACTAAAATAATGAATAACCCTCAGCTGCAGGTCCATGATGAGGTACCACACATCCAGGGAAATCGACTACGATCAAGACACCCTCCATTGAAGACTGCACATGAGCTGCACCAAAATAATTTTGATATAAATGAGCAATGGAGAGAGAAATGGGAAAATGAGGCAGTACCATGGTCTACCGTACGTTATTAATGAACCTGCAGGATTCGACCTTCCCCGTCGAACATGGACAACTCTTAACCGCATCAGAACTAACTGCGGAAGATGTGCCGACTCTCTAAATAGGTGGGGAAAAGTCCCTTCGGCCGCATGCGACTGTGGAGCTGACAGGCAGACTGTCAAACATATAGTGCAAGACTGCCCAATAAGAGCATATACGGGCAACTCAGAAGATTTCCTTATGGCTACTCAGGAGGCAATTGATTATATACAAAGACTGGATATCTGTTTATGAGACGAATTAGCCTAGTTTTTTGTTGTGTATGTTTTTTTTTCTTTGTTTATGCAGTTTTTTTATCTACATATTTTTTTGTTGTTTATACAATTCTTTGTCCTATAACTTAAGATACTGTGATGTAAGCCATACGTTAAATAAATAAATATTTAGCTGACATATATTACCTTCGTTTCAGCAGTTTACATGAAAGTTTTTAAAATAGTTTATTTTTTTCTACACGCAGACCACGTGAATTGACACACCAGATGAAGTGACAATAGCTAGTATATGTCTTAAATATGTATAATTTCTATATTTTGTTTTTTTTAGATTATAATGGAGACGCAGCAGGCCAAGCAAACCCTGGCGGACATCGAGGCTCGACATGCCGACATTATCAAATTAGAAAATTCAATTAGGGAACTCCACGACATGTTCATGGACATGGCCATGCTGGTGGAAAATCAGGTAATGTACTACCTCCATCCTCTAATTGTTTATATATTTATTAACTTTTTACTTCAATAAAAAAATATAGAATAGATCTCTCCAGTCTATGAACGTTATTACTTTTATATGATATTTTCAACTTTATATTTTGTTTTCTAACAATTTGTATTCTACCAGTTTCAATTTTTTAGTATTTCACAAATAAATATATTCACAAAAATATGTATAGATAAACTTTTCTTTGGCATTTATATACAACGATATTTTACAATGCCAGTTTTGAAATAAAATGAATCAATAAAAAGTTTCTCATGATTTGTTGGAGTTTCCTATAATAGAATGTTGCAGCTCTTGCAAGAATTTGACTGATTGGCTATGCCAAACTTGCTCTATTATTCACTTAAATGTTCAGAATTTCAATTGGTCAGTTAAAGAAATTCCATAAAATATAACTCTTACTGGTTGTAATTCTAAAGTAAATTTATTTTTTTATTAACATGTTACTTGTTATTTACTTTTGGAAAGTAATTGAAATTTTTAAAGTTATTTTTCAGTGATTTTTACTTTTACTTTATTAATGTACATATTTTATTATTTAATCCTTATTCTTGTTATTTTTTAAATATATGAGCTAGTATTTTAATGTCCTTAGTCAACAAATTTTATTAAATCATTATTAAATAATTGATTAGGTAACTTTAAATCTATACAATTATAAAAGTAACATTGCATTTTTGTCAACATCAATCAGTATTTTTTTTTTTTTTCGTTAATGATTAATAGAAAGAGAAATTAAAACAGAATTTCATTAAAAAATGTCTGGATAGGTCTATATTACTGATTTTTTAAAGCTGTTATAAAATATCTGTACACTCATTGCCGCTGTTTTAGTACAGTACCACCTTTTTCATGTAATATTCTCCTATAAATATTGAAAATTTAATATGTAAATGATCAAGGGTTTTCCTTTTACAAGCAGTTTTAATAATATTTTATGGCAGTTTTTTTTTTCAGGAAAAAAAATGATTGATAGAAGGTACAAAGTATTTGCTTTTCTCAAATATTCAAACTATACTTTGTAACTTTAAATCATTATTAAATATAATTTTATTTTTTATTTAGTTAAGCATTTTTCCGTTTGTATATAGGGTGTTTTTTAAAGTCAAATTATTTTGAAATATGATTCAAACTTTTTTTATTTGAAAATTAATGAATTTTTATCTGTTTGAATTTTTATCTACTATATTTTTATCTATATAAATATTTTTCTATTTAATTTAATTCCTAAATGCTTATGGCTTAAATAGAAATATTTATTTCACCATCTTTTCTGTTTTTATGAACATCCCGAAACATTGAACAAATTCAGTGACCTGAAATCTTGAAAAACACGGTGTAATAAGTCTGTGATAAAATAAACGAACGGTATGTTTTTGTTTAGTCTGTCTTTTATACATGTTTATGTATAATCTTTAATCAACGCTCAATAAAGAAAATTAACATGTGTTTTTAGTAAAAAACATTTGGAATAAAGTGTTTATATTATGTTCAGAATATCAACCAATACAATATTTTACTACAGTATACAATATTCTCGATGTAATGCACTAAGAGAGCCACGGGTCCCACGTTGGGCGCCAAATGATAACACACAACATTAACATATCTGCTTATTGCCTTACTTTTTTAATAAAAATTTGTGCATTTATATTAATTTGTCTGAAAAAGCACCCTGCATACATTTTTTTTATATGAATTTGTATAGCTATAAAATTTATCGGTCGTCTCATGAATGAGACCATCTGATCTCATTTTAACGTTACTCCAGCGATCTATTATCGTCATAGTGGTAGAAATTGATTAACTAACTCATCGTCCAGCCATATTTTATAGGTTTCTTTATCGAGAAAGTACGTAAAATCATTAATAAAGTTTCATGTAATAGTAGAGTCGCGGAGAATGAATTGTTTCCCATAAATTTTCCGAAATTGTAGATTATTTTTAAGAACGCTATAAAGAAATCTATAAAAGTTACGTTATCAGGGTAATCAAGGGCTGGCATTAAGAGAATGAACGCTTTGTAGCCAATATTAACTTTATTTTCATTATTAACTATGATTGATGAACTCTAACATACATGATAGAAAGGATTTAACAGTATTTTGGAAGTATAGAATGTTTGGAAATTTATAGAATGTATTTGATTTTTTATTATTAAGTTTCTTTTATTTCCTTTTTTTTGTGTTTTTTATTTAGTATTAATTATTAGATTTTATATTTTTAAATTTCAGTTATACTATTTTTCTTTTATACAGATTATCAATTTTAAACATTTGTTAGGGTTTTCAGATTTTTTATTTATTAATTGTTGTAATAATTTTTTATTTATCTTTTATTTTTTTCTGTAAAATCTAAACATTCAAGACTATAGAAATTATTAGGAATTATAAACTATATAGATTTATAATTTGTATTTACGCTGATTCAATGTATGATTCAATATTTTCTACATAGTTCATAATTTAAAAAAATGGGAATGATTTAACAACATAACGTACACTTGTTATAACCCAGAGACTATTATATAAATGGACTCATTTGTATGGATCTATTCTAGTTTATTAATTGGCATTATTCAAATATACATCTCCATATATTAATCATTTGCATTACTAATTCTTGAAAGAGACGCACTGTAGTTCTTTTTTAACAAACGATAACGCATTTTTACAGTTATTTTCAACTTAAAGAATAAATCTTAAGAATTGGGGAGTGTCTATTAATTAGACAAGTCGTTTTTGAGGATTTTTTGAACACAATCCAGTGGCGAAGTCATCAGTTTTTTTTCCTATACTTGCTCTTTTCAAAAAAATTCAAGTTTTTACCAAAACTTCCTATTTGAAAGCATGTTTTGACTGTTAAAAACTTGAGCTATTGTCATCAATGTATGAAATAACATTTAATGTATTATGGTAGAAAGAAAATAATTTAGTGTACAAAATAATGAGTCCATTTATTTTAATCTACTAGTTAACCTCCATTAACAAACCATAACCTAACTTTAGTAACTCGGTAACTAACAGGTCCATTTTTCTTTCTGTCTCTCTCTTTCTATCGCTCTAAAAGGGCGAGATGATAGATCGCATCGAGTTCCACGTGGAGCACGCCGTGGACTACGTGCAAACGGCCACCCAGGACACCAAAAAGGCCCTCAAGTACCAGAGCAGGGCCAGGCGGGTGAGTCCGACCATATTAGACCTTAAGACCGACCGCGTACTGTGTATATTCGCTTTTTAATTTTATGATTTTTTCGTTTCTTTCACCTTTTTATCTCCTTTACCTTCTCGTCCACTTCTACGCGCGCTCCCCCTACTTACATTTTTAACTCGATTCTAACCGAATTTTTTGGGCTTACTGACATCTAACTATTGCACCTACGTGTCCTAAACTATTTTTTTTACTAACTATACTGTTGTGTGCCTTTTTGTCACTTGACATAAATATGTGTATTATTATTGGTGTGATGCGGTGTTGTAATATTTATTGTGTTGCTCTGTCTATGTGTATTCACCTTCTTCCGGTGGTGGTTTATTTAACCTGCTTCCTTCAATACTACCCCTTCCTGGATATCCTTTTTTTTGTTCCCCTACCTTGTATACCCGTACCGCGCCGTGACTATACAGGGTGAACTGGTGGACAGGATCGAGTACCACGTGGAAACGACGAAGAACCACGTGTCGGAGGGGCACGTGCAACTTAAAGCTGCGGAATCGTACCAGAGTAAAGCCAGAAAGGTAAGGAGGGGCGTTTTAGTGAAGGTTGTTAGGCATTTTAAAATATTGCGTGACTCTGAACATTATCGTTATGATTATTTATGTTTTTTGGTATTTTTTGCGTTTTTCCGCAGAATGCTTTCAGACTTATTTATGTAAAAATGTCTGTCATTGGTTGATTTAAATCCATTGACTATGTATTTTATTTTATATTTATTTCAACATGATGCGGCGACATTTTCCTTAGAAATTGTTGAATAATCTTATAATTTTATTAACTTAACCAAAAACCTTATTTTTTGAGAAATTGAATCTATAAAATGTTGATAAAAATACCAAAACCTTTTTTTTTAATTTTGTCCGTTTTCTATGATCTTGCTTAATATTACCGTATGATAGAAAAAAGCCGTCAAAGACGCCAAAGGAATAACGATAGTAACACTAATTATAGAAAGAATAAGAAGGGAAAAAAACGTTTCCAGAGACACAATTCTGTTTAAAAAAAATGTCTCTAGTCTTCTTAAGGCCACCTGATAGTAAGCGTTATTAAAAAATGAAGAAGGGTACGGGCTAGGTAAGTAGGTCTTGGCCTCCATAAACTTATTATCGATAGTCATTCCCAGCCGTCTTTGACGCCGTTTTTTTTTCGGTCGTATTATATTAAAGGTAAAGAAATATATCAAAAAGTAAAAAACAATCCTCTTCAAAAAATTCTTTTCCAAATTATGATTTACCGACTTTTTCTACAACTTTAAGCCTCGTTTTGTTGAAATATGTTTGCTTTTTATTTTATTTCTCTCGACATCCCACATAAATGTACCTTTTCGTAAAGTAACAATTTTCCAAAAAAAAAAACATTAGCCTGTAATATTATCCATCAGCCTATAAAACGTAAGTAGGTACATAAACTCGGAAGAAGATACGGTAAGAAATGTTACGAGTTACGCATTTTAGTACGGATTACGGAGCTCTATAAAATCCGGCGTTTTATGCCTGACAACCTTTACTGGAAAAAATACGAAACGTCTATCTTCGTCTCTCGCTAGAACAGTCTCTCTCTCTCTCTCTCTCTCTCTCTCCCTTATTTCTTTCTAGGTTTTACACGTCCTTAATAAGGTTTGGAGGGTCATTCTTTAAAAAAGTCATATATTGTTTAAATTAATTTTTAAAAATTATTTTATACATTGTCAGAATTTTTTTTTGTATTTCTATTGCATTCAGCTTAATCCAGAACCTCGAATTAGTGGAATAAATAAGTAGTTTCAATTATACTTTATACTTAAGAGTAGTACGATCAGTCACAATGTGTGTGTCTAAAAAATACAATTAAAATTAATATAATACCCTAGCAACAGCTTGCGTTAGCCAGTTGTATCCATAGATAAAACCTAATCTTTAGCTTATAAAACAATCGACTTTTGATTTCTAACCACAATTTCTCTTGACGGAAGATTATGATGGCGATGGTCAAAATGACATTTCTCGCAAATTTTGAAGTATAATCGTCTAAGAGCTAGCAACATTTTCGAGAAAGTATTTTAAGACGTCTGGCTCTTTGATATGTCTTTTACTATGCTCTCTGGAACAGCACGCGGACCGTCTGGCTGCCGATACCCGTTGCGTTCACTACTGCGCATCGGAAGAAGATCCTCTATTTTTTATTAATTTGGTCCTATAAATTCTAGTATTGAATATAAATCGAACATGTCTACATAGCGCAATGCGTAGAGTTTCCGACCACGAACCGATGATTCAGAGTTCGAATCCGGGTCAGGACAAAGACTTTTTAGTATTGAAAATACTTCTGGCCGCGTTTATATGGGACCCATCTTTGAAAAAACGACATGCTAGAGGCGACATGGAGTTCAATAACCTGCCTAATCAACTTGTCAACACGTAGTAGAGCAAGGTCGTCCGAGGGCCGAAATGAGGTCTTATTAGTGTGGGCCAACTATTTTATGGATATGGATGTTTTAGGTCTGGGAAAGCCGATATTATTATAAAAACGAATATGCGTCAAGGCATGCATGGGTTGTTAGGTACAGTTGGGCTATTTTAATCAAGAGCGGAATAAGATAAATAATAAATTTAGACTAATGCAATATTTTTTCTTGGCGCGTAGGATAGTGCGCACAATGCATTAAAGGGAATAATTAATTAAATCATTAAGTTCCAAAACATATAATAATTCGGGTCTCATCGGATCTGCTGATATATTTTGATAAAATTTAGGCTATTAGGACCTATATTTTTTTATATGATAAAAAAAATGCCAAAATATTTATTGGGATAAGTTTTTATCGTTTAAATATTGTTGTAAATAATAATTATCATTTAATTAGAGCTAACTTATTAAATTTCACAACACGGTGAAATTTCAACAAAATCGGCTTACGGATCTTTGAGATATTAATAAGAAAGGTCTATTAGAAAACACTTTGACACCCCTGTATCTTTAAAATTATACATTATTTCCGGACACATATTTATATGAACTTTTTACGTTAAAAACACTCAAAGAATCACCTCCTGAAGTTTGGCCAGATACTTAATTAACATACTGTATTTAAAAATGACTAGCTAGTGATTTAGTAAGCTATGTTTATTTTAATAGGAAAAAAAATTATTTCATAAAAAATAAACAAACCCATAATACAAATACTATACACCAATTAATTAATTTTAATTGTATCTAAAGGCACTTTAATAATTGAAAAATGGACAGGAGCACTTAAAAATAACTTCATAGAGTATACCAAATATGCTAAAAATAATAATTCCAATAAAAACACACAAATGGCACATTAAAATCTGCATTATCTGAAATCAAACTATAGCTAAACGGCTAATAAAATAATAGAGACAAGACGCCGACATCTATAACAAGATGAGCAGTTTTTAATAATTATTCCGAGTTATTATTACATACTTGTTTTACAATTATTGTAATACAGTAGCATTCCTTCAAATAAATTTTGATTTAAGTATTGTTAATATAGGCATATTAATGATTATAGCCCGTATGATTTCTAAAATAAATAATCAAGCCTGTTTTTATCAGAATTATTAAATGATTAAGTAGACATAGTTAATATTTATATAGTAACTTCGTAAGTGTTATATTTTAATATAATTAAGAATTTAATAATTAAATAATTATCTTAAGTTTAAATTGTGGTAAACTTGTATGAGTTTCAATCATTTATATTTTAAATCTTAGGGAAGGCAATATAGATTTTAGGCAGGAGAACTCAAGAGAACGACTGTGTAATTAGTAATTAAAACTTTACAATTTTTTTTTACTTGCCATTTTCTTGTCGTTCACGTTGCACGTTGACTCTTCGTTGTGTCACACACAATCTGAATTTCGGATATGATGCAGAACTGATAAATTGGACCAAATATATTAATTGCAGGTAATCAGACATATTTTTGTTAACTTTGCAAACATTTAAGGCATGCAATAATTTTAAAAAATTTTGACGTGAGATTACTTTATAATTCTTGGAAGTCTTGGATGGTAAAGATTTGAATTATTATGGGTCTGTTTTGTTTAAGAAGCTAACAAATAATTTCAAAAACCAATTAACCAATATTCGGGCTTTTACGGTAACATAATACTCATTCTGATTGGTTTAATCTGGCTCCATAATGAAACTGTGAGTTCGAGGTGCTATTGCAAATTAATGCCATTAATTCTATGTATATATATATATATACATACATACATCACATTTCTATAGTGTCGTGACCGTGATCCTGACCATTCATGAATCCGTACACGTTCATCTCCATCATTAATATTTTTCTTACTAAATTCTTCACTTTTATAAAAAGCCATCACGATAAAAATCAAATATCAAAATTATTTAACGTTGCGAACGGTTCACTTGTTCACTATACGTATCTGGAATATATTTGCGAATGGCAATTAGCGATACGTTAGACTGCCGGAGTGCTGACGTCACGAATGTCAAATTGCTTTCCAAACAAGCTTTAGTTCTTTTATATTTCTATATGATTTCTATTGAGCTCTTCCAAATGACGTCACCAGTTAATATAAAATGTAGAAAACATGTGATTGCTGACCACCGCCGACTTTTGTGTCTGGTATTTTCAATACGCTTATGATGGTTGCGCATTTTGCAAAATCTGTGAATTTTTATTTTATTTTCGTTTATATTCTGATAGTAAAGTATTAAATAATTCTGGTAATTAAAAAAACAAATTAAAATGGTTTCAATCAAAATGGTAAAATTTCTGGTAATTAAAAAAACAAAAAAAAACAAATAAGGTGCCCGGTGGCGTAGAGGTACAGGCTCTCGTAGAGGTGGGAATTCTAGTTCCTTGGGAGGAACTAGTTCCTTAGTTCTAGTTCGTCCAGAGGAATAGTTCCTTGAACCAGGTCTTTAGTTCACAATAGTTCCCGACTAACATTGACATCCCCCTTTTCGTTGTCAGTCAGAAATATTGACAGTATGATCTGTATAATTTTTATAATGTACGGAGATATAACGAGATGTGTAATTGTGTATGTTAAAAACATATAGGTAAGTTTTATTGCAGATAAAAAAAATAAAAAAAACTCAAATCAGAATTTAAAAAACTACATCACAAATCAATTGGAGCAAATATTACAAATAATTTACGAAAAATTGCATTTTTCCTCACTTTAAGCTTTTTGTTTTTGCCTAAAAGTTCAGAATATCTACTTCGTTTTATAAGATATTTCTTAATTTTAGGGACCTAAAGTGAAATATTCCCATAAAATATTTAAAAAACAAACTAAAAATCAAAAACAGTATCCACGACAAATTTCTGTGGTAATTACGCCGCGCCGGCTGTGGCAATGGACAAGGCCGAATCCATCGTCGTCGCCTTGTATTATATCTCGGATCAGCCGACTGAATAGATTCCCGTGAACTAGTCTTTTAATAGTTCCTCTATGTCAGGATCCGATAACATACGGCTGGCACTCCCCACGCCTGCCTAGCATCAATGGCGCTGGGTGATCCATACGTAAACTAGTCTTTTATTTAGTTCCTCTAGTTCCTTTAGGTCCGGATCCGATAACATACGGCATACGGCTGGCACTCCCCACTCTTACCTAGCATCGATCGCGCTGGCCCTATCCGTTCGTACGTAAACTAGTCTTTTATTTAGTTTAGTTCCTCTAGGTCCGGATCTGATAACGTACGGCTGGCACTCCCTACTCCTGCCTACCATCGGGCTACGCGCGCTAGCCGATCCGTCGCCGTCGCATATTATTCTATATCGGTCACAGTCTCGATCCCGGAATAGGTCCTGAGGAACTAGTTCTTTGAGAAACTAGGAACTAGTTCCTTTCATTCCGGGGACGGAATAGTTCATTGGAACTAGTTCGTTCACGAACTACACACCTCTAGGCTCTCGTCTACCAATCTCAAGGTAGTGGGTTCGAATCCCACACCCGGCATTACATCAGCTGACTATTTTTATTAAAATAAAAATAGTTTGGGTACCTAGGTGGACTTAAATGAGTACTTGGGATTCAGAATCCTGAGGTAATAATAGGCGGTTGAAGCGTAGTGCTAGCCACATTACCTTCCATGTATACCAAACGGCTCTAGTATGGCAAGCTGTACCTTGCTACTCCCAAGGCGTGAAACGCTATATACGGGAGCTATTATTATATTAAAAAAACAAATATTTAATACTTTACTATCAGAATATAAACGAAAATAAAATAAAAAAGTCTTTGCCATGACCCGGATTCGAACTCTGAATCATCGGTTCGTGGTCAGAAACTCTTCGCACTGCGCTATGGAGACATGTTCGATTTATATTCAATACTAGAATTTAAAGAGCTAATAAAAATATATGATCTTCTTTCAATGCGCAGTAGGGAACGCAACGTTTACCGGCAGCCAGGCGGGCCGCATGCTGTTCTAGAGAGCATAGTAAAAGATATATCAAAGTGCCAGACGTCTTAAAATACTTGTTTTTCCGACGTTGCTAGCTCTCGTACTATAACTAGTGGAAAAGTCAAAAGTTTAATAACTTTTTCTACTAATTGAAAATGTCTACCACTAATTTTGACGTTCTGAACGCTGACATTGAAGTTAAAGGAACAAACTTCTACTCTAATTGAAACTACTAATTTATTCCACTGGCGAGGTTCTGAATGAATCTTTACTAGCGAAAAGTTATTCCATTATTTCCCTCGATTTTTGACCGAGATCTACCGCACGCTACACATATTTTAATCTTCCGATAAATCGCAATAGTGTCACTGTTAATTTAAGTTCTGCTACAATTTCCTTCTAGGCAACTATCAGAAGTAGAATAAATAATAAATAACATAAAATAATCTCAGTAAAGACTGACAGATCCACAAAATTTCAAATCAAATCCAAATGTGTCAAATGAATCGGCGGACAGAACTGTTAAGGATCCCCACCCTAGGGCCCTTTGCCCGTCTACCTTGTCCTATCGTCTAAGTGTGACAATAAAATTTAACATTTGTTCTTGAGTCTCTATCATATATGACATTTAAAGGAATAATTAACTAAAAAAATCTGGCAGTACATTTTTTTCAACCAAATTATAGAGAGAAAAAAAATGTCAAAGACACTAAAATATTCCTTTTTTTAAAGAATGACCCTTCATACTATAGTAGTCTGAAGCCATCACCATTTTTTTTTCTTTAAAATCCAATACTACACCAACTCTTCCCTTTATTTTTTATTTCACGTAATACTTTTTTTCACTACACTCAGATCTCCTTGGTCCAGAATGTAATTTAGAAATATGGATTTAGACTTCTGACGATCTTTTTGTCGAATACTAAAAAACATTCAGTCTCGATATTAAGGAAAAGATGTAGGTTTTTTTGTTCCTTTATTGGAAAAAAATTGATAGAAGGATGTTTTTTAGGAGGATATATATTCTATTTTTGAGTTGAGTAGCCTTAAATCTGATCATAAAAAAGGCATTTCAGTTTATAAAAAATGGTAATTTTATACTTTTCGTATATAGGCTCGCTGAGTATATGTATTTCAAATTGAAAAAGAGAACTCTAGTTCTCTTTTTCTTCTTTTAGTTCTCTCTAGAGATTAAGTTTATTCCAAAACTAGTATTTTGTGTTTTTTGAAAAATTTTCATAACTGTATGATCCCTGATTCGCATTTTCTCATATATTACTTTAAATGTCTTTCCGCCAACAAGTGAAAAAATTATTCCACTATGAATAAATTAAAGTAAAGAATACATTATTAAGTTTATTCCAAAACTAGTATTTGGTGTTTCTATCTGACAAACTAAACTCTTAAACTCATCTCAATAAGCTTGTTTTTAGTTCTCTCTAGAGAACTAAAAACTAGAGAACTGATATATATTTCAATTCGGGAACTTTGGCACTTTCGTCATCTTTTTCGGCGCCATATTGGTTTTCACGTATTTCCTGAATTGATCCATAGATGTAAACATTTAAGGTGCTATCGCTATTAGTAGGGAGCTATTGTATTCATGTTAGCGTTACACCGTTAACGTTAAATTTGGCTTTTGCACTATATCTACAATGTAAGCTGTAAATATTTATTTTAGTTTATAAATAAAAAAATATTATTAATTTTATGAAAAGAACTACAAATTTATTCTGAAAAAAGTTTTCTAGAACCACAAGAAAAGTATTAATAAGTTAATAGTTAATAATAATAGAAATGATTAAAAATCATGTTCATCATTGTTCTTTACAATCATTCTACTAAAAATTTATTCTATGTCTAAAAATTAGATTCTACTAAAATTTGAAACACTACATATTAAAATTATGTTTACTGTATTTAGATAAAGTGTAGTGAAGATAAAAAGCTAAGATCAAAAATAGATGTGTTGGCAATATAACATAATGTCAGCCAGATATTCTGGATGTGCAAAAAACTCTTGAAATGGGAGAAAACAGAATATAGAATTATATATTTCTGAAAAAAACCCCAAATGTACAATAAAAACCTGATAAGTACAAAAAAATACAACAGACAATACAAGAATATGACTCATAATACATAACATAATATATACAGTACAAAAAATATACCACTAGACATTATAGTAAATATATATTATATTAATATATAAATCTTAAGATACAGGGTGTGTCAACGATAAAGTCCATTATCTTATTTGTTTCGAGACTAACAAAAAAAAAAAATTAAATTGAATAATTTTAGAGAATGATCATAGTCTAAGATTGGCTGCGGGATTATTACGTTCATCATGTAGATAATCAAATCCTAATTTTTTAAATATATTTATGAATAGGTGAATACACTTTTAACAGGGTGCCAATGAAAAAGTGGCCGCAACTTAGGAATGTTATATGAGTGCAAACTGAAAGTATATATTAGGATGTATTTGTCGAAAATAGTTTAACTTCTACGGGTGGCTCCAAAATTGAGTGAAATTGGGATTATTTTTATTACATTTTTGGCTTCCTTTCTGATCACTTTACATAATCCTAAGATATTATTAAATATGTTTTGTTAGTTTCAGAACAATTACTAAATAAATAAAAAGAATATTTCAGCCTTTTCTTTTTTAAATACAAGAAATGTCCTGAAATCAAAACTATATTAGGTGTTTACTATATTTATTCTTTACTTAATTTGCTATAAATATCGTAATCTTAAATCATACAGGGTGCTAAAATTCTATGCCAAACTTTCTAAAATATAAAACAGTTTTTCTTTTGCTTTATTTTAAATAGAACCGCTAAAGATTTTAAATACTCTTTAAATACAAAAATGTGCATTTTTTAATTCCTCATCAACAACACATAATATACAGAGTGGTCCATTAAAAAAGGGAAGAACAACTATTTTATATTTTAGAAAGTTTAGCATAGGATTTTGAACACCCTGTATGGTTTAAGATTACGATATTTATAGCAAAGTAGTACCGACATTCCTTTGTATTTTTAAAAAGTATTTTTAACATTTTGTGTTATAAAAAGGCTGAAGTATTTTTATTTATTTATTTAGTACCTAATAGCTCTGAAACTAATAAAACATATTTAATAGTATCTTAGGATTATGTAAAGTGATCAGAAAAGAACCAAAATGCAATAATATATGTGGTGTGTCCATTTAAAAAAATCATTCCGATTCGCTTACTTTTTTGACCCACCCTGTAGAAGTTAAAATATTTTCATGAAATACTTCCTAATACATACTTTCAGTTTGCATTCATACAATTTTTTTTATTATAGGAGCAACAGATGCCTGACTCACTGTTGCCAGACCCGGATAAAGTAGTAGGAACGACTTCGAACTGTGGCAACCCCTATTTGTGGCCATTTTTTGATTGGCATCCCGTTAAAAGTGTATTACCCTATTCACAAATATATATAAAAATTATATTTTAATTACATTATGAGCTTAATAATCCTGCAACCTGATCCTGTGCTATCAGGTACACAATTTAAAATTAATTTTAAATAAGAGGGGACTCCAAAAAGTGTGGCAGATATAATATTTTTTTAATGTAACACCCAATACAATAATTTTTTATTTTATATTTAGATTCTGCCCAAAATTCTATAACCTTTGTATATAAAGATTGATTGTTGATTTATTATATACTGTAGCTATCGCCAATTTAACTGGTATGCCAGCACTGGCATGGTAGTGGCAATATGTAAATACTTTCATACCAGTGATTAGCATAGAAAAGTTTTTACACAATGCCACTACCATGTCGGTGCTGGCATAACACATTTTTTTAAATAAATATTAAGAAAACTATTAGTTCTAGGTATATAACATTATTTATAATATATATCTGCCTCACTTTTTGGAGTCCCCTCTATATTTAAAATTAATTTACTAATTAAATTTACTCTTTACTCTGTCACTGACTCACACTGTACAACATAAAACAATATGTATGAAAAATAATACTAGACACTAAACACTACACACTTTCTTCTCCCTCAGTTAAATAATTGTCCTCATCTGAATCGGAATCATTCGTGTCGATAATTACAGGTAGAATATCGGAGGCATCAATCAGTTGTTCTTGGGCCCAGGCTTTATCGATTATGCTATTGGTATGTCTGATATAATTCTTCCATTTCTCTGGTGTAACCTAAAATAAAACTTTTAATATAAAATAATCTAAACCACATGTAATCTACCTTCTCAAGTGCTTCTTTCCAAAGACCTAATACTGCATCACTTGTAACAGGATGAATGGCACTAATCTTGGCATCATAGTAGCGCTTGCATTCTGACCATACCATTTCGATGGGATTGTACTGACAATGATATGGAGGAAGTCTCAACACACGATGTCCTTTCTCATTGGCTAATTCGTCCAGTCTGCCAAATAAATGCAATGGAATAAAGTTATAATGTTAAATCAACATATCGCATATACAATTGCATTCATGTCAAAGTAATAAGACTGTTTGTTGACTTACTTGTATTTCTTAGGTGCAACATTCTGCTTGACAATATTCCAAACCTGATCTTTCATTGCCAGAGGTGGTGATTGGATTCCCTTTTCTTGCAAGAAATTAATCAGGGATTCCTTACTCCAACTCTGATTTGGAGTTCTCTCGAAAAGGGTACTGTGGTATGGAGCATTATCCATTATAATCAGAGATGGTTCATCTAAATTTTAGATTAGACAATATTAGATTTTCCCATTAAACATAATATAATTTTAAAAAAATCATAATATAATTCCTAAGAGCTTATTGTGAATTATCACCTAAATTTGGAATTAATTGTTCTTCAAACCACTTTTCAAAATTTGCCGAGTTCATTGAATCATGGTAATCACCCGATTTAGTGCCTGATTTGAAAACTAAGCTAGCATTCTCCACAAATCCATCTTCTGACCCAGCATGCAATACAATATACCTTAAAAAATCACTATCATACATACCCAAAAATGAAGTACAAGGTACATTTCTTTACAGTTAAACTACAATGTAATCGATATAATCCCATGCATTTATTGGTGCACACTTGTTGCTATGCAGATGTAACGTTTTATGTTTTTCTTTGCATTCACTCTTTAGGTTAGAAACATTATCGTTATATCAGCTGTTTACTGCTCATGCACCTTAGACAAGCAAAGAGAGGGGACGCGTAATCGACATCTACGGCCAATATCAAATTTTGTGATTGGCTCCTAAAAATTGTGTGTTTTTTTGTATTTTGTGCTGTAAAAAGCTTTTTAAAGACTTGAAATAATTATTATTTAAGTATGGTGTTTTGTTGTGCTTACAATTCTAAGATCTGTAATGAGAGAAAGAACTAGGAATCACTTTTCACAAACGGCCTTGGCATGGAGCCTAGCGATTTTCCATCACAAAATTTCTACTGGTAATGCCCGTCCCCCCCTTTCCTTGTCTAAGTGATGAACAATACATTTTGAAAAATTTTAAATTTAAGTGTAAATCCAGTTGGTATATTAATAACTTAACATTTTCCAAACATCAGAGGTTATTATTTGTCTATTTGTCTATTTTTTGGAAAACTGTTTGAATATTACAATTGGTTTTACACTTAAATTTAAAAATTTTTAAAAGTGGAGTTAACTGAGTTGTGCAGTGCATGGCTCATATGTTACTTACTAGAAACAACTTAACAGTTATCATATATTATTGTTTGTATCTCTATTTGTTCCCTTCTAACTGACCTATAAGTGAACCAATGAATATGTAAAAAACATGTACCTTACTCCTTCTCCAGATGTTTTACGAACTGTTTGTAGACTGCCATCTTGCCAGCTCTTTCTAAATCCACCCTTACTGTAAATCCAGGTTTCATCAAGAAATACTGGTCTGAAAGAACAATCAGAGATTTGATTTTCTTTATATTGTCGTAAAAATTGCAGTCTCTTCTGTGCAATATATGGCTGCTCCATTAAATACTTCCTGTTAGAATGCTTGCAACTTTGCCATCTAAACTGCAAATATTTAAGTCCTTTCCCCAACATAGTCAGAGACAACTGAACATCATCAATGTTTTGAAGGTTTGCTTGCAAAGTTTGTAATGTAATATGTTCCCCTATATAATCCCATACAGTGAAAAATTAGATACATATAATATTAAACAATAATAAATTTATTGTAGCCTACCTGCAGCATACATTGAATAAATACGTGTTCTAATTGTATGTTCATGTATCTTATAAGCAGGAATTCCACGGGACAAAGCAATTCTGTGACTTGTTGCTGCTTTTTGTTCTTCATCTTTCACGATTCCTCTAGAACTGATTCTTTGCACAGTCGTGCGTGAAATTCCTAAAGCCTCCGATGCTCTCTATAAAACACGTGAATATTTTCGATTTAGTTAAAAAATATTAACTTGATAGTTGTCCAATTACATCGTAAACAGCCGACACAGGCAAAAGGGGTTTTCCAGCATTTTTTCGAGTTTGAAATACTGGATAACTTTTAATATGAGCCGTTGTTCGTTTTCACTAAAACGGGACGGCATTTTAAACACAAATTAAATCACAAATAACTCAGTAAACACAGAAAATCTCCCACAAAAATATCAAAAAGTGATAAAAATCCTTTTGAAAAATTTTACGGGAAACTATCGGAGCTGTTAAATTTAACGACAACTTTGACAGTCGGCGTTCCGTATTGTTCAATTCGTAAGGCGGGTAATACAAACACGATGTTTGTCCTTTCTATTCGTGCTTATCGGACATAGGACGTAAATATTTTATCCGTAATAATAGTGATCAGCATGTGATCAGTATATAAAAAGAATAAAATAATCGTACGATGTAATCAATATAATGGACTTACGTTTTTGACACAAAATTTCCATTTCATGTGATAAACATGGATAAGAGAGAGAATGACAATCTGTGACGAAAGTTCCAAACCTCACGAATTGAACAGTATCTAGATTCGAGTTTTTTTTGTACAGGGTGTCCCTCTAAGAATAGCTCTCGGCTGTATCTCGGAAAGTATTAGTCGTAGAGCTTGCGGAAAAAAATATTTATAGCTAAAGAGAGCATGAGAAATTGTTGGAAATTATTTTCAAGTTTATATAGCGGCCGCTAGAGGGCGCAACTGCTATTAAAAATAAAAATGAGTTTTTACACAATTTTGACTAGTTAACGGATACTATAAGTAATAGATTCCTACTCTTTAGTAAATTTTGCATATTTTTTGTTTGAACCATTTTCCCTTATCTGCCAAAATAAAGTGGTGGGGGAAGGTTATTCTGTTTCTATTTAAACATTAATAACTCCGGACTGGATGAATGAAATCTAACAAACAGGGGCTCGTTTATAAGAGCGTTTCCTATTCTATATTATAGCGTATAAAAAATTATAATAAGCTTTTGAATGTAGACGCTAGGGGGCGCTGTCTTACAATTTAACAAACATTGCGCGTTTTTTCAAAAAAAATGCGATAGTATATATAATTTTAGCTGATAGTAAAGAGTAATAAAAACTTAAAAAGTCAGCGAAAACCGCATCTTGATATCCTCTTTCAAACCGAAGATATTAGCAAAATAGGAAAAAAAAAACGAAAAAATAGGCCCCTAATTACCTTATTTTTTAACACGGTTATAGTGGCCCTCTCGATTATGACCATTCTAATAAAAAATAAGATAGAAACGATTGCTTTATTCTAAAATCGACAATATACCAGAATACGATAATATACCTGATGTATTAATATCTAATAATTAAGATATAAATGACAGTGAATAAGAAACGACGCCTCAGTGAAGTCATGGTAGGCTTTGGAAAAAAGATGCTTTTGACGTAATAGTATAAACGTGAAAGAGTTATTAAATCCACATTTTAATAGTCTTAGCAGCGTTTTTTTTTGTTTTGAAGGAAGGCATTTTTAGAAAAAAATCAAAAAATAAAAAACGCTGCTGAGACTATCAAATTGTTGATATAATAATATTTTGAGTTTCAACTATCTCATTAAAAGCAACTTTTTCCAGAGCCTACTATGAATTCACTGAGGCGTCGTTTCTTAGCCACTTTCATTGATATCTTAATTATTAGATATTATATAATTATATAATTATATTATTAATAATATAAATTAGTACACCTAGTATTATGGTATTCTGGTACATTGTCGATTTTTTGAATGAAATAATCTTTTCTATGTTATTTTTATTAGAATGGTTATAATAAAGAGGGCTAGGGATACCCTGTTAGAAAGATAAGGTAATTAAGGGCTTATTTTTCCGTATTTATTATAATTTTGCCAATAACTTTGGTTTGACAAAAGATATCAAGATGCGGTTTTCGCTAAATTTTTAAACTTTTATTACTCTTTAGTATCAGCTAAAATTACATATACTATCGCATTTAACTTTTTCGAAAAAACGCGTAATGTTTGTTAAATTGTAAGACAGCGCCCCCTAGCGTCTACGGTCAAAAGCTTATTTTTATTGTTTATATGGCATAATATAGAGTAAGAAACGCTCTTTTAAACGAGCCCTCACTTGTTGAATTCCGATCAACCAGTCCGGAGTTATTAACATTTTAATAAAAACAGATCTAACCTTCCCCCACCACTTTATTTTAGCAGATCGGGGAAAATGGTTCTAACAAAAAATATGCAAAAATTACTGAAGATTATGAATCTATTATTTATAGTATACGTTATCTAGGCAAAATTGTGTAAAACTTCTTATTTTTAATAGCAGTTGCACCCTCTAGCGGCCGCTCTACAAACTTGAAAATAATTTCCAGCAATTTCTCATGCTCTCTTTAGTTATAAATATTTTTTTCCGCAAGCTCTACGACTAATACTTTCCGAGATACAGCCGAGAGCTATTCTTAGTGGGACACCCTGTACAGTTGTACAAATATAGGAAGAGACTTGAGGATAGGACCGGTAGCGCGTTATTTTATATATCTCACGTCTCTAGCTATACTTGTTAAGTTGTACATCAATGTTTTACAATAAAATATTTCCTTGTTTCTTTTAAACCTTCTTGATATTAAAATTTCATAGACAGAAAATAATATATCGATTTCATTTTATTCTGTTATTCACAAATTCTAATCCTTTTTGAAAGACCAGCGTAGCTTTGAATAATTTATTATCTGCTCAAACAAAACACCAAATCGCCAGAAGTCTCAATTCAATACCGGCTTTGTTGGTGTGGTTTTTTTTTCGTCTTTTTTTTGGAAACCAATTCATTTGATTAATCGAAAATGGATAACTCTTTGGAAAAGTCCCTTTTATTAAATACGCGTACGTATCCCTTTATACACGTATAAAGTTTATTTTTGCTGTTTCAATCCAAACAGGGTAATAGATTTATCCATTTTCGGAAAATGCCGAATGTTTTTTCGTTGATTTCATGTTGTTTTTTTCGTCAGTTACGCTAGTATATTGCTTTTGAACCAGAACTAAATCCAGACCGGTTTTATACAGCATTGTTTGTTTATATTTTTGTAGATTTGCTGCATATAATTTTATTATTACTAACATCTAGTAAAAATAATTGTTAAATTTAAGTATATAATCAATTTTGTTAAAAAATATATTGTGACTATACAGGGTGAGTCTTAAATAAGTGCAAATATTTTATATACGGGCTGATAGATCTCGATAAATCGCTTAAATTTTGATTTCTGGATCTTTTCTGGATTTTCTTTTTTGTAAATTTAATCTACTACCTATGTTGCTATATTATTAAGAAATTATGTTATTTGACTAAAAACTAAAAAAAAATTGCGAGAAGAACTTCATAATCGTGTTCCTAAAAATATTTGTACTTATTTTAAGACTCACTCTGTATAATGTGAAAATAACTTGTGATTGAATGAACATGATGTCATAGCAGGCATGGAAATGTTGACAGTATCAATAACTTATTTTTAATATAATTTTATTACAAAATAAATATAAAATAAAATTTCTAGGCTTACTGTGACGTTGTCTATTGTTTAATCACACCCTAAATTCACTATAAAATATTTATTTTTGTTTTTTTAGATATTTCCTATGCTATTCTAAAGTTTACAGTGGAACATCATAATTTTTAAAATTAAACATCTCTTTATGCTCAAACAATACAGTGAACAGTATTTTTTATCGTAGTTCGTATTGTTGTATGGGAACAAATTTTTAATTTTATGGAAACATGGTAAATAATATTTTAAATTAGTTTAGTTACTCAGAGAAATAAGTAAAACATAGAGGCGCTATGATATGCACAGGAGTTACAAAAAAATGGTGAAAAACTTTAAGAGGTAGGTAGTAAAAATATAGCGTATTTTTTTTAATATTGGGCTCAAAGGTAACCATTACACAGATTTTTTCTTCTAAATGTTCCCAATTTTTTTTTCACAAAAATAGTAAAAAAAAAATTCAGAATAAAATTTAAAAATTACTGATAAATTTTCCAACCTATTTTCTTTACGTTAATTACAAATTTTCGACATTGCTCCTTTTAAAGTTTTTCTCATATTGTATTAAAACATCCTGTATAAATATTTATTTGGTTTTAGTCAATCGCAACATTACTAATGTCTGTCCAACGAATCCAAAAATCTCCTAGCCTACGTGATCGAAAAAAAAACGCCGTCTGGGGAATGTCTATCGATAATAATTTTGGCGAGGTCAATCTCTAGACGTCTTTTTAGAAGACTTTTTTTTCAAAAAATAACTAGATATCATCTGAAATGGAATTATAAGGATATCGTTAGAGTATCCATTTTTTTATAACGAGAAAACGTCAGTAATCGCGATAATTTGAAAACTCAGTTTTTTAACACATAACACGCGATGATCTAATCAAGAACCACATTATAGATATTGAAACTTCTTTTTTTATTATTTCGAAGTTCGGATTTTTTACAAGATATTTAAATAAGAAAAATTCGATAGGTTTTTTTCCATTCAAAAATTTTAAAAGCCCCATGCATTTACTTTTAGTGCATAACGATTTTCAGCAATCGTGTACATTTTTTATTTATAAAGATTTCGATATATCGATTTTTGAATTCAGAAGAGTTCTAATAGCGCGACCACTGTCGAACACCAACTTAATTTCACTTATTTTTACCAAAAGTGCAAGTGTTTCTAACTTGCACTTAAAAAATTATAAGTTATAGGGAAAATTACAACTACTCGTTAAAAAATAAACAAGTATCACGAGACGTAATTAAATCGTGAAGCTGAACACATGTTGTACCGGTCGACCGCGACGAATCTGCTATATCCCCTTCTACGTCTCTTAGCAATGTGCGTAGTTTCTCGGTTTATTTCATACGTTTGGCAACGTTTTTACTGCCCTCTCTTTGTTCAGTACATTATAAACGCATTGTACTCTTCTTACATACGGAAATCTCTACCCAAAACTAACCTTGTACAATTTACCTGTGAAATAAAATAACAAGACACAACTGTCACCGTCATGTATCCTTTTGTTGGACAGACTATGATATGTAAGATAAAACACTATAATTGATTGTGAACCTAAAAAACATATTTCATTTTCTCATATTGAATTAATCTAATATCAACCTATCATGTTTGATAGTGCCTCGTATGTTTTAATTATAAAAAAAACACTTATAAATTCAAAGCATCATCGGTCTGGATTTAGTTCGTTAAGTTAGAACCCCGCTCTCCCCCATATCGTTCCCGATATTATTTCGATTTATTTTTTTTTCCAGAAAAAGATCTTCATTATCATTTGCCTAGTAGTCCTTCTCGTCATTCTAATAATAATTTTATCCACAACGCTTTAGGACTAGTGAGGGACCTCTCGATAAAAATTTGCAATATATTCACACCTCTGTACAGGGTGGGTCAGATTCGACGCTTTTAAATGGAAACACCCTTTTCTATAGGAGATAGACGAAAACCAATATCGGTGTCTGGACCTCAATTTTCATCAAAAACGTGATGGTGAAAACCGCACATCAATATCTTTTACCGTTTCGGAGTTACGGGGTGTTTTTCAAAAATGTGCATTTTTAACAAATCGCTGTAACTTTTTTGCTATGGAAAATTTTTATTTCTATGAAAACATTTCCAAAGCACCTTTTTACGTAGAATTTAATGGTTTAAGTATAATTTTTTTAAAATTGATAATTTAAGAGTTATCAACAGAAAAATTGATTTTTTTATTTGGGACACCCTCTATATTTTTAATTAACTGTAAAGAATTTAAAATTACTTTTCCAAAAATATAGCACACTTGATATTTTGTTATAATCCCCTTCGAAATACAGAATTTTTAAAAGTTCGCCACTTTTAACTAGTATAGGCTTTGGACCCCTTATTGATGATATGCCCTTAATGGAACTCGAAAACATATTTTTCCAGCAAGACGACGCACCGCCTCTGAACGCTGAAGCTATCAGCAAATTTTTGCAACTAATTTCAAGAATAATTGAATAACTAACCAAGACTCAGCCGTTGGCCGTCGAGGCCGCCTGACTTAGTGCCCATGGATCTAATCCTATGGATATATTTGCAGAAGAATAAAGGTTCCTTCTTCCGTATAATCTAGACAAGAACTAGAAATACTTAGCAGTTATGAGAGGGTATCTTTCACCCCTACTGAGTTAATGAATTCCGCGAGAAATGTTCAAAAACTGCCCCGTCTGTCCATAACAGAAGACGGTCGATATGTCGAACACCTGTAGCAAAATCTCATGACTTGGTTTGCTATTTATATTTATTGTTATTAGATATAGTTTAAATGTGTTGATGTTGGTTAAATATATTTTAAATTGTTATAAAATTCTGCATCTCTCATAACAAATATTATTTTCGTTTTAATTGATGCTCACAGCTTGAATTTTTTGCATTATAGCCGGTGCCTTTCAAAGCCTACTCATTTAAAGCGGGCAAATTTTTATATACTTTATATCTCGAAGAGGAATCGAGCAAAATATCAAGTGTGTTATATTTTTGTAAAGGTAATTTTAAATTATTTTCAATAAACTTAAAATATACAGGGTGTCCCATATAAAAAATCAAATTTTCTGTTAATAATTCTTAAATCATTAATTTTAAAAAAAATTATACTTAAACCATTAAATTCTACGTAAAAAGGTACTTTGGAAATGTTTTCATAAAAATACAAAATTTTCCATAGCAAAAAAGTTACAGCGATTTATTAAAAATGCATATTTTTGAAAAACACCCCGTAACTCCGAAACGGTAACAGATATCGATATGCGGTTTTCACCATCATGTTTTTGACAAAAATTGAGCTCCAGACACCGATATTAGTTTTTGTCTATCTCCTATAGAAAAGGGTGTTTCCATTTAAAAGCGTCGAATTTGACCCACCCTGTACAGTGGTTTCCGGACAAATAAAAAAATAAAAATTGTTAGAGTTTAGTAGCTCTTTCGAGAACGTGTAAGGTGAAATGGCCGATTTAGTGAGGAATATTAGCGTGAGGGAGAGTCGTTTAGGCTGGAACTCTTCCTCACCGATTATGTTTTTTTTTATAAACAGGGTGTACTTATAGTTACTGTACCTGAAGTGATACAGATTTTGTTGTTTAGGTTTGTTCGTAGACGTTTTCGAAGTAACTGCCAAAACCCTAGAGGTTAACGTAGATAGATCTTTTGTATGAGTCATTTAATTATAAGTAAATACATATTATTGGTATGGCATAAAGTTGTATTTTAACTTATTTTTTTCTTTAAGGGTTTATTGAGAACACTCGTCTATAAAATTGTGTTTCATTGTTTAAAAATTGCAGTAAAAATTTTAAGGCTTCATTTCTCCAAGGGTATCTAAGTTTTTAATACTAAATAATTACTGAAGTTTATTTATTGATCAGATATTGTGTTGCAATAATAAACGAAATACTACCTTATACAGGGTGTCTAAAATTTTTTATTAAATAATTACTAGCTTTAAACGCCAATAACTTGTTTAATTTAAATGGAACACCCTGTATATTTTACGAGAATCAGATGCACAATTTAATTGTCTATCCAATTGTATTATACCATTTTTTACCTATCTCTTCAAGTTTTTGTAGAAGTAGCATTTTCTTATAATTTAGACCTCATTTATCACTATACCCATGGAATATTGACATTTTAGATTATTTTAAAAATGTAACAAATTTTCAAAGAGTACTAAGTACAAAGAGATACTAATATGGTCGATATAATTCGCTTATTTAATGTTAATATAATGCCAATATAAAAAATAAATCTTATTTTTACGTGATAAATCTCTCACGGGCATGTTTTTTGAAACACCGGTATATTTCACTGGAAAAACGATTTTCACTGTGAAGCAAAATTTGATAACTGAACTAGAGCAAAATTTTATTTAAAATGTAATTTTATAGCCAAATTAATTGAATTTATTGTATTTTTTTTTAATAATTTCATAATTCTTCATTAATTTAAAAAAAGCACCACTAGTTGTTCCATGTAATAAAAATAATAAAAAATAATTAATTGTATGTGATAATCGGCCATTTCATTCAAATAAATCTTCTATGTAAATATAAATATCAGTAAATATAATTTATTACGTATTGATAAGAAAAATACTGACACCTAGACTAGGGGTTTTCTTTATTTTGTAAATATTATGATTTTTTTTGTATAATTTGAACGATGTTTATTAAAATTATTGTACATTTTTTCGATTTTTGCAGGATTTTTTTTTGTTGTTATTGTTTCAACCAGTATTTTCTATATGGCGACATTACAACTAATTAATTTATTCAGATTGGGTTAGAGAAAGGCATTAAAATAACAAAACTAATTGCAACATAAAATAATATTAAGAAACAAATATGAGTTTTATAAAAAAATAACTGTCAGTTACAAAATTAAACTCTTCTTTGTGTGAAAGAAAAAATAATAATTATACTCCCTATATTGTTATGTCTTAATGAGTTCTATTTCTTATTTTTAACTATAAAAACACTTTCTTCCAAAATTTCAAATAAAACTGAAGTGCTTGTTGTCAATTTGTGAAAAAAAATCTACTTAAGAGCCAGTGAATAAGAAATGTCAAACATTTCTTAAATTTTTTATTGTGGCTATCATATTGAAGAATATAAAAATTTCTGTAATACAGTAAAAATATTTTCTTGATATTAATATTGGTATCAAAAAAAGTGTTTTAGTGTGTTATAGATACCAAACTAAACAAACCTCATTGTGGATATTTTAAAGATTTGAGGTTATACAAACTATGTTGCAATTTTACAATATGGAGATTATAGATTTATCCTCCACAAGGTATACGAAAAATTCGTATAACTCAACATACAATATTATATCTCGTTGAATGATAGCTTCGTTTTTGTATGGTATAAATATATCAAACGCCTTAGCAATAATATTTTAGAATTATATATTATACATTTTTCGTCTTGGAAAAGAGACATAAAAACAAACTAAAAAATGATTAAAATAAATAAATACAGTGGTTTTTTAAGCTTGAAGCTTTCTATACGCTTGGTCTTTTCTTAGCAATGAAAATGCAAGATGTTTCTTAAAAAAACTTATTTTGTTTGTCATAATATAATTAGCAGAATACTTTAAATAATAAATGAGATCCTCATGAGATTGTCTTAATTTAACTTTTCTAAATCTTTCTCGAGATAATTTAATATTTTGTATAATATCCTGTGCATTAAGGGTGTGTCTGCGTCTATAAAGAAAATGTTGTGTGTTGTATTTACACACATTATTCCATATAAAAAAAAACGGGACATAATATGTTGTAATACAACACACAATATAAAATTTTGTGGATGGGAATTCACCTGTTGTACAATATTATATTTTTAATATAAAATTAAATTTAATAAAAATATATTTCGCGGTTGAGAATAAAATGGACTTTAATGAACTATTGGCAGAACGTAGAGAATAAAAATAAATAAATAAAGTGAGTAGGAAAGATCAATTAATAGAGTAATTTAGATATTTATATATGCGTAGTAAATGAGTAATTTTTATAAACTTTAAAAGGAGTCTAGTCATTTGCTGGATGCGTTTTAATTTGAACTAACTTTGTTAAAAAATATAATGTACCTTAAATAAGTCCAAGAATTTTAACTGGTATAATAAATAAAAATCCTCTATGTGGACATTTGAACAAAAACTTGACGCATCGGAGCCAAATATTAAAAACTATTAAAGCTTAGAGTGCCAGACCAGAATTTATTAACGTAGTCTGGCCCTGGTAATTTGCATTTTTTACCCATTTGCAATGAGAATTAATTCAAGTGAAACATTTATCCAGTGGACGACTAGCTTAAAAATCTGTTAAAATATATTGGAGTGTTTTAAACAAATAAGAGTTTTTCCATATCTGCATAACGATTGTTACTTATATCTTTTATAGGGCAATATTGGGTTTCAAGTTGGATTTAAATAAATATAGTGACAATTTGTTTGTTCTTAAAATAAATAGCCACGCATTCATGGGCGCCGGAAGAATGAAATTTAGGGGGGGGCAAGGTAAAAATGAATAAAAAATTGACATTTTTGGTAATTATTGGGAAAACTGGAAATCGTCCGATTTTCACCAAAATTGGTATACACCCTATTTTGAAGTCGTAGATTACGAATCTGAACTTTTTTTTGGCGGTCTCTTACTGTTTTTCAGAAAAACGGAAAATAATTTCGATATCGAATTTTTCTTAATTTCTCATATTTTTAATGTTTTCTAGCTCATATTTTGTTAGGTATTCAATAATCAATAATATTTTTGCTATTTTCTGTTACGTTTTTAACCAATTCTATGCATACTAGAGGAAAATTTGCTAAAATAAATTTGTAAACAATCTGAAAATGTTAGATTATAGCTTTGTTCGGGTTCTTGTTATTACCGATTCTGAACCGTCCAAGAACTCTGCAGCGCATGCGCAAATGTAATAATGTCTTCATATTTCCTTCTGCGCATACGCATCACAGTTCTAGGACGGTTCAGAATCGGTAATAAGAGAAACCCGAAGTAAGTTTATGTGTTTCTGGCATTTAAAGCAACGTTGCCAATGCTAAACCTAAATTTAGCGTGTTTTTTTTCGCTCATTCTGGAATTACGAAAGGCCAGAGAAACGGCTCCTTCCCATAACTGCTATTTTACGAACACGATCTGACTATTTATACCCACGAAGTTGCACGAAAGAGTTTTGATTGCATTGGTTACAACTTCCATGCAGAGGGTGTTAATCTTTTGTTGTTATATTATTAGATTAACTAAAAAAAGATTAACCCCCTCCGCAAAGAAGTTAAAACCAATGCAATCAAAACTCTTCCGCGTAATTTTGTGGATATAGGTGTATATTTAATTATTGTCGATCTCATAATAGGTAATTTATTTAAAATCCCTAATCACCCGAAAAAATAGAAGATATGGCAACGTTGTAAATTTTCAAATTTCTAGATTAGGTCTAGAATATATTTGTCTCTCTTATTACATAGGAGAGAGAAAGAAGGATATATCAAATGTCAAACTTCCATCTGGTCTCAATTTTCTTTGCTATTTTGTTAAGAAAAGTGTTTTTCAGTAAAATGTTGGACACTTTTCTATCCCCAATCAAGTGTGGCTTTTAGATAAACTATAATATAATGAAAATATAGTGAAATTATTACTTTATAGGGCCGAAATAAAGAAAAATTCAATGTTGAAATAATTTTCCGTTTTTCTGAAAAACGGTAAGAGACCGCCAAGAAAAAAATAGATTCGTAATCTACGACCTCAAAATAGTGTGTATACCAATTTTGGTGAAAATCGGACGATTTCCAGTTTTCTCAATAATTACCACATTTTTTATTATTTTAACACCTAACAATTTCATAATAATGATTACTTTTTTTACAGATGGATGTAAGAAGATAGCTTTTATTTTTATTGTTTCAGTGATCCAGGGGGGGGGGCAAATGCCCCCTCTTGCCCCCCCTGTCCGGCGCCCATGCACGCATTCTTCTTTTAATTGCAAAAATATATAATAATTCGAGATATACCCGAAAGTTGTTAATATATCTCAGACAGAAAACTAGTTATTGTAAAAAATGATGCCGTTACTAGAATTAATAAAATATAGGAATACTGTTAGCTTTAGCGTGAATATTTTTCTATGCAGGCTGATTCAAAAATAAAATAGATTTTCTTTTTGTATCAGTCTGTTTGAAACCATTGGATTAGAATGCTATAATAAAAAAATTGGTACTAAAATATAATATTTTTCAGAAAAAAACGCAACTTCTCCAATGGTACTACCCCATAACACAGTCTTACATTTACTTAACTGTGATTTATTTTTAAAAGGATTAAAATGATGGAAATAATAAGTGTGATAGTTCATTTTGCATCTCGTTGCAATACTCATATTAAATATAATGTTATAATAGTTCATGTTAGTGATAGAATTTTAAATAATTGAATGAGATGTTCTGAAGCTACAACTTTTTTTATTGATCTACTACCTATATTTCGTTACATTTTACCAAACCATACTCAAAATTTTGCTTTTTTTATTCATAAGTTATATTTTATAAGCTTATGTTTATAAAAATAGTCATGATTTGAGTATCTACAGTATGTCCTCGGATTATTACAAGAGGAAAGATAAAAAAAAATTATTATTGGCATTTTGAAAAAAATGCATTCTTCATAAAAAATATATTTTTATGTTAATATAGTTATTCAAATATTGTTGGTATTTTTAAAAATATCAAGGATGGACAATTATTAGTGATCAAAAAAAGTTGTAGTTCAGAGATTTTGAGAGATTTCTAATGTATAAAATATATTTATCATTTTTTGGCATTAAAATTGTTTATGTTCTCTGTTCGAAAGTGCATTTATATATTTTTTCTCCGAAATATTGATCAATGCCAAAGATATAAAGTTTGTGTTTTTGTTTATGTATTTCCACATCAGGATTCGTATATATCGTATATATTATGTATATCGTGTGTGTGTAAATATCACGCAGTATCCTATTGAGTTATTTTTAATCGTTTTTTTTATTTAAAACTGTTATATATATTTTGTTAGTATTATTTCGCACATATATTTATGTAGATATATCATAGAAATATTATTTATTAATCAGATTAAATTTTTTTGCAATAATTTTTCGTTTTTGTTTTTCTTTTGGCGTTTTCTAAATATAAGTAATTTGTGATAGAATAAAAACATTGTCACAGTAGGCGTAGAAATATCATTTTAGGGTGAACTCTTAATCAGTTTTATATCGAAAGAATAACTCACTATTTTACCTATGCAAGTTTTGCGAAAACAAAATGAATACATGCGAAGGATACAAATTATTTTATGAAAAAAAACGCTTCTTTCTACACCTACTATGATGTCATTTTTATTCGATCATAATGGTAAAAGAGCATGTTAATAAATACATTTTTACTAGCAGACCATGCAGTCAAACATTGTTTTTTTACCTCTTTTAGTGCCAAGTGTACAAGATATCTTAATAGCCGTTGCATAAAATTCCTTTTCATTTCCTAACATATTTTGATTAAAAGAAAATATGTAAAATTTTGGTTGCCAGTCAAGCTTAATCGTGACTAAAAGTTTATTTGATATGATCTTAAGTTTATTATAATCTGTTTAGTGGACATATATTTTTATTAACATGCTTTATATTAGAGGTAATACAGTAAACCTTTAACGATCTGTTTTATTTTTATGGTGGATGTTCGACATTTTAGAAGAAAATTATGATTATGATCTGCGTGTCCGTGTTGATCGTTATAATCTGCGCAAGCGTTTATGCGAAATTTTTTTAAAGCAGTAAGTACAAAAAAGGATAGAAAAGGATTATAGAATTTTAGGAATTTTTCTTTTTATATATTTATCGATTACTGCATTCAAGTACATACATCGTTGGGTCACCCTAAGAAATCATTTTATTAGAAATTATAATATTTATTTCTTACTGAATTTATATAAAGCTGACCACATTGTAACAGTCTTTTTTTCTAGAGAGCCGAGCAGTCGGGCTTTTTTTCTCTCAGGCGCCACCCCCAAAATTTGGAGTAGTACAGTACAGTGGAGAATACAGGGAAATGGGGTAAAAGCCAGTTAAAGTCGAATATATTTCATAACGAGGTTTATTTAAATAAATTAAATATGAATCCAATATCTTCAAATAAATCAAATATGAAGAAAATATTAAAACATGAAATATCGCAAAATATACTAAAAGAAATTAAATCAGTCATTAGCAAATAATTAAGTTCACAGTATTTAAATTCAAACCTGTAAAGAAATATTATAATAGACAATAAAATAGAAACTTTAATTAAATTCAGATACGTAAGAAATATTATTATGGTAAAATAAAAGAGGAACTTTAATTAACTCTTCATCTGTGAAGAAATTTTATACCATAAAAATAAAATAAAAACTACTGGAACTAAAATTTGTGATTACTAGAATTCTGATAGGGTATCTGGCAAAAAAAAATCGAATCTGTAATATTTCTGAGTTAAAAAAAAGAATGCGATTACCTTTTTGTGAAGAAAATCGGCGTCGGATCAAAACGAAACGGTCTGGTTGTCTGGATCGCCTCTAGCAGCCCGGAATCCGGTCACCCTAATTATTCACGATCAGGTATAAAAAAAACCTAAACGCTCGGTTTTTAACTATCTATACTCATAAATCAGAAATACGCTTTACACTTATTTTAAATCAAATCTCTAGGACCACGATTTATATTTATTTAAAATCAAAAACGGAGATACGGTACTTTTACTTTAAAACTCAAGAATTCGGTTTTTACAGCAGTGCTGATAAAAAAAATAATGGATCAGAATTGACTTAAACTCACGAGGTTTACTTAGTAAAGATCACCGGTACTTAGTCTCAACAGGAAGGCCCCAGTTTCTGCGCTCCCGTCGCTTAAATAATCTTTCCCGTCGGGAACCACGAACCACGTTCGGTTACCATCGTCCTACGACCCATCAAGATTCCTTACAGTAAAAAAAACGGTTTTTACCCGTCGATCCTACAAAAAACCATTTGCTGTTTGTACCAAAAAAAAAGAACTTCAACGTATCCATGCAAATCGACGAAATATTTAACACAATTTTATCAGCAAATAATTTTTAGCATTAAAAATATTTTTCGGTTTTAGACTATCATAACAGTTCTAAAAATAAAAATAAACCAATTTATAAGTTTCTTGAGCAGGTTTGGTTTGGTTTGGTTTGGTTTGCTGTGCTCAACATAATGATCCACATTATGTTGAGCACAGCGTGGAATTAATTTCTATACTAGCAGTTCAAGGCGAGAAACTCTTATATAATTTTATTATATACCTAAAAACTGCAAGAAATTTATTTTCCATTATATAATTTGGGCTAGCCGAAAAAAGCCTTTATTTACTATCGATAGTTGTGCCTCGGTGGTACGAATGTACTACCATTGCACGCAGGCCGCTATCTTGCGATGCGGGACTTAATATCTTACCGCTACTTTACGACAAGTCGTGTTTATATACTCTGCGCTGTGCTCGACATATTGTGGAAACGACCCAAGCTCACCTGATGATGGGGTAGGGCCCCGAAACCGGTAGTGAGAGCAGGTTGATCCACATTATGTCGAGCATAGCGTGGAATTAATTTCTATATTAGCAGTTCAAGGCAAGAAACTCTTATATACTTTTATTCTACTTATATACAGTATGGTTCATAAATCCACAAACGCTATCCGTTCTGGTGATCAAAAAAACAAATATCTAACTATTTTACAATCAGAATATTAACGATAAAAAAAAAGTTATGTCCCAAGGCAGGATCGAACCCTGGCTCTTCGGTGTACCAGCGAAATACTTTCGCGCCGAGCTATCGTGCCGTGTTCGATTTATGTTCACGCCTAGCATTTAACAGATTAAATAAAAAAAATATACGGACTTCATTTGTTTGCCTAATACGTAAACATGTATCAGCTTCTCAAGAAAGGCCATCTCACACTTATCCACTCAGGAACGCGGAGCAAGATCTTTATCTACCTACCCCACGCTCAGAGTTAGTTAAAAGTTCAATGTTATACAACTCGAAAAAAATGCACAATCACCTGCCATTTGAAATCAAATCCATAACATCATTTTTTTCATTTCGCAAAGCATTGAACTCTTATTTACTAGACAAGGCTTTCTACGCCGTAAATGAATTATTATTTGATTTGAAAATCGAATTTGATCTTGAAAACACTGGTCTAATGTTTGCTATTGCTATATTTACTAATGACATCGAAATTAATTTATTTAGAGGTCATTGATATTTTGCTATAAACTGGCTAAATATTTTTGAATATTATTTTAATTTTTTTTGTTCTTTGACATTGTAAACATTTATATATGTTTATTTTAACAATAAGACTGACAATATTATTTGTATAATGTTTTGTATTATCTTTTGTTTGTTTGTTTGTGTACCTTGTTTTTTTTACCTTGTTTGTTAGTTTACCTTTGTCCACAAATTGAAAAATTTTTTGACAATAAAGGCATTTATTTATTTATTTATTTATTATTTATTTATTTATTTACATTACAACATAAATAGAGTCATAACTCCAACCGGAATTCAGATGCCATATTCGCTCTAGGTAACAAGCACAAAATACAATAGACATTTTGAGTAATAATATAAAATGAAAACGGACACTCATTTAACTCTAATAATTTATTTACATCATTAATGTCACATCAATAAATTCACAAGAGAACGGCTTCATCGACATCCATTGTAACAATGTTTCTGTCCCAACCACTGAAGGTATGTTTTATATTTCTTTTGGTAAATTAATTCACTTTTAGGTGAAAGGAACACTTGTCGTGTTTCTTCAGTTTTTTTTAATATTTCCTTCGTTTTAATGGAAACGTACTTGAAGGTGTTCCGAAAAAGGCGTTTTTTGACAGAAAACTGAGCTCCATTAACAAAAACCGCCAATTTATAAACAGGTCATTTAATACAATAGTAACCTGGCAACATAGTTCCCACCAGCATCTTTAAAACAAATATTCCGGAAAATTAATAAATTCTAACATTTGTATCGTTTTAAAATGAGACAAAACAATACTAAATTCAGTAAGAAATAAAATTATATGTATATGTACCAGGGGAATTATAAAGTGTTAATAACCTCGGGCAGTTATTGTCGGGAATAATTCCTTTGACACATAAATAATTATTAATTCTTTTTTAGAATTTTTCTACTAAAGAATTTTTGAAAATTTCTAATAGATTAATTTTACGAGTGCCCTGCATTTTTACTCATAAGTTAAATAGTCATATTCATAGATAGGTTAACTTTTATAACGGTTGTTCAGTTCCTGTTTTTACCGGACTAGCGCATTTTTTTTCATACTATTAATATGGAAAAACAGGAAATATTGAACATCCGTTAACTTTTTTGCATCGAAAATAATATCAAAACTAACTCTAAACTGAACTATACACAAAACAGTATACATATTTCGATGTAGAAAATAATAATTATGGTTTGAAGTTTCTCAACTTTTATATTTCAACAGCTTTGATTGCATCAATCAATATCATTTCATTATACATAATTTTCAACATTATATTTATATTCTTATTAGAATAGTAGTTTATTTCGCATAAATTCTTGAATTTTGGCATGTTATACAATAAACATTTTTAACGCAGTTTACGCTTTTATCATAGAAAAATGAATCGATAGGCTGGCTTAAATTTTGGAATATATTTTCAGATCTACGGGTAAGTAATTTGAAATTTCTTCAAGAAAAAATACCAAACATCCAAAATGATTAAAAGAAAAATTCAAAAAGAACTCTGCTACACTACACTACCCAGTATTTATTTTGATTTACTTTCTTGATTTTGTTTTTAATATTGTCCCGAAATATAAGTGACAAAAGGCACATAGTGTAGTGTAGTTTTAACGAATAAAAAAAGTACAATTCTGATCTATTAATCAAAAATTTTTGTTTTTTCTTTTATGGAAAATTGCAGAAGAGAATTATGATCATGATATGTTTGGCTATATTGGCTATTATACTAACATGTACCATTGGAGGATATTTGGGACTGGTCTAAATCATGGCGGTAAGTAGCTCATCATTCACCGTCGACGAGTTCCATTCACTTGAAATGCGCTCGTAGATAAAATTTAATGGCTGTTGTAGTTTTTTTTAATAATATAACACGATATAAGGATTATTTAATTATACCGTCGCAGATATCTATTGTAAATACACCTGAGTTTATATATTATATGGTCAAAAAAAACGGTCTTAGAGTGTGTTATCGATCTACATTTCTAAGCCCCCCTGACGCTGTTTTTTTCGGTTGTATGCTATATTGACATGTTCCTTGTAATGAGTCACAATTATTTCTGTTGAAAAAATTAAGGAAGTTCCAACTTGTTATTACATTGACTGACTGTCATAATCTAGTACTGAAATCCAAAGGATTATTGGGATTTTTTTATATGATATTTTAAGATATTAATGGCTTTTTCGTTATTTGCTATTTATTTAAAAGTGCAACTGTCCATATTCACATAGCAAGTCGATAAACGTATCACACCATAAGATTAACAATCTTCTTTCACATCACACGTTTTGGCGCCCAACGTTGGGCCCCACGCCCCACGTTGGGCGCCAAAACGTAAAAGAAGGTTTGTTAATCTAATGGCGTTATGCGATTCCCAACTTAAAGCGTTGCTTGCATGGACATGCGCTTTACTATCGCGCTTCTAAATAAATAGCAAAGAACGTAAATAAAAAGTTATTAGTATCTTCAAAATATAAAGTCATAATAATCTTTTGGATTTCAGTTCTAGACTATAAGTTGTATTAGTCTTCCTGGTTCCTTATGTCGTGTTCCATAAAACACCAAATCGTTTGCCAGTAAATTAATATTTTTTGCTTTTCCAGATGACTCGCCATAGCTACGAAAGAAGATCATGCGACAGCTTCAAACTCTTTCGTTTCGTCATAATAGCAGATTCTAGCTTTAATATTGCAGTTACATTATACATAGAACAGACTAGTTTAGAGAGAAGAAAAATTTAGGAATTTCAACAAGATTTTGCTCTAGCAATAAAATGAGAAATAATGTCGTATATATAAATACTTATACATATACTAAGTGAATTAATTTTTAATGAAAACAATGGTGTGATATTTTATCGTTTTCGGTTTTTCCGTAGTAGCGTGTAGATCACAGAGAAATAAGTATACATAGAGACGTCTTGACGTATATACATACAATTCCAAGATAACTAGGACATGAAAAAACAATGGACCTTAAAAAAGAACGTAAACAATGATATGTTGCATTTTTTACTATTATTTTACATACATAATCTAAAAAAACAGAAAGAAAAATTCTGCTAAGCAGTTTATAAATTCCTCTATGTTTACATATTTTTCTGGTGTATAGTTATAGAAACTTTTCACTCTTGGTTTTCTCAACTGAAAAGTTTCTATTGTTTTAAAAGAAACAAATTGTTTATATTTGTAATTGATATTTCATAATAGGAATCATGTAACTATATAAGACGTTGTAAAAATATTATTTTTAATGTCAAGAGGTTCTAATTTGTAGAAATCTAATTCTTTAAACTATATCTTTAATCTACGTTTAAATAGTTCAATTATATTAGTTCATGTATGTATATGTTACAAGAGTTATATGAAATCAAATTTGTATTTCACAAAGATAATTATAAAACATAATAAAACACTTTTTTTACTGATCAGATAATACATAAGTTAAAACGTTACATATTGAAAGGTCTTTTTAATAATAGTAATAATTTAAGCTTCTAAACAAAACGTTGATCTAATATAATTGATCTATAAAATTCATACTAAACCCTGTTCTATCTTCCATTCGCAATAATACCTTTTGAACTCTATCCCCATTTATAGAGACGAGGCTACTACGCCTGTAAAAGAGATTATTTTCATATAAGAGTAGATTTTTCTTAAAAAATATGGAGTAGATAAACCATAACGAGACGTACTAAGTCTACTTACACTTAAAAGTGCACAATCAGTAGCTTTTTCGAGGCCTAAGAGTTTAAGTCACATTTCCAAAAAAAAGATAAACTGTACCTGTTTTTAACAAATAGGAACAAATTCTCATTTTAGCTAACAACGGTAGCGTACCAGACAGAAAGTATACAGATAAAAATATAGAAATCTCTATTAGAAATAAAATAATAAGATATAGCTTACTTCAACACACTTTTTAGGCGTGATAAAGTGGGGTCCATATTGAATTGAAATTTAAAAAAGTGGGCATTTTTTATGTTATATGCACAGCAATCCAAAATTGTGTGATCTGAATTAATATTCTATATTTTGTTTTTATTAAAATTTAATTATAAATCTTTCTGTTCAATATCTTCATTTTTATAAAACATACTCAAAAGCGTGGTTAGTATTTCTTTGAATGTGGTAGATAATGATTTAGTATTCAAACTCAAAGAATTTCGGACTACCGTTTTTTTTTTTATTTTAACTTACACTTGGTGTAAGTTACAAATAAATATATTTATTTAAATAAATAAAGCGATCATACTGAACTGCCCGTCAAATTAAATTGCAGCGATTTTTTTACTCATTTTCATTGTAACTTTGAAAAAAATGGACCAATTTTGTTAATTTTTTTAGCATATTAAAGATCGACTTTCGTAAATTGATCTGATTTTTCTAAATTTTGTATGAGATTTAGTTTTCTATGATATACAGGGTGTTTTTGTAATTTTTGTGTTGCTACCATTTTGCCAAAAAACAAAATTTAACTAGAATTATAAGTTCTGGGTATAGTTAAGACTAATATCTCGGGACGTATTTGGAATTTTTACGATAACTCATTTGGAATAAAAGATAATCAATTTTTACTCTAACTTGTATTTTTTCTACCTTTCTTAAGAGATATGCTAACAAAACTGAAATTAACTTTAAAATTGAAGGATATTCGTTACCTACTTTTACAATGTGAAATTAAAAAAAAACTACTAAGTTGCAGCTAAACTGCAGATTTTTAGATACAAAAAGAGTTTTTACAAAAATATCAAATACGTGTCGAGCTTTTATATTAACCTTATGGGCTGTTAAGTTCAGAATATTAAAAAAATAATTTTACTTTTTTGCTGGTCGTATTTTTAAAAGATCCTGTAATAATCTGCGTTAGTTAAATCATTTTTTTTTTAATTTCACATTGTAAAAGTAACGAATGTCCTACAATTTTAAAGTTAATTTCAGTTTTGTTAGCATATCTCTTAAGAAAGGTAGAAAAAATACAAGTTAGAGTAAAAATTGATTATCTTTTATTCCCGATGAGTTATCGTAAAAATTCCAAATACGTCCCGAGATATTAGTCTTAGCTATACCCAGAACTTATAATTCTAGTTAAATTTTGTTTTTTAGCAAAATGGCAGCAACACAAAAATTACATTCCTTTTTTTCACACCCTGTATATCATAGAAAACTAAATCTCATACAAAATTTAGAAAATTCCGATCAATCTACGCAAAAACGATCTTAAATATGCTAAAAAAATCAACAAAATTGGTCCATTTTTTTCAAAGTTACAACTCGTTGAAAATGAGTAAAAAAATCGCTGTGGTATTTAATTTGACGGGCAGTTTAGATAGAGATCTATACATTTCTATACAATTTGAATATTCATAATTAAATGGGTTATTATGTGTGTATGTGTGTGTATGTACTCTTTCTTATTATCGTTAAGGGCTTCCATTTACACTAGGTGTAAGGTAAAATAAATAAAGAAAATTGAAGTCCTAAATTTATATCTAGCATCAGTATTTGTTCAGTGTATGAACGATAACAAGTAATGGTTCATCATATCCTACTTAATTATGATTATTCAGACTGTATATCTATTTGAAATTTATCAAAATATTTTGTCAGTTTTAAAGTATTAAAAGAATTTAGAAAACAACAAATAATTTGCTACAGCATAGCAAAATTTTGTATTTTATACTAAAAAATCTAATGTAAAATATACTTGTATATATTATTTTTCGAATTTTGTATTAAACTCAATGACAAACTTCTAATAGGTATTTTGACAAAATGGTGTACTATTCAGATCACACACACAGTAGGCTATATCTGGAAAAAACTACCATATTTTTCTACTTCTCTTCGCTAGTGAATTCTTTAAAATAGTGAAGCATTCCCTATCTCTGTGTCCTAACCACAGCTTATACAATACCAGCCGGCTATATTTGTATCTTTTTAAGCGTTTCCGTGTATCCTGCTTCAAGTGACCTCTTAAATAGAACCTTTATATACAGGGTTTCTCATACAACCCATTCATTAAAAGGATTTTAGGATTTAATTTAAATACAATCTTGAGATTAGTAGATCAAAATAGCATAACTAAAAGCGATACCAATTAAACTTTTAGTTAGGTAATCGAGGGCGCGATTTTTAAATTCATTATTGGCAAGCATGGACATATACGGCGTCGGGCTGACTAATCGGAATTTAAATTTCCCGCTGGGGGTTCAGGTGGTAGCTCTACTGGAAAAATGTCAAGTTGTCACATTTATTTATTTCATGACATTGTCATTCGTTTTGACACTTTAGTTTTGTATTACGAGTTTTTGGGTTAAATGAATTATGTTGTGATACTTTAATCTTAAAGAAATTTTAGTTGCAGACCTTGCAGTCGAATATTGTTCTTTTTAGAACCTTTTTTAGTGCGAAGTTTATAAGATAGCTTAATAGCCAATGCAAAAATCTCATTGCAACCTTATTAGAATATTTTGTAATGTCTCTTAAGTGCTGTTAAGGAGGTGAGTTTTGTTGATGTAAATAATAACTGTTTATATATTTATAATTAATTTATTTTTGTTTCCTAAAATATTTTGAGTAAAAGAAAATATGTAAAAGTGACTAAAAGTTTATTTGGTATGATCTATAACAAATTAGTAGCTAGATGTAGGTATCTCGGTGTATCGGTAATGTAAAACATTCATATTTATATCTAAATTTTGACCTAAAATTCTTTTAACGAACGAATTCTTGGAATAACCTTGAATATAGTGTGATAGTCTACATAAAATAAGAAAGCCGCAACAAGATATCCAGCTGGTATTTATTAAACTGTGGTCCTAACTACTTAATTCGTTTCTCGTGTCTTCCGACTTATAATTCGACTTAGCGAATATAAAATTGAGACCTTTTAAGTTTTTGTTTTGAACGACGATTTGTTTTGAACAAAATAACAAAGTTGTTTATTAGGCTTTCAAGGATCTCTAAGATAAGTGTAATGATATCGAGTCTTTCGTCGTGTTTAGGAAATCTGGCAATTTCAACATTAATATAATAGGTAGCGATTAAATTTTGCACTAAAATAGTAGGTACTTCGGAGAATGTAAAGAGAGTAGGGAAAAATACATTAAATATAATTGTTAGCATGCTAATAATTCCACTTTTGTTGATAAAAATGTTTGCACTGTTGCTCTGGATTTTTTATACGTAAATTAAATAATAATGGGTAAAGCTGTGCTTTGTGCGGTTGAAAATGATTATGAGTTTTGATGCAATATTGCCTATTTCTTGTTTTTACTACTTTATATTTTTTTTTAATAAATCCCGAAAATATAAACGATTTTACAGTATTTCTATTTTTTTCTGAATATCTTAGTCAGTATCTGGGTATTTTAGTATCATTAACATTTTGACAGTTTGACAACATACTGTATGCACTATTGCCAGAAATTTTCGAGCGAATTTCTTCAACGGAGCTTTAAAAAACCTTTATATTCCTTCAACTTCACAAAACATTCCAAGCCTTGTGAAAAATCACCAAATTTCGTTTTATTTTACCTATTTTATAATTAGGAGAACATTTTAAAAACTTATTTCTGGTAATTTTTGGACACAGATGTGTTTAAATAAACTTTTTGTTATTATTACTGTAGTGCGGACTATTTGAGAGCAACATCGTTAAAGTGAAAAAATAGATGTAGGAAAACCAATAAATACTCCTATTACATATTTTAACAATTTTTATTATGCAAAACCGCCAGAATCCTTCATATTGTCTTCTTTTTAGATAAAAATCCTTCAGCTCTTCAATCGACCAAATCTTTTTACAATCCTTCATATTGAAAGAAATCCTTCAATTCTGGATACACTGACTCTCGCCATTTTAATTTAACCTACAATAGCTTTTTGTCATAAAATGTGTAAACACTGAATATTCTTTCAAGTCAGTTGAAATTATTCAAGTCTGTTCACTTGGCTCTTGAAAACGCGCCTTTATCGTTTCCGACATCTTGAGTTTTGTACACCCTGTATGAATTTGTTTTCTTCTGACGACTTTTTTTTTGACGATTTTCTTATTGTAAAAATTAAAAAAAGTAACTTACTATTTTTTAATTTTATATAAAGTAATTAAATAAAATGTTAAGCCTGTGCTTTAAGAAGCTCCTTTTCAACCACATAAAACACTGATTTACCCAAATAAGAAGAATTAATCGAATTTAGGTTATACAACGAAGAATTGGGAGAGAGAAAAAAATAACACAAAAAAATATACGCAAATTTGGGTCAATGGTATTTTACAATTTTCTCGAAAATATCACCCTGTATAATAAGAGTTTATCGCAGTAGTCAACAGATGAATATCATTCTCGTTTATAAAATAAAACATTTTATGTATATATCAATCCGCTGGACACTTGTGATTACAAAGCTGAAACATGCTTGTCTAAATCATACCTATTCAATGCAATATATACCTATTCCATGCAATATGTTATTCTTTTGATGTACACAGCAGTTTATTTTGACCTATTTTTAACAGGCTAGATCTTTTTTTTGGAAAACATTCGTTAGAAGAACAAATTCTAGGGTTTTTGTTTTTATTGTGCATTATAAAGAATGTCATGCACTGTCAAATGTCACAGTTATTGGTGCAAACTATTTTTAATGACATACCCTGTATATTAGAAGTGCATTAGATAGCGCATTTTTTATTTTGGTTTGGTGAAAATATACGTTATCTACTGCAGGGTGTTGCATTTAAAAAATCATAGTTTATACCAGTAACTTTGGCATTTAATAGCGTATTTTTTGGTCGTAAGTACTAAAACATGACCATATTAACTCTATAATTTGTTTTTTTAATGAATGTGAAAATAAAAAAAAATGTTATAGCCTATCAGAAGTGGGATAAAATAAAGTGCAAATATACTGTATATGTTTTGATATTATCACACTAACAAGGTATTCACAATAGGATGTAAACATTTCAATTTGAGCTTTACTGTGTCGATTGTGACAAACTAATCATGCATTACAAGCTCTTGTTATACACGTTAAAACTTTTATAAAAAATAGTTTCAAGAAAAACAAATGTTATGTTATTGAATTTACTTATATATTTATTTCTTAACTGTCCAGAACTTTATAGGGATGGGCAAAGTAAAGCAAAAACTGAAATGATCATTTCTACGCTTACCATGACATTTATTTTTCTTCGATCGCACTATATTATTAATAATATTATCTGAGAATGCTTGTGATCATCAGTGATTCAGTGTGTTCACAGCAATATTATACTTAATCGTTCTTGTTAAAATAATACTATTAAAAAAATGTTATTTCTTAATATTATATACAAGGTGTGCCGTAAAAAGATTTAAAACCCGGACAAATACAGGATGTTTCAAAAACATGTGCCATCTCTCGTGGGGAGATTCCTCAAGTTGAAATAAGATTTATTTTTTATATCGACATAGATCCGATTCTGCTTTGTTTCCTATCTACAGGGTGTTAAGTCTCATTAGTTAACGTCTATATTCTAAAGCTAAAAAAGTGTCGACAGATTCACCAGGGATTTGGGATATTATTGAAATATTTTTCTACCCTTCTTACCCTTTCTACCCTGAAGTCTTCATTAAAAGGGAAGACTTTGACCCCCTGTAGCTACGAAACAAAACAGAATTGGACCTATATGAATATAAGAAATAAATCTTATTTTTACATGAGGAATTACCCCACGAGAGATGGCACATGTTTTTTTAATTACCCTGTATAAAACGTTGATACAGACATAAAAGGCTTTGCTCTTGAATAAACCCCATCTACTACCGAAAAACAACAGTGGAATTTGTTAGACTTAATTTATCTAGTAAAGAAATATATAAATCAACGTGTCAATTGGTCAAATTTTTGTAAAAATTAAAATAATTCCGCGTCACTGCTCGACGCCCAAGTGAGATATACTGTAGTTTAAAATAAAAATTAAAAAAAGTAAAAACAAACAGATTTTCATAAGAGATAGCGAATATTAAATAATAGTTAGCTAGACATAATTTTAAAAAATGTTTAGATTAGCGAAAACTACTGAATCGTAATAAATAAGGGTACGTTCATTACTTACATGAGGAAGTCATAGAGTACTTCTCTTAAACGCCTCATGTAATTTTTGAACGCCCCCTAAATGGTGTTCTACAAGTTCATGCGTTGCGTTTAAACAAACTGAAGAAAAAAATATCATTAATATAAAATAATATAAATAAATATATATGTATAATACTTGTTAACACTGTACAGCAATACACGATTATGCCTCTTCTTCGTAAGAATTATATTAATATAAAATATTGTTGAAAAAAAAAGGGTTTTAAGTTTTTTGAAATGCGCGGTTGTGCTCCTCAAACTCAGTAAAAAAATAGTACTAATAGAGCTAGAGGAATAGAACCGCATATTTTGCAACGTGACTTAGTTTTTCTGAATGAATAATAATCTGTGATGTCTTTTTTTATATAAGGAATGTCAAATTTTACAGCTGCATTCTGAAATCGTATTTTTCTGTGTTATGATACTAAATAAAATATACTTTGTAACAGAATACAGTTGTAAGTAGAGTATAATGATATTAATAGCCATTTCTTACAAAAGTTTCCTGTTTCAAAAATTTCTTTTTGCTTGGAAGCAGAGTTTGGACGTTACCTTCAAGAGTGAAGGCCTCTAACATCATCGAAAGTGTTTATAGCATAATACCATACGATCGAAAAAACGGCGTTAGCGATGGCTATGAAATGAAGATCGCTGTTATTTTATATGTAAAATTATATGGGGAATATCATCGATCGTCATTTCCAAGCCAACTGGACGCCGGTTTTTTTCGATCATACTGTATTTCTTTCTTTACAGTATATCCCCGGATTGTCTGTACAAGAGGAAAACATTTTTTATTTTTACTATATGAGGAAAATGCATTATTTAAGATAGTTTTTGACTGTTCTAAAATAGTTATTTCGTTTATACTTTCCAAATCTCCATACCGTTTTGGAGAAAAATAAAAAAAATATAGTTGATATGTTCCTAAGCCCTAAATATCAAAACGCGTTTCTATGGTAATGTTTCCTTTTTTTTATTCTTTGACAGATGGTTTTTATTAACTTTGATTAACATTATACAGGGTGTCCCAGAAATAAGTGCAAGTATTTTTAAGGGGTGGTAGATCTTGTTAAAAGAAACATTTATTTCTACGAAAACTTAAAGGGATAGTTAAAAATGGTGTAATACAATTTGATAGACAATTAAATTGTGCATCTGATTCTCCTAAAATATACAGGGCGTTCCATTTAAATTAAACAAGTTATTGGCGTTTAAAGCTATAAATTATTTAAAATAAATTTTTAGACACTCTGTATAAGGTAGTATTATTTTTATTATTGCAACACAATAACTGATCAATAAATAAACTTCAGTAAATATTTAGTATTAAAAACTTTGGTACCCTTGGAGGAATGAAGCCTTAAAATTTTTACTGCAATTTCACAAAATTGAAAATATTTCAAAAACGGTAAGGTCTAAGTATAATAAACCTTAATCAAATTTACCTTTGTTTTAATCGTAGAAACTAAAAATGTAATAATATACAGGGTGTTCCATTTAAAAAAATACAACTTTGATATTTTTTACTTATTTGGGACACTCTGTATCTTGTAAATTATTTTTTAATTGTACCTCTAATAGTCATTCATCGAACCCAAAATTTGAAATTTGTAAAAATATAATCGTTTAGCTACAATACTCCGTGTCGTATGTGGTGAACAACCCTGTATAGGTACAAAGAAATGCACTGCCTCCTGGAGTGTAAAGTTGATATTACCATAGAAACGGCGTTTTGATTTTTGGGGCTTAAAATTAAACTATATTTTCATTATTTCTCTCAAAAACGATAGGTATGGAAATTTGAAGAAGTAAACGGGATTAACCATTTTAGAACAAACAAATTTTTTATAAAGAATAATTTTTTTTCTCAAAAACCCGATAATAAAAAAGTTTTTCTCTTGTAAAGACGACCCGGCAACATACTGTATATGTGATTTTTTTAATCTTTAATAGATCAATTTGTAAGAAATGGCCACTAACTTGTAAGTTGAAATGATGGCAATTTTTAGTAGAATATATAGAATTTTGTGTAAGCCTATCTATATGAATTGATTATATTGTTAAATTTAAATGGTTTATTTGCGTGTTTTTGAAAACCTATATATAATTTAAAAAACGTTTTTATAGGATAAGTTACTATTAAGTGGAGCTTGAATGAGTGATGAGTCCTTTTAAAAATGTTATTTAAAGAATTAAAAGAGCACAAAGGAGAACAAACCTTTTAGTCTAAATAAATAACTAATTGTAAATTAAAAGTAACAAAGATAATAGGTATTTTAGGGAAGAATGTTGTTAATTTAAAAGGGAACACTAGCTTTTGACACTGGCTAGCAGCATAGTTCGTTTTAGTAACATTTTTAACTCATTTTTTTCTGATCATAATCAATATATCGTCATATCAGAAGTATTTGTTTGTTTAAATTTAAAAAAAATGAGCTAGTGTTAAAAGTCTTGAGACCTCACTCGTGTGTTGTGACCCAATAGGAAAATAGCCATTTTAGCATCCTTCTCGTATGTGTATGTCTGCTCTTTGTAATTACTATTTGTCAAATACTTGAATGTTGCACTGTATTCTATGAATTTTCGTCCTAATAAAGCAGCCTTTAGATTTGTTTCTTGAAATAGACAGTGGTATACGAAATATTTATTTTACTCTAACTGATAATAGATATAATTTAAGAATAACTACAGATAAAGAGGTTCTCAATTAACTTACTTAGTTACCAAGATAGTGTCTTTATATGTGTTGTTTATTATGTTAGTCAGGTTAATAATATTAGTACGAAGATTTGTATTATTGTCTACTAGATGTCGCCCTAGATTTTTGTAAACATGTCAAAACAACTGTAAATACACTAGACGTCTTAATTCTTTTAAACATCTCTTTTTTCATAGGGTTAAATCATATATCTACGAGATACAAGGGTGATTCAAAAAAAAATCTTGCAAACAGACTGAAAAGTTTCAATTTGACGTAAAAAGATACCAGTTAAAATTTGAGCCCTTAATATTAATATTAAGACTGTCCACATCACGTTTTTCTATTTTCCATAAGAATACCATGGACAAATTTTGTTCTGTACCTTATGAATTTTATTGCTAGCCTGTCGTGTGTCAAAAAAGATCCTTTTACTTATTTATGTAAAGAAATGAACGCTCTACAAAAAAGGTCTCTTATGATTTTTCGAGAAACCTAATAGTTTAAGCAAATTTTAAGGTTTTTGATGCATTACAGCAAATTTTATCGTTTTATTGGAACAAATCACCCAAAAATTCATGCTTATCTTAAATTTAGTTTCATAAGGTGCGTATTCACTTGCAACAAAACATTTTCCGAGAGCGCCTGTTTGCGGTGTTCGCTGCGTTCCCACCAGTAATCAATGTTAGTGTGTTTGTCGACATGGATGCATCTGATATTACCATAGCCGCTGGTGCTTTTTTAATTATAGAGGCATTAAGGGGTAACAAAAAAGAGAAGAAAAGGAAAGGACGAAAAATGTGGGCAAGACGTCTCTTTTTGCGCCGTCAATATAATATGGCCTTACTTAGTGACCTAGATTATATGCATAAGAAGAATTTAATTAATTTAATTATTATGAACAGAGTCAACGGTCCAATTCCTTCAAGTTCTTTGTTCCTACTACTCTAGTGGCGGAAATCTAACTGTTACGCTCAGTTGGCTCTGACTCGGTTGACTAGATTTTGCCACGCCCACTCGGTGCCCACTGAGCGAGTATATAAACGCTCAACTTGTAGATTGTACTTTAGTTTATAATCATCTGCTGATGATGCTAACATGGTTAGCGAAAAAGGTGATTTAGTGTTTATATTTTGCTGTGTAACACCAAAGGTTCCAACCCTCAACTGTAATAATCTAAAGACAAAAAAAAATTTCAGTCATTTTGAAATACTTACATAAGGAATAATAACTTTTCACCTATAATTTTGGGTATTCAAATTAGTTACCATGACTTTTAAGATATTTACAGACTATTGAATGTGATGAACAGAAAAACATTTTAACGTGATTTTTGTTTTCATAAAAAAAATTATAATAAATCTTCAAACTATTAGATTTTATTAACAATTATTATTATCTAAGAAACTGAATTTAAGATGTGTTAATCAATATTGTTAAATTTTAAGGTGATTTGTTCCCGTAGAACCATCAAATTTGCTGTGTGCATCAAAAACCTTAAAATTTGCGATGAATTGAACTTTGGCCTCAAATAACTCTTAAACTATTAGAATTCTCGAAAAATCATAAGAGACCTTTTTTGTAGAACGTTCAATTCTCTACAAAAATAACTAAAAAGATTTTTTTGTGACACACGAGAGGCTAGCAACGAAATTCATAAGGTGCAGAACAATTTTTTTCCATGGTATTCTTATGGAAAATAGAAAAACGTGATGTGGGCGTCTTAATATCAATATTAAATACTCAAAATTTAATTGGTATCTTTTTACGTCAAATTGAAACTTCTGAGCCTGTTTGCAAGGATTTGTTTTTTTAATGAAGCCTAAATATACATACAACTGGTAGGCCATTATTCAGATGTAATATATGCCAGCATTGAAAAAGAGAACATCAACATAACTCTAACATACAAAATTACCATTTTATTTTAATAAAAAGCTTTTTATAATAATTTCGGAGATGTTTAAAAGAAAAATCAGCTTGTTTCATGTACCTATATCGGTAATTAGACAATAATGTATACCAAAGGAAAAAGTACCTATATTTATTTTTGTTATAGGATATCTCGTGGTTAATCCAATTTTTAGCTGTAGGGCGTTTGGAACTATGTATTTTGCTGCCTATTCTCCTAAAAAATATCGAAAGGGCGCCATCTAGGCGATCTGTACTTAATGTAAATTAGGAGATATTTCATTTTAAATCTATATTACCATAATACATTTTGACTTGGGAGTTTCATTATATAAATATATATCTTCCATGAAAGATCTTACGTGTTCTTTTACCCTCACAACCTGAACATATTACCACTTATTTGAGACACCCTGTAGATATATCTCAAGCCCCATCTCGTAACGAATTGCAGATTTAAAATGACAGATTTCTGTTTTATGGACCACTGCTGCTATCTGTCGAGATATTCGTATACGATAATATATCGCAATAAAGAAATCTGTAAAAATTATTGTCTCGCCATCTTATGAGTAGTAGTAAAACAAAGGCGTAATAAAATAGGTTTCTGTTTTAAGTGATTGTTCTGACATCTAACGGAATGTTAGAAAACATTTAGGTTTTAGATTAAAGAATTCTGCAATTTATAGGACCAAAAAATGTTGGGTCAGAGCCATCTATACGTAAAATAATATAACACAGTTTATTCTAACCTTACAATTTTCAAAAAAATTAAATATTTTGGAAAAGTTTTTGTTGGCTTGGTATGTTTGGTTTAAAATTCATGAAAGTATTCTGTGTTGTACACACAGGTTGTACAGGGGTTGTACATAACTTTCAGCTATACGAATTTACTGTGAGCAGGCTTTATTAGATGTTATGTAGGTGTCATGAACTAGGAAAAATAATGATATCACCGAATATTGGATGGTATTCAGTTTGCCTTGTTTGCAACCAATACAAAAGACCAATTCTCACATATAATCTTTGAATGGGACATTGTCAGAAATATCTACTGCTTTTCGTAGTGAACCTATCTCAAAAGTGTAAACTTATTTCAGAAGATAGTAAAAATGAAAGAATTTATACTCCATAAAAATAAAGGTTGGTATTTTACCGTACAAAGGCTAAAAGTTAAATTTATTTGTATTGTGCCTCGTTTGACATAAAATTGTACAGTAAACACAGCAGATACATGCAGAATGCAAGAAAACCGCATACCAAAATCTCTGTTTTGCGGTGAGCTTGTAGATGGTAAGAGGAGGCCGGGTGGACAACTCAAAAAGTACAAGGACATTTTCCACGAAAACTTAAACGGGATTAATATGCAGAATGAGTGGGAAGAAACAGCTCACAATAGAACCCAATGGAGGAGAATTGTAAACTCAGTTAACATCGACAACCAAAAAGTAAAGAGGCAACAAAGCAATGAGATTTTTGAATGTCTGGAGGCAGATAACATCACGTATCGGGCTTTTCAGTCAAAGAAAAGCTCATGAAAGGAAACGCCTTGCGTGACCATCTTCATGTCAAATACTCGTCAGCGAGTAATGGCAGTATATATGTATGTGCAGTAAACTCACTGATATTAAGTTAACTTGGACCTGGTATGGGTAACTATGCTGTGCCGTGTTATGAAAAGACAACCTTATCTGATATGTTGATATAAATCTATCAGATTTACACTTGAGGTGAAACTGTAGTTCATAAGTTCCCAAAATAAAGCAAGTTAAGGTGGCTTTGATTCTTATGTAGTGTAGGAAAATACCTTAATCTTTTTAATGACATACCTGTTAAGGTGTTTTTCTTTAACACGGCAGTATAGAAGATTGAACTTTCTTGGTTTTCTTTCATAAAGAAATTTTTATTTAATTCAAGTCAAGCCAATAAAAAGGTAAGTTAAGTATCCACGATATATTTAATAAAAAATGGTTAAATTGATAAGATTTTTATATAAAAACCTGTTTTTACCTAGCTATTTCATAAATATGTAATGTTTATTCACAATTCACAAATTTCCTGTATTTAGCATTGATAAAAATATTTTTGAATGTTTGAATGTATAGATTTATTGTGGGATGCAACCAGTAATACAAAAATATTAAATTCGTTTTTCTCCGTTTTATATTACAAATTATACACTTATACAAATGTTTTTAACGCTTTATATTTCTTTATTTCACAATACATATATTTCTTTATTTCACAATACATATATTTCTTTATCCAATCCACAATTTAGACGTAATATTATTTTAATACAGCAAAAAATGATCGTGCTCAATCTGACAACGTTGACGGTGCGACATTCTCCGTGCATTCTCCGTTGGACGCCGTATCAAGACCTTACGTCGTTCTTACAATTTTTCTGATTTTTGGTAGAAAAGGTGATTTTTCTGTACACTATTTCAGTGTATACTGTTCATTAAGGCCTGTTTAAGCTCTTGAAAATGTAAGTACCCATTATTTAGCCTGTTTTCTATAGTTTTTTTCACTTTTAAATATTTCAATTACATCATCGTTAAAAGCCGATACATTTTTCCGATTTTCATAATTTTCTTTTTCGGAACCGATATATGGAATATAGATACTTCCCTTGATGTCCCTAAGGTACATTTAAAGTATAGTTACGAACAATATTGCTCCATATTTAGAGATATTTGGTATTTCTTGAAACTTTTTTTTGGTAGAGTTTAAAGATGTTTTTTGTGAAAAGTTTTTCCTGTGTTTTTTTGTTGTTTGTTCGTACAGACAAGCCTGTATTTTCTACGTCTTTTAGAATGAGTCAGTTTTATAATAAATAAAGGGGCACCACAATACTAATAATTATATAATATTTTCAGATAAAAACTGTTACAAACTAAACTTTGTTTTTCGAGTTTGACTGTTATGTGTACACTTTTGTCATAATTTAGTTACAATTTTGCATTGTTTCAATATATGCTTTAATTGTACTTCTCATTTTTAGGAGTATTATTAATAATACAGATCAGCACATAATGACCACATAAAAGAAGAGACCTTGGTCACCTCTTGTATAATCCTGATGTTTGGCCATCATTCTGGTTTACGAGCTTGATTATCTATTATCTGATTAAATGTAAGTTTAAATTATTTATTTTAATTACATTTATATTTAATATATTTATTAAATGTTTATTAGACTAACCATAGTTTTAATATATATTTAATGAACACACAATAAACAAAAATATTAAACATAATTATTATAGCATAGTTTTAAAAAAATAATAATATTTATTTATTTTTTTACAGATTTTAGTACAACAAATCAATGGATGCGTACAGTAGTTTCAGGGCAGTACATTTATCCTTTTCACGAATATTACGAACAATGGTATCAGGACTTATAAGTATATCCAAATATCTAAAATTTTATTTCTTTTGGGTAAATATATTTATACTGGTTTTTAATGTTCATCAATGGATTTCATGATTTCCAAATTTAATTAAGTAGGAAAAAATTTCCAATGAGTCTCTGACTTGACATTTTTTTTGTTCTTTATTCTCATAGAAAAATTCAGATCATCTATTTTTAGTTTGGGGCAATTTTGGCTTTTGGTAATTTTTTTCTGTTTGGTATAATAATATAGGGCATCCACTTAGAACTTTACTTAATGGCGTTCATAAAGATGTTTTTTTTTTATTTTGTGATTGTTGTTTTCTTTGGTTTACTTCCATTTCTCTATAATAACTCCCATATTTTCTTGATTGTGGAAATAATATCTTCATTTATTGTTTCTATATAACATATTCCATTAACTGTATTTCTTAGATTTTATTTGTTTGATAAAATATACCATATATTTTACTTCATTTTGCTTTTGGTTAACTCTCCTTTTTCTATAACTTGACTCCTACATATTTTTTATTGTGGAAATAATGTCATTGTGTTTATATAATTTAAACACACAATCACACGATTAAAAATCTTCCTAAGTCCTTCCTAGTCCTAAATAAGGACTAAATTCTTATAAATTCTTTTGCCATTTATTAAAAAAAAACCTGACTCGTCCACAGGATATCTTCTTACTTTTCTAGCATTTTTCCAATGAATTTTCCTGAGTACTATCGACTCCAGAGCATCATAACTAGCCTCCTCTAAGAGGAGGAGACCTGGGTCACCCCCTAACCCTGATGTTCGGGCATCGATGACCTATGTAGCATGCATAGGTACCCAAGGGAGTCACCACCCTCTGGTTTACGAGCTAGGTGTTCTAACGCTAGAGGCTTCGGCCGGATACGACCTGGCACCCAAGCTCCGAGACTTCTTCGTGCACGTATTCCGTGACCCTCGAAGAGAGGCAGGGGGCGGGATATCGGACACATTGAAGATGATGAGGGGGGTCCGCCTGTAGGGGGTCCCGGTGGATGTCCGCTCGATGGGTGACGAGGGTGACCCGAGACGAGGCTGCTTAGCTGGGATGGGAACTGACTGGTGAGGCTTAATCGTCGGACAAGGGTTAAATCTGATGAAGGGAGGCGACCTTATATGCTCTGGAGGATTTTTCTTTATGTGCTTGATGTCAAATTTTGACTAGGTTTATAGTTAAAAAAGGAGGAGGAGGCTAAGCATAATCTTCGATTAATTATTTTCCAGTAGTTCTTATTGACGACATACTGCTTTATTTTTTTTTTCTTTCTTCTGGTCTCTGTTATACAATTTTTATCTGTCATATTTTCTTTGTTACTGAAATATCATCATTCCTCACCCTTCTGTTTATTGATTGTCTTATTTATTTATTTGTATAATTTTTTGTGTCACTTCTCAGACTTTTCTAAGACATAATATTTCAACATTTCTATTGCTTGTGGAATTGTATTTTTTTTATTTGTTTTTATACAATTTTTTTCAGTTTCTCTTTTTACACTGCTATAATTCTAAGACTTTCAAGTCTTTGGTTTCATTTTTATTAATGCCTGCATAGAATTTTATATTTGATTCATTTTTCTTCTTGATTTTCTTTTTATTCCCTTTGAAATTGAGTTTTTGTATGGGATATTGTACTGCTTTGGAACAATGATTTTTTGAGACAGCTGCAGTTCAACCACCCTCTTCAGGATGACATTAGATTAACTAGATTCAATATTCAACAGCGTATTGAGAACGAAATTCATCAGTTGAAGAGGAAACTAAATAATTTTAGGTAAATTTTACTAAAAAGTGTTTTATTTAAGTTGGATATAGGTATTTAATAAATACCTAAATTGTATTTTGTAAAATATTTAGATATAAATAATAAATTTCAAATGAAATGTTACTTTGGTATAGGCAACTAAACATACATCAAAAATTTACTTTATTTTTATTTTACCAGTTTGATTTTTTTAATCAATATAATTAAAATTTCTATAATTATTTGTTGATACAATTAATTTAACGTATGTTTTTTCCTTGTATTACCATTAAAAGAAGTTCTTTATGTTAAGAAAATTTTTATACATTATAATAATATTTTATGTACCCTATGAATTATAACTAGTTAATTAAAGTGGTAGAATAATTTTTAATCAAGCTTGTTAGTGAACAAATAATTAATTCTTTATGCTTTTATTACAGAATCAAGACATTCCAGAAGGGTAGCTAGTAGCTAGAGGATATACATAGAGACATATGCATATCCGCCAACACCTTGTATTTTATATACCTACTTTTTATATTACTATTGTTAATAAAATGTAATATGTTAAGAAATGAAAATGGTTATCTATAATAACAAAAAAATGTATATTTTAACTGTAGATAATAAAAAAAATATAAATAAATAAGAGAAGAAGTGTAGATAGATTGCAGACTGTAGAGATATTTTTAGTAAATATAAGTTCAATGTTATTTATAATTGTAAAAAACTCTAGTGTAAGAATATGTTTGTCTTATTTCTTTTAAATAGGTAAAAAATAAAATATGTAAACATATACTGCCGTATTACAAAATATTTCATCTGATGTGTTGAACAAGATAAGATCTTCCTTGTTTATATTTATAAGTAAGGTACTTTTATAGTCAGTTTTATTTAGCTAGAAAATGCCTTAATCTTTTTAGTACACTTGTATCTATCTGAATTGTAGATAAAGTATTTTTCCTTAGCACGGCAATATACAATATGATATGAAAAAAAACGGCGTCAGCGATGGCTATGAAATGAAGATTGCTGTCATTTTATATATAAAATTATATGGAGATCGTCATTTCCTAAACACACTTTTAGGATTAAAATCTGTAGTTATAATAACTTATTATTGTGTATAATTAGAATAGAATGTAAATAAAAGCATTAGAATTAATTATTAGACCCAATATGCAATGATTTAATGTATGTAACCATTTAAAACGAATGTCTTTCGAATATTTTTTAATAAATATTTTAACATATTAAACATTTGTTTTATTGATAACAAAATTCCTTTACTATATCAATTAAGGGAAAACAAAATATATACTCTTAGAGAGCTCTTATTAAGTATAACAATGAAGAAGCAATAACTTAAAATATATAATGGCAAACTAAAAATATAAGTATATCTTTTCTGTTCAAAATTAAATTTTTGTTGAACAATGCCACAAAACCAAAAATATATAATCCCAATTTAATACCTATACGTTAATAAATATGATGATCTGGAAAATATATCTCATTTCTGTTCAAAAGTAAAATTTTTCATGGCAAAAATGTACAAGATTTGGTTACCCCGGGTGAAATTTTTCAACACCTCGAACAAATTTTTAACACTACCGATAAAAGCTGAATTTTGTTGACTCTAACACTTTGACCTCGTTTTCGAAATTAAAACGTTAATAACTCCGTAACTAAAAGAGGTACAGGGGTGCGCTTGGCGCCAATCGATAGAGAATTCAACCCTCTATCTGTATACAAAATTACAACCCCCTACGCCACCCTTTATTTTTTGGGCCAAAAATTTTCTAAGGTTAACCCCTTTGCTCATTTTTGCTCCAAAAAATAAAGTGTTTCGTAGGGGGTTGCAATTTTGTGTACAGATAGAGGGTTGAATTCCCTATCGATTGCGACTTAGCGCGCCCCAATATCTTAATTAGTTTTTGAGTAATTAACGTTTTTGTAAATGAGTCTAACTGTTTGAGCTCGTTGGCCAACGATTTCTAAATTAATTCAGATGACAAAAATATTTTTAAAAATGCACATTTTTGGTGCCTGGTATGCCAGTTTTGAACTAAACGAAATCAAATCTTTATGGAGTAACGTATGGTTACAGACTATTATCTATTATAGATTTAAAATGCGTTAATATATTTCTAAATAAATGCAAGGTAACTAGATTAATATTTATTGCATTTATTTTTAAATGTTTTTCTTTGATTTAGCAACCAGTAATACAATAATACTTAATGTTGCCTTGCTTTAAATTTAAAGACTATTTAAAGGATTCAAAGGAAACTACTTGAAAGCTTTAATAAGATTTATTAAAAAAATAATAATTTATAAATACAATAATTATTATATACAATTAATTATAAATTTATTGTTTTACATAATATACAGCCCAAATGGCATAAGTCCTTGGATTGCTCGTGGATTCTTCTATAGAATATTCTTTCTGATGTATACCGGACGTTCATATTTCCAGTAACTCTTTCGCATATTTCTGAAAACAATAAAAAGATATTTATACAGGGTGATCCAGTGTTCCGAAAACGCGCTCCATATCAGGTTTTTGTTAGATATTTTTACTCTAATATTTTCTACAATATGTATAGGGCCAATGGTAGCTTACATTTTGAACTATTAATATATAATTTTCATAGATATACAGGGCGATTCAAATATATCTTTACATCAAAGTTATAGATTTTAAATGGAAAGTTCAATATTTTTACTGTGTGGGGATTTGCCAAAGTTCCTATTCCATAAATACCTAAATTATACTGAACGTTTTTGAAATATGACCCCATTTTTAGACTAAATTTTCTACCCCGTACAGTATTTTTGATATTTTTTTAAAACTAATTATACACAATATATTGTATTGTAAATAGGCGGTGTATATACAGGGTGTCAAAACCAGATGTATTTTTTCTATACTATTTCAAATGAAACATCTATATCTTATATCATAAATAAACACGGTTTTTTTCCCTATATTATGTTTTAATATACACTTTCTATATTACAGTTGGGGGGTTGGAATCTTTGGTGTTACAACAGCAAAATAAAACACTAATTTACCACAATACACCAAAACACTTTACTTTTACACTGGAAGCTCGTTTCACTAACAATGTTTAGCATCACCAAATGATTAAATTCAGTTTTGCTAAAATGGTTAGCAAAATGAGCTGCCAGTGTAAAACTAAATTCTTTTGGTGTGTTATGGTGAACTAGTGTTTTATTCTATCTTCAATACCTAAAATTGATGTTTATTAAATAATAATTTTCATATATTGTCTTAAAAATATTTCCAACAGAAAAGATACCTATTCTTAAATTGTGATAGAATATTAAATGAACAGAAAATTTAGTACAAAAACAATCATACATATTTCAAAAACTACTAGATATAAATTATGATCTTATGGTATTTTAGGAATGAGGGTGTTAAATGACAAATCAGCCACATTCCATTAAAAGCTACAATTTTAAAGTATAAATATATTTAACTCACCTTGTATGTTTCTAAAAAAAATTTAAAACGTATGCTACTATTGACTCAACATATTATAGGAAAATATGACAGTGAAGACATCAACAGAAAACCTAAAATATGGTAGATTTAAAAAACGCATAAAAGATGTGTCAGGGTAAATTCTATTCTATTTTTCTTTAAAATATATATGAAGTATCAATTGAAGGGTCCACAGCTAAAACATGATAAGCACCATTTTACTAAGTTTGTAGGATAGCCCTGAACGGCTGGTGGTTATCAGGTTCTTTCCCCATATGTATATTTTTATTAGGCATATATCACAGGACTTAACAGCTTTTGCCAATTTGCAGAGTTTATACATTTTGTAGGGATCAGTTAGACCTACTATAATATTGTAAAACTCTAAAATTAAGAAACTGGTGCTTATCGTATTGTTCCTCTGGACTCTTCAATTATTATATTAAAATCTAATAAAAAATATTTATACAGTAAAAGAACATAAAGATATGTATGTTTTCTAGCATATTATTTCATTCATTCAAGTCGTTTCACTATTCAGCTTATAGAAAATTCTAACAAGTCAAAAAACACACTGAAACAACGTGAAAAAATGTTTACCTTATACCACAACCTCTCTTCATAATAATAATGCATTTACTAACAATGTAGAACAACATCCATTGAAAGCAGAAACCATCTCACGGGTATGCTGTTTCTACAGGATTCCAATCTTGTTGCTCTAGAATAACTGTTTTTTGGCACACACTTTCATTAAAAAGCAGAGTACAATCGGAGAGGTTTTCTTAAGAAATTCTAAGGAAGTTCTTCACATCTTCTAAAAAGAAAATTTCATTTCTTTCCATTTTTCTTGGTGTATTCTCCTTTCTTATCTTCATAAGAAGCTCTTATCACTGTATTATTACATATCTGTATCTGTAATAAAAAATGTTACTTCATATATTCATTGTCTTTACATATTACATATAAATGGTAGCTAAATAAGCAGTAAAAGAATACAAAGATGTGTGCTTTCTAGCAATTATTTCATTCACGTCGTTTCACTATTCAGCTTACAAAAAATTGTAACAAATCAAAAAACACACTGAAACAATGTGAACAAAAAGTTTACCTTATATCACAGCCTCTCTTCATAACAATAATACATTTTCTCTAACAGCGTAGAACAACGGATATACTTTTTCAACAGGAGTCCAGTCTTGTTGTTCCAGATTTACTCTTTTTTTAGCACACACTTTCAGTCGAGAAGCAGAGTACAATCAGAGAGGTTGTCTTTTAAAATTATATGGAAGTTCACATCTTCTCAAAAGAAAATTTCATTTCTTTCCATTTTTCTTGGTTTATTTCCCTTTCTTATCTTCATAAGAAACTCTTATCACTGTATTATTACATATCTGTATCTGTAAATGAAAAATTAATGTTACTTCAATATACCCATTGCCTTCACAGCTCACAGCACAGAATATTCTGTGTTTCACAGATTACATAAATATACGAATAGTAGATAAATAATATAGATCGTATTTTATAATTTTACCAGCGGATTTGTTATAGAACCAGATCAAACTGAAAATAAACTTATTTATTTTACTTTTATATAAGATATAAAAAAAATACATTTTCTAGAATTTTTAGCACATTTCTAGGGTTAGAATCAATATTAGTATAAAATTTTATTCATAGATGGCTCTCATTCAACACTTTTTGGGAGCTAAAAATTATAGATTTCTTTAAAATTCTAAGAAAATTTTAATAACAGTTCAGCTATTTACCGTTAGATAGCACTAGGTGCGTGTTTTTTTTTATAGAAATCGATAAATGAACAGTTTAAATATTTAACCAATGATGGCGCCACCCCTGCCTAGGAAAAACAAAACAGAAATCTGTATCATATATTAAAACTTCAAAACAGAAACCTGTACCTGCTTACTTTTAGAGCTTTCCAGATGGTGGCGCCATTATCGTTTAGACAATAGTTCCAAAGATTCTCACTAAAGAATAATGGCGCTGTTATCAATTAAACGCGGCAAAGCAAAAATTTGAATAGACGGGAAGCTTTTTTGATAAGTAAATGAACGGTTTTCTTGTTATTTCTTCATTGTATACATGCATAGTTGCATAAAATACCACATATGCCTCATTAAGATAAACAGTTCAAATTCTAAAGTAGATACAGAAACAAAACTACATCATTAACCATAAACAATATGAAGTAAAATTTTAAGTAGATGGCATTCTACTACCAAAAATAAAGAGAAGTAAGTAAAAGCCAAAAATTAGCCCAAATTAAAAATAGATGGTCTGAATTTGTCTATGAGAGTAAGGAACAATAAATGGAAACAATAGGAACATTAAAAACCAGTAAAAATATATTTACCCAAAAGAAATTAAATTTTACATATATTTAAGTCCTCTGATGGCATTGTTGGTAATCTCGCTTCTAGGGTAATATTCATGAAAAGAATAAAATAAATGCACTCCCCTGGAACTGTATACATCCATAGATTTGTATATAGTACAAAATCTGTAGAAAGAAATAAATAATATTAAATTTTATTAATTACGCTATAATAATTGTGCTTAGTATTTTTATTTGTTTCATAATATTATCTTAAAAAATATGGTTAGTGGCTAATAAATATTTATTTAAATTGTTTTCGAATAGTAAAATAAACATATTTATACAGGTAGCGTCTCAAAGGTGGCTCACCCCTATAACTTTTTTATATTTTAAAATAAAGAAACGAGATTTGGTATGTTAGTAAATGACATAAATTAGGATTGATTGACGTATTCAGTTTTTTCCGGCCATTTCCTGTTTTACCGGACTAAAGCTTTTGATTTTTAAATGCCACTCTCGGTATTTTTTTACTTTATTCGGTAGAAAATGATTCTCTGAATAGTATGCCATATCATATCAAGGCAACTTTTCATATTCTCGCTTAAAAAAAGCCAAATCGTATTTTTAATCTCAATTTTTTCAAATGCAACGAGGATGATGGTTCGTTAGCATATTTGGAAAAAGCATTTTCTTACGAATAATTTGGTAATGCGGTAAAATAAATGCGGTTCATAATGACAGTATTACTCAAGAATGACATAATGGAAACATCAGATGATCAAATTTATTTTTCCACGGCTCCTTGATTAAAAATTAGTGTTTTTAACACAGCCATAGATCTCAAGATTGAAATTTAAAATACGATTTTTTAAGAATGTCGAAAGTTGACATATGATATGTCATTCTATTCAGAATGTCATTTTCTATCGAATAAAATTAAAAAATACCGAGGGTGCCACTTAAAAATCAAATGTAAAGACCGAAAACAATTGAATACGTCAATCAATTCTAATTTATGTCATATACAAACATACCAAATCTCGTTTTTTTATCTGAATAAATAAAAAAGTTTTAGAGGTGAGGCACTTTTGGGACGCACCCGGTATACGGATTATGGAAAATCAATTCATTCAATTCTCATTCCAAATAAAATAAAGTTAAACAAAATAAAATGCTCAACACTAAATATTAAAAAAAACAGATTAAAAAGCACTTTTAAAAAAACAGACGCTATTTAGAGTTATGACAAATTTAAGAAACAAACCATAGGTATACGCTTTCATACCAATAAGGGCTTCTGTTCCTTCGACGCCCTTTGTTAGTTCCTTCGCACATCCTCGCAGACGGTCTGCCTTATTGTCCTACGCCAGCAACCAGACACCGGCGAGATCCAGTCATGAGGGCCTTATTAAGAAAAATACCAAGCCGACGGCGGCGGGCCCTACGTGCCCTCGTCTTGCATATTGGGGTGATGCAATCCTTGTTCCCCTCACGCTCGCCGTTGCCCTTATGTGCAACGCGAGGGTCCCGAAGAAGGGCAAGAATGGCATCAGTCGCCCAACGCGAGTCAAACGATTAAAAGTGGCTAAAAACCAAGCTAGGATTTGCAAAGAGGAAAAAACCTGACGTTAATGTATATGTGTATATGTTTTTGAGCTAAGGTAAATACAAAGTGAATAGTGTAGTGCATCTATGTAATCTGGAAAAAGGCAAACACTCCAAACGGAAAAAAATATGGAATCTATTATTTACCAGATTCGTTTTTGGCGGGTAATGTATCATGATTTTAATATTAGTTTGTTTTCGATATCCTGCAGGTTTATATATGGGTATCCAGAAATCCAGAGTTTTATTTTGATAGATTTAACTTCAGAAAAACAAAATTTTCTCTACATCTTTATTAAGAACCTCGCAATTAGTAGAATCAATTAGTGGTGTCAATTACACTTTATACTTTTTAGTTTAAACACAATTAAAATTAATAGAATATCCTAGCAACAGCTTGCGGTAGTCAGTTGTATCCATAGAGAAATCCTAATATTTAGTGTATAAAAAAATAAGCTTTTGGTCTAACCACATTTTCTCGTGGTTGATGATATATAATCAAAAGCCAAAATGACATTCCTCGAAAATTTTTAAGTATAATTCCAAGGCAATTGGACGCCGTTTTTTTTCGATCATACGGTATCATACGACCGAAAAGAAAACGGCGTCAGAAATGACTTGGAAATGAAGATCGCTTTTATTTTATATGGAAAATGTCAATGATCGTCATTTCCAAACCAACTGGACTGTTTTTTTTTCGATCATACGGTACAAGATGTAAATGATTAAGTGCAAAGAAATACAGAAGGTGATTGCTTGTTACAAAATACGGTTAAGTTTTTTACATGGGATTTTTGAGAATGAGACTAAATACTTTGAAAAAAAAATTCTAGGGCAATTACCTATTTTCTACCTAGAATAGTTAAGAAAAAATATCATCCAGTGATTGCAACACAAGGAATCCCTGAATCCTATTTGATCTGCACATTAAATTTATAAAAATGTAGTAGATGCTTCTCAAAATGATCAGCTGCAACTGATCCAGCAATTCTTTTATGGCGGGTTTATTTCTTGAAAAGCCTTTCGGCACTGAAAAAAAATAAGAGAGATAAAAAAAGTCGTTATTTTGTAAAATAATTACATTGGTCAGACAATTTTTTTGCGAGTAAAAAGCCATTGATAAACTAGTTTTGGTTTGGATTCTGGTAGTGGTTTTTTACCAAAAATAACTTTTATATTTTTGATATTTCTGTTTCAGTGGTGAATCACCAAGAAGTTTTTTACGATATCCTAGATATTATTCTTATATTAATCAAAATATGACGATCCATCTATATCTACATTCTTAAGTTCATACTCTATATAATTTAAGAATAATTTAAAATAATCTTACAATTAACTGGTCAAATAGCAGGATTTTTTTTGAAAAATATTGATTTTGTGTAGAGCTGGCAAATATCTAGAGATTATTTATAATAATATAATAACTATATAGTAGTTATAAAAATATATCTCATTTAATCCCAGTAAAAATAATAAATATTTATTATTGCTATTTATTTTTTGCACAAATTCGGAATTTTTAATTAATTTGACTAAAATGCATGGAACCTCAATTTTAGGATAAATAACACACGAAAAAAAAAACAAATGTCTGAAGGTCTTGGAATATTACAAACCATTTAAATGGAACCAAAGAATATCTTAATACCCATGGAACCCAATTAAAAATCTCCTAAATGGATATTTTATCTGGTTTTCTGTAGTTTTTTTTATATTTTGCTTTGCATCGATTGTCACCGTTTTTAATTTAACTGTTTTTAAAGTTTAATTTTTTTTTTATTTTTTTATATTTACTTAATTTTGTAATAACTGTATAACTGTGGAATTTGGAATTGATATGTAGAAATTACGATTAACAACTAAACAAAATGTTTAGTTGTTAAAACTATAAAACCCAAGCTTTTTTATGAAATTTACAATTTGTTCGAAGGGGTAAATTCTTCATATTAAAGTTACCCTTTAAATCTGCAGTAGCATCTTGCAGAATTGTGCTACATATTCACATAGAAGATACACCGTTGTGCATATTCATTGTGATTGCATTCTTTGGACTCTGGGCATTTCCTCAAAAATATTTCATTTATTTAATCCAAACTCCACTTACTGAATGTCTTTGCTGAAATTACGTTTTGTGATGCCAGTAAAAATCCCAACTTCATCTAATATACAGGGTGTCCCAGAAATAAGTGCAACTATTTTAACTGGTAGTATAGTTCAACCCCAGAAACACGCCTATGAGATTTTTACGCGAAAATTTTTTTTTGAAAAATCAGAATTTTTTGAAAAATTTTTTGGAAATCTTTTTAGTTTTTAGTTAAAAAAACATAATTTCTTGATAACATGGCAAAATAGGTAGTAGATTAAATTTACAAGAAAGAAAATCCAGAAAAGATCTAGTGTTTCGCAAAATTTTAGCAAAAAATAATTTTTTTTTGGAAATTTTGAAAGTAAAATAACTCCGTTATTTTGGACTTATGTGAAAAACGATAGAGAAAAAATATGTTTCTTTTATCGATATCTACCACCCCTTAAAATATTTGCACTTATTTCTGGGACACCCTGTATACAATTTAGTTTTAGTTACACATATTCCTCCGAAACGGCTGTACCGATTTTTATGAAATTTTATATGAGAATAGATTGTTATCTATTTTTATACCCCTAAGTAATAAGGCTGGTCCACCCCAATTTATTTTTATTTTTTGGACAAAATTTTTTATTTTTATTTTTTTATGATGTGGCATTAAAAAATACACACAAGCCTAAATGTTTACCCTTTTACCATCAACTTCTATTTTTTAATAGCGAGATTAGTAATGCTATAATTTCCAACCCCGTCTCCAAAAATAACTGTTGTCCCATAAAAAAAGTATTTATACGATAAAACAACGTTTGCCGGGTCAGTTGGTATACTTACATTATTTTATATGAAGTCTCTTTGACTTGAAGTTTTTTATTCGTTGAAGAATGAAAAAAAAACGTTCAAAGAAACTCATTTCATGTAAATGATGTCCGTAAATAAATGTCAATTATCATTAACAAAAACTAATACACAAAATACTTTTTTTATAATTCTTAACCATCATAATTAACATCGATAGCCGCATGACGTACTTTTTTAAATTAATTATATAGTAGGCACACTAGATAAAAGTACTTAAAATTTATTATTTTAACAACCATTTGAATCACCTATACCTATTTTTCCTTTGTGTTTATTTTTACAAAAAAATCTTCATAAACCAACAATTCTCAATTTATTATCCCATAGCAGAAGACACACAGAAAAAAATTGTCATTATTACTCATTATTAATAACAATTTTTTTGAACAAATTTATAAAGAAAAAAATAACCACACACAGAGTGTTACAAAAGGACAGAATTTTTTTTAGAACCCTTATTGTTTTTAAAGGAAATCTCCAGTCCGGAGTGTTAAAACCAGTTGAAACCAACCACGCGATATATTTAAGGTAGCTCAGGTTACATGCAGGTACGCCATAAGGGTACGCCACCACGGATTGTATTTCCATATTTCTTAATTGGTACCACCTCCATGATAAGCGGGAGTATACGTCGAAAAAAAATGGTTAGGTTTAGCAATCAATTATACTTTATTTCGATATCTAAAAAAAATCAAGAGACACTTAAGAAGAAGAAATTAGATTAATTTATTTTTTTCATAGTAACTGTTAAAATTGCCTTATATCTATCAAAAATAGTAGATAAAATAGTACTTTTACCGCCAGGGTAGATTAAATGATACTTTAATAGCGAGGATAGGCTAAAAACTTTATTTCTTCTCGCACGTTTTTTAATTGCTTCCATTTTTGAAAATTTTTGTATTCCTTTTCATAAGTTATTTGGGATTTAAATGGAAGTAGTTTGGATATGGCGTTTGTCGCCTCAGCCTGAATATCTGTTGGTAATTTACTTATTTCGTTTTGAGCCATTTCTGGCTCAAATTCAATCAGCAATCGACACGAAAGAGAATCAAAAAATATTGACTCAAAACTGACAACTAAAGAGACAGCTTTATTTATTTGTCAAATTACATAGAAACCAACGCCAACCCAGCACAATATTTTTTTCTGCTCATAATAAATTCCTTGAAATAATAATTTCTAAATATTTTTTAAAACGTAACTCGCTTGGAAAAAAATATTGTTTTATACACGACGATAAAATTGCATTATCGTCTTGTATAAAAAATATCTATATTTCGCCAGTGAAACAGAAAATTAACAATAAAAAAATAATTTTTATTACAATCATAATTATTCCATCCCACTATAAATCTGTAAAATTATATCAAGTGTTGTAAACACGACATTTTTTAATGTAATAGCAACAAAATTACTTTTTTACGCTTGATTGTTGTTAATATTAAAAATAAAAATAATATATAAAAATATAAAAAATAAAAATAAAATAATAAATAAATAAAATAAAAATAAATCGAGTGAACGTTAAAACTGTTCAAAGCGAAGGTGTACTCATTCGGTGCATGAAAAAATATTGTGCAGCCGCAAATTCGATACCCCTGCCGTAATTCGATCTTAGACAACAAAACAAAAACAGGAAAAAAAGAGAAAAACTACAAGCCTAAAGGAAGGAAATATGGAGTAGAGGATATAATAATTAGTTACACTGAGAAAAATAACTATAACAACCTTTTTATTTTATCTCGTTATAGTCTGTTCACATTAGCGTAACTAGCAATTCATCCCAGGGGGGATCTGGGCTGAGTCCAAGGAGGCCCAAGGCTTTTGTTTTTTTAAAAAATGAAGAATAATTTAAAAAAACACACATTTTTTGAATAAAACGTTTACATGAATTTCTCTATCAATAAATTTCAGAGACTTGGTTATCAAACCGTGTTCCATTAGATTACTTAAATACCTACCTACAAATTTTCTAAAAAAAAATAAACACATTTTTTGAACATAACAAAATAACATTAACTAAACAAAACTAGAAAACGTAATTTTTACTACATCACAAGCAAATAAAAATTAATACATAGCCAAGAGTCATAAATTTAAGATTTCTCTGGAGGGTGCCCAGCAGTATATGGGGGGCCCAGCACCCCCGAGCACCCCTGAAGTTACGCCAATATCTGTCCAGTAGGGTGAGCCAAAAAAACTAACCTATGGAATTTACGGGTTAAAATGAACCTAACAACCGAGAAAAAAATATCCTCGGAAAGCAGGATCTTTAGGTCAATTTTAAAAGGTTGCAACCACCCTGTATACAGGGTGTCACCTCCTGCCAAAACCGCACATTTCCGGATTCCGGACATGGGTTCCTATACTCAAATGACTTGTTTTGATGCCCTCTACAACCCCTTTGAGTTTGTCGCACTAATTGTGGGACACCCTGTTATTTCAATTTCTTTATCTCTTTTGGTAAACTATTGAATGTTTGGATCGTTGTTGGTGTGAGTCTTTGAGTGAGTGTGTTATTTCTTACCTTATTTTTTGCCATAAGAATGAAACAAAGAAAAACATGTTAAGAGATTTCTTCTCGTGTATATAGACCTTAGTCCTCTTTTGTGTTTTATATTGAAATGGCCTCACGGGTTTTAAATTTTCCGAAGCCGGTTGTAAGGGAATATCTATTTTGTGTTTAAGAACGAACTGTGACAAGCCAGGTGTACTTAAATCATTTTATTGCCGCGGTACTTTGCATTCGGTACTAATTACATCGTAAACAAGTGCTTATCCAGTTTTTTCTTTAGTTTTTCAGTAAAATCTAGTTTAAAAATAAAAAAAAGTTCATGACGAATAGATAGTGGGTTTTCGTTTTTGTTTTATTTCGATCAAAATAGGATTTTTGTGTTTGATTACTGTTTTCTTATGGTGTTGAGAGTGCTTATGGTTCTAGCACCATTCGAAATCAGTGCTTGAAACAAAATTATCTGCGTAGTTTTGGAGTTAGTTTATCGGTAAGTATCTCTTTTTGGTAAAATAATTGGTTATATTTTCTATACCTTTGAACAGATTACAGATTTCTCGAGGAGTTTAAAAAAAAAGGTTTTCTTTTTCAAACGTCACAAAAATATTAATTTTTGTGACGTGACTGACAATATAAAAGTCATTTTAACGCCTAAGCATAAAAGTACGAAATATCTATTTATGTAACAACTTGCGAAATGATTGTGTTTTAAGCACGGGACGCAAAATGCGTCGAGTGCTTAAAACACTCTTTTCGCAACGTATTTCATACAAGATTTTTTGTGAAAGCGGATAATTTGAGATTTTCATGCTATTATTATTATTTATTTTTAAATATTTTTTAAAATGTTCTGGTAATCGGTTTCTAAGGCATTGTTTATGCATCGTTTAATGACAAAGTTCTGTCAGGTTCAACAACGTCGCCGTATTTCCTACAAAGTTTTGTGAAAAAATGAGTGATAATGACGAGTCGAAGAGCTTATACGAGACCACCTACAACAACTTTGAAACCTGGGTCAAAGAAAAACATGTTGAGAATTTCACAGAAAAGGTATTGCTAACCTATTTCCTGAAGTTATCCACTACCTTAAAGCCGTCAACTCTGTAGAGTAAATATTCGATGCTATACGCACCATGATTTACCTGAACAGAAACGTTGATATTAGCAAATTCATAAACCTTATTGCATTTTTAAAAAGAAAAGCTTCCCGATATCAGGCAAATATATCAAAAGTATTTATAAAACGGGAAATAGGACGCTTTATGAAAGAAGCCGATGACAAAGAATTCCTGTTAGCTAAAGTTGTCTTAATCGTTGGAGTATTTGGAACATGTAGGAGGGAAGAAATCACGTTTCTGACCGTAGATGCTATTAAAGATTGTCAGTCATTTTATTAGTGTGAAGATTCCGAATACAAGATTAATTAAATAAGTAATAATAAATAAATATTTTCATTGTTTCTAACGTTTAGTTTGTTACTTTCAGGCATTTTAAACAAGTGTCACTTTTAGGTACTAGTGCCTAAAAGAATGTCATTTCGAATCTCAAATAAATATGAAAAACTGTCAATTTCAAAACGCTTTCACAAAAATATATTATTAAACTAACATAAGTGTCAAATTCAACAAGCATAACCATGGTTTCTCGATATATAATTACATACAATATATGACTTTTAAATATTTTTATACCTATTATTTCAGCCGTTTGAAATTGTTTAAAAAATTATTTGTGGCGTTTGAAAAAAATAGCATGTTCTATTTGGAGTAAAAATGATTTTTTTTTGTGCCTCGGCGTATGGCAAACGTACAGCCTCGCCAGAAAAATTGTCATTTTTACTCCTAATAAAACAATATACTATTTTGTCTACAAAATGATAGTGTTTATTTTCGAATGCGACGCACAGTGGGGTATTTGACACAGATAGTTGATCGAAAATTTTTGTGTAGACCTTATATAAATTATTGCTATTTTCAATTAAAGAGGAAATAATATGAACAAAATAAAGGATAATTCGACGATTCTAGAAAAAGAAAGAAAAATCACTGTTCCAGTGTTTCCACGGTCAGTGCCAGTAGTAATATCGCAACTACTACTACTAATGCTACGACTGATCGGCGAGCAATGCCCATACCACTAAAGTCGCTACTAATGCCAAATTGTGCTATACTGCTAATGGCACTAATGCGATCGCTTTGTACACAACAATGCCATCGCGGTTTGCACCTCGCATTAGTATATCACTGATTGGCAAATTAGAGGAAACCAAGAATGTTTTTCTCATTTTATCAGCAAAATCGCAAAAAGTCGCAGTATTTTATTTTACTGTATGAAAGCCCAATGTTTACTAAGTAAAACGTATATAGACAATATGCTGAATTCTTCGAAATGCGCAACTAAATCTCTAAGTATAATAAAAATGTCACAAATTTAATCAAATTTTCTGAACGCCTAACTTTTAGTTGCAAAAAAAATCGTTAGTATAAAGAATATCAAAATAAATAATACGTTTTTGTTGAATACATACCTGCAGCTTGCTGAGCCATTTTCAATCAAAACAATAATATAAACGTAAAAAGAGCACAAGAACAACAACAATTTATAATTTTAAACATAAAATTTAGCCATTTACCTCTTATCTGTGAGAAGTAACAACTTTGACGTTTCGTTGAAACAAATGAATGCAACTAAACACACACATAGCAACGCCATTCATGGCAGAGATGATTTAACTTATCATTTATCTTTTTTTGTGAATTCTTAAACACATTTGCTTTTTCGAATTTCGATCACCTTTTTCATGCTAATACCCCACCGTGCGACGTTTGGAATGCCAGAGACCATCATCAACCTTCTGAATTTGACTATGTCTACTGGAGACAGAAGATTTTGTAGCAAATGGTCAAAAATATCAACCTTTAGATTCCAGCGGTAATGATAAACACACTGAGCTATGTACAAATTGGTATCAATCGCATTTGTATGCGTTCTTCGTCGAAATTATATAACGAAAAACATAGCGTCCTCGTCGATCGGTTGCAACACACACAAACAAAATGTTACAACGGCAAAAATCAGCGGACACATTACATTTAGCATTGTCCTACAAACCCAATAAAAATTATAACAATCGTACATCTAAAAGAGGATTGGCCAGCCATTTAACCATTTGATATTACTTCATTTTTATTTATTATTTAAATAATTATTTATTATTTTATGTCTTCTAACGTTATTACTGAATATACATCATCTTACAATTTATGCTATAGAATTTATAATGTTTCACGTCAGATTTTCAGTTAGATCGTAATAGACATTATAAAATGTAACAAAAACAAAAAATATTATAACTTCTTTCTTCCATTCAGTTGGGGATGGAACCTTTAGTGTTACCACAGCGAAATAAAAAGAAATGATTTAATCTTAGAACAAAGCTAACATCGCTCAGTTTTAATCATCTTCTGATAAAGTTAGCGAAAAACGAGTCCATTGTTAAAAGTAAAGCATTTTGGTGTATTGTAATGAATTAGTATAGTTATTTTGCTGCATTTCTTCCATTAAAAAAAGTTGTAAGAGCTCATGTAAAACCACATCAGTTATATGATTTACTGTCGATAGAAGCACCTATTCAGCAACTTTGTTATAAACTGGTTTTTAATTAATTTCCTATAAACATTTATAAGCAACCATATCAATATTACATCTTTATTTCTATAATGATTATAATGACTTGTCAATTGCAAGGCAACATATTCTACTATAATTAAAGTAGTTCATTAGCAAAGACTGTTTAGATTTACTTATAGTAATCAAAATATTAGATTATTCTCTTATATTTATGGTGTCGTTATAATTATATTATAGAAATGAAGATGTCTAGTATTGATACAATCACTACAAATGTTTATAGGTAATTAGCGTGTACCCGCGACTTCGTTCGCGTCGAATTAATCATTTGTAATGGTGATGATAAAGCAAAGCAAGAATTTCCATTAACATACAAACTGGATAAAATTTTCTCACATTTATGTCAGCATGAGAAAAAACAATCGAGAAATCTCTCCTTATCGAACCTCTACACCCCACAGTCAATCGGTTTGCCAAAAATCAGCTTTAAACACCCTGTATAAATTTTTAAAAAATCTTAAAATATGTAAAACAAAAAAATAAAATATACGTGTTTATGAGTTTTTCTGAAAAACTCACCGGTTTCTAAATAAAAAATATTCTAATATTTGAGGGGTGGTAAGAATTCGAGTTTCGAAAATTTTCGAAAAACCCTAAAGTCAATCCGTTTTCCAAAAATCAGCTTTTTACGTCAAGCGCTTTAAGATGTTATTAAACAATGACCAGATTTTTCGAAACACCCTCTATACATTTTTAAAAAACAAAATAAAATATACGTGTTTAAGCCTTTTTTCGGAAACTTGACCGTTTTTTAAATAAAAAATATTGTAATATTTGAGGTGTGGTTTCACCCCCTTGGAACTGGAATTTCGAAAAATCCCTTCTTATCGAACCTCTACACCCTAGAATCAACCTGTATGCCAAAATTGAGCTTCTTACGTTGAGTGGTTTGGGCAGGATCGTGATTAATCAGTGAGTCAGTCACTTAAGGATTTTATATATTAGTATAGATTGAGAAGATAACAATTTATAACAAAGTTATTGAATACCTGCATGAGATATTACAACTTTTTGTAGTAGATGAATTGCATTGTGAGACTTGGTAATTTTTAAAATTTTATGTTTTTTTGATGTGACAAAATATACCATGATTCGCAAAATTTCTAAAAAATTGACAAATAATTTATAAATTTCTCAGTAGCAGAAAGTCAATAAATTTGTAGATTCTAAGACATATTTTTTTTACATAAATAAATATTTCGTTGTTTTAGTGGCAAAATTTCCAGAAATTTTCCAGCTGTAATTATGCAGTATTAATTATAAAGATGCATATTTATATTAAATAAATATATTTAATCAATTATCGCTTTAGGAATATCTTTTTTAAGTAAATTTACCTATTCTCCTACAAATTAACTCAAAGTATTAGCTGTCATACAAAAATAACATTACATACCCGTGTTTAACATGAGTTTATTAACAATAAAATACAGTTTTTTGAAATCTAAATATTTGTTTAAAAAATACAATTATTATTCCTTTGCATTAATTATTAAGAGGTACCTATGTAAAATAAATATAGGTATTTAAGTTAAGCAAAACTACATATAATTTTCTTTATTGTATGGTATTTAATGTCAACAAAGTAATTTTTTCTGTTTTTTTTTCAAAAAACTGCGCGTAATATTTTCTGTGAACATTTTTTTACTAAAAATAACAATGTTTATTACAATGTGTATTTGTTTAATAGTGACTACAAATTATCATTTACATAGACAGATATCCATTCTTACTAGAAAATTATTATAGTTAATTATATAATTGAAGCTAGAAAAAAATTAGTACTGTTTTATTACACAGAGTGAACAAGAAATATTTGTTTATTTAGTATTTGGAAGTCTTTTCGAATAGTAGGTATGTGAATATTTCTGCGGAAATGCATTATTTTCAGTTTTTCAACTTTAGAATTGCTGAAATCAGGACTGATTTAGTACTTGGAAGCCTTTCCAAATAGTAAGTCATGAAAGTTTTTCTGCGAAAATGCACAATTTTTCTAAACATAGACACTCAAAAAAAATTGCATTTATTGATAAAATATTGTAAAATATAACAGACGCGTTTTAGCATACAGCGTGTTTTGATTGCTTTGGTTAGCGTTGTTTTAGTTCGTTTTGGTTTGTTGGTTCATTTTTGTTTATTTTTGTCTTATCTCGGTTCGGTATTGATGTCTAAATTACAGTATCTACTAGGTTAAGCTCATACCTACACAAGAAAAGTGTTTAGAATGTAAAGCAGGAACACGTTTCCATGTAACTGATTTCAGTTATTCTAAAGTCGGAAAAAAGAGAATGATGCATTTCCGCAGAGAAATTTTTATGACTTTGTGTTTAGGGAGGCTTCTATATACTGGGTGTTTTGTTGTTTTTTTTTTATATAAATGATTTCAAGTAAAAAAGAAACGTCATTCGGATATCCAAGCCGTCGCCGTCGCTAGTCAGTGAAAAATCAATTTTGTCACTAGAAAAAAAGTGTTTCTTAGTAGTATTTTCAAAAAATTTCAGATTTTAAAAGCTGTAATGTATTGTAGATTATTGTAGAATAATATACAATTCATTACAGCTTTCAAAATCTGAACCTGGGACACCCTGTAAATATGTCCAAACCAAAAATATGCAAATATCAAAAAAAAATCCAGAAAAGCTTGTTCATTACAAAATCCCCGCCAAACACGACAAAAGAAAGCATGCAATACAAAAGCTATTTTAAAATCTGTATCGATTCACATCCCTTTTGATCATATAACGCTTTTAAATAAAGGGTTATTTGAAGAAAAAACTCACCTGTCCCTTAAAAGGGAAAGGGTTTATTCCCTTTTCGCACCTCGTCTCATCCTTCAAACCTTTGCTTCAATCCAATCGAAATGGAAAGAAGTTTTGATAAATCCTGTGGCCATTTTCTCGTTGCCGGCTTGCAGGAAAGGCCGGATTTTATTCTGCGAGCACGCCGCTTTCAGAATCACGTGAGTATTTATTTTCGTATAGGGCAGAGTTGTCGGACGACTCGGTTATTTCCTGATAGTTAGAGAATTTCCTGGATTTTCCTGAATTTTTTCTCTGCAAGTAAATGAAAAGTTTTTTAAAAGGATTATCTTGTTCTTGACAAGAATTCTGTTTTTTTTTTGTCACCAGAGGAAAATCTACAGAATAAAAATGTTATTTCTGTCAACAGTTTATAATAGGTATATCTGCTAAAAAAACTAATGTGTTCTTTGAGAGTTATACAGATATTTTAAATAGTTTTTTCTTTGTTCTTTTTGTTTTTTTGCGTTTGATGACAGGATGAGATAATATATCTCTTCAACATCCTCTGCCATTGATCCTACCTCCGCTCGTTATAATAAGAGGTACTGAATAAAGAACGAAGAGCACAAGTATTTTCCCAAGGTAATAAACACTTTGAATCTTTGTCTTCCCGACTTACAAGATCGCCATAGTGATTCACTTTCACTCCCCTTGGAATAACATAGATCCAAGACGTCTCTTGCCGATATGGTATGTGTATACACGGTGAATTTTAAACCGTAATATGTCGACTGTGTCAACCCCAGAAACACATCTATAAGGTTTTTAAAAAAAAAGATTGAACATTTTTTGAAGAATTTTTTTGGAAATGTTTTAAATTTTTAGTTAAAAAATATAATATCTTTTTAATATAGCAACATAGAGATAGGTAGTAGATTGAATTAACAAGAAAGAAAACCCAGAAAAGATCCAGTGGTTGGTTCTCAAAATTGAAGGGAAAATTCAATTTTTTTGGAAATTTTCAAAGTAAAATATCTCGGTTATTTTGAGCATATTTGAAAAACGGTAAAGAGAAAATATGTTTATTTTATCGAGTTCTACATGTTTCCACTTATTTAAGAATTCTCCTGTATATTTCCCTTAAATTTTGTCCATTTTTTCGAATTTTGCCAAAAAAAGAAAAACTGCCACGCTTCTTACAAGAAACTTACCGAAAAACTAGTATACTTGAAAAATTTATGAAAACATCATAAATATATAGTATACCTACATTTGAAAAATCTAGTTTTGATGATATCTGAAAAAATTGAAAAAAAAGCTGTTGACTGTCCTTTAGACGTGAAATTTCTCTTTATTGTTCTGCTACCACGGTCCCTATCCCCAAATACATGGTTTCCAGTCGTAGTTAGTATTATCAACCAGCAAGTCAGATTTTAAAGAAAAATGATTCAGGAAGATCTTCAAAAATTGCTACGTACTTGGGCCTACAACATCCTGAGCAATAAACTGGCCATTGTATGAGAAGATGATCCGCTACATTACTGGCAAATGCAGGAGTGAACATGACAACGTTAAAAAGACACGGAGGATGGCGATCTGCAACGGTTGTGGAAGGATATATCGAAGAGTCCATCAACAATAAAATAGAGATTGCGAAAAAGATTCAAGATGCTGTCAGTATTCCAGAACGAGCCGTTGGAATGACAGAGCCTATTTCAAGCAGTGGAGGGACAGCATCTGGAGGCATGGCAGCAAAATGGTGTAGCTCTGAAGTTATAACACACTAGTTTGTTATAATTTCAAAAACTCACGCGTGTGTTATTATTTATTTTATATGCATGTATACATGTAAGTAATGTCTGTATAAGTAGTAGTTGTTAAATGTATGGATAAAATGTATTTAACACGTCGTTTCTGGCATCATATTGTAACTCGGTGTATACAGTTTACAATGTGTCATTTTTGGTTAAAAATCTTAAAAATGGACAATAAGCATTTAGTAAGTCTGCTCCTCAACTAACGAATCCTAGGAGTCGAGTCAATATGAGAAACTGAATCGTGGGATTCGATTCACTAAAAAGAATCCCCATCACTAGAAAACAGAAAATGTATCAGAAAACTCAGCAAAGCGTTTTCCAAAGCTTGGCAATTTCCATATATTTAAGGGAATTCTGGCTCTAACCATCTGGCAACGGTGCCATAAGTCGAGCCGCATTTTACCGGCTTCACCAACAGCAGTTTCGGTCCGTACTTATCCCGATCTGTGTATTTATTCTCCCGTTGTGTTTAGTTTCCTTATTTTTCTTTCGTTTTTTCTTACTTTTCGTCCGCTGTTCCAGTCCGTGGTCGGCTCGCTCGGTACGCCTCCCGAAACTCAACACCGTCTGTGATCAATTCCCGATTCCTTTCACTACTTCCGTTTGTTATGTAAGTATCTGTAAGTAGTTGTGTCGCGAGTTTTAGTGCAATGGGGACTTTAACGTCACCTAGATCTGCTCTATAAATATGAGAAAAATTTAGGACGGAGCTTATATTTCAGGAAAGTAGAAGGGACAGTACCTCCTTAAATAGTAAAGCCACGGAGTTGATTGAGTAGATCAGTGTTCTTCAGAATTACGAGTATAACTTTTTTAATACAAATGGTAGAAAAAATTAGGCTATAAAGAATAATACAAAAAGTCTGCGAAACTATACTTAGAGAAACACTAACAACTTCTATATTTTTGTTATACAGAGTGATTCTCAAATAAGTGCAGATATTTTTAGGGGTTTGAGAACAACTTGATCTTTTCTGTTTTTTTACTACTAACTTTAATCTACTACCTATATTGCCATAATATCAAGGAATTATGTTTTTAAGAGAGACATAACATTCTATATTTTTGTCATCTACATTAATTTATTATATTATACTATTTTTCCTATTAATAATTCCCAAAACTTCACATAAACATAAAGATTAACTTCACGTAAACATAAGGTATATAAAAAAGAATAATTAATGTTGCAACATTTATGTGATATGAACTAACTTGGCCTTTGCCGTGTAATTATTGATAAAGATTATTTACACTAATTTTAAATAAAAATCGTTTACAATCGATTGGAAAAGATAATTTGAGGCGGATACATAGAGGATACTATTTTGATCCTCACCTAACATGTGGGTTAGATGCTCCAATCCAATTATTTTCAAAAAAATTCTAATAACTTGAAAACTAAACCTTCTGTACAGTTCGTTGTCAATGACTTTTCATTGCCTAACACATAGAGTTCATATTAAATAAATTTTATAAATATTATATATATATATATATATATATATATATATATATATATATATATATATATATATATATATATATATATATATATATATATATATATATATATATATAATACGTAAATACAGGGTGTTTCAAAACAAATGCGAAAAACTTCAGGGGGTGATTCCTTGTTCTAAATAAAGGGTATTTGCTTCATAAACGTTGGGTCAAAAGTCAACCATTAGGGAGATATCGCGGTACAAAGATGGCGGAAAAATAATGTTTTTATTTTTTATCTTGAAAACGAAAAGAGATAGACTAATAAAATTTTATGGAAGCATTACTGTTGTGAAAGCACACTTTCTGGTAATTTTTTCACTTTTTTAAAATGAGTGGAAGGTGTTGAAATAAACTACCCCATTCATTCTTGTTAACGAAATTTAAAGAAAAATCTTATCAAACACATGCAAAAAAATTAATTTGGATAGTTTAGTTTGTTTAAAAACTTTTTTATCTCTTGTATTTTTTTGATAAAACTCACCGATTTGAAATTAAAAAATAAAATGTAAAGCATTACATGTCAGGACAAAAAACCTTTTCTGATAAAGAATCTAGTGGGCTGCTGTAATTTTTTTAGGAAAAAATCTAGTCGGCCGCTGTTACTTTTTAAGATGTTCCTAATATTATTTTATTTGACATTACTCTACTGCAATACGTTATTATCTAGATGATTATTATTATCGTTATTATCACTAGATTCTTAATCTAAAAATGTTTTTTTGTCCTGACATGTAATGCTTTACATTTTATTTTTTAATTTCCAGTCGGCGAGTTTTATCAAAAAAACACAAGAAGTAAAAAAGTTTCTAAACAAACTAAACTATCCAAATTAAAGCATTTGCATGTGTTTGATAAGATTTTTCTTTAAATTTCGTTAACAAGAATGATAGGGGTAGTTTATTTCAACCCCTTCCACTCATTTTAAAAAAGTAAAAAAAATTACCTAAATGTGTGTTTTCATAACAGTAATGCTTCCATAAATTTCATTAGTCTATCTTTTTTCGTTTTCAAGATAAAAATAAAAACATTATTTTTCCGCCATCTTTGTACCGCGATATCTCCCTAATGGTTGACTTTTGACCCAACGTTTATAAAGCAAACTACCCTTTATTTTGAACAAGGAATCACCCCCTAAAGTTTTTCGCATTTGTTTTGAAACACCCTGTATAAACAGTTATTATCAACAAAACTCACCTTCTTAACAGCAGTTAAGGGACATAAAGGACCATTACTACCGCTTTCCCGTTCAATATATGTATTCTAATAATGTCGCGATGAGTTTTTACGGCTATTAAGCTATCTTTATACATTTCGCACGAAAATAGGTTCTAAAAAGAACAATGTCCGACTGCAAGGTCTGCTAGTAAACATTTTCAAGCTAAAAGTATCACAACACTATTTATTTAAACCAAAAACTCGTAATAGAAAACTGAAGTGTCAAAACCAATGACAATGTCAGGAAACAAATAAATAAATGCGGCAACTTGACATTTTTTACAGCAGAGCTACCACCTGAATCCTCAGCGCGAAATTTAAATTCCAGTTAGTCAGTACGGCGCCGAATATGTCCATGGTTGGCAACAATGAATTTAAAAACCGCGCCCTCGATTACGTAAACGATATCAAATATATTTATATTGTATATTTATATACCGAGAAGACCAGGCTACTAGTAACATAGCAAGTTGCCGGACGAATTTACGTTTACCCGATTTGCGTTCGTTCTCGAGATTCACTGCCGGCTAGTCGGCTGGTCAGGCAGTACGTGCTTGTGACAGACTAGGAATACGACGCGAGGAGTGCCGAGTACCTATTTATTATTTTCAATTTAAGTGTTTACCTTCACTTAAGGTAACATTTAAAATAAAAATACTTAAATATTTATTATTTGAATGTGTTTACAAGCCAAAATTAAAAATAAATAAATTCTCTAAACCGAAAAAGAACTATAATATTACTCTAAATAAAAAAAAGTTATAACAAGTGTTCAAAAAGACCACCTTCTTGTGCTAGACAGAAGCCTAGACGGTCGTAAAATCCCCGTCTGACATTGGCTAACATATTAGGGCTAATAGTTTGGAAGGCCTCTCGTATTTTTACTTGAAGCTCATCCAGATTATCAGCCCTATTATGACAATACACTTTGGATTTTACATAACCCCACAAAAAGAAATCATTGGGAGAAAGATCTGGTGATCTAGCGGGCCACAAAATAGGTTCATATCCACTAATTAAACGGTTGGGAAAAGTATTGTTCAAATATTCTTGAACAATACGGGCATTGTGGGCAGGGAAACCACCTCAGCAATTTGATTACTTGAAAACGTGGGATTTTGATCCGCGGTAGCACAAAGGAACACTTGCTTTAACTCCTGTTCTTCATTAATCAACACATCAGGCTTTTTGTGTTTTTGTGGGGACACGCACCCATGTGTTTCAAAATTATTAATAACTCTTGATATAGTAGGTAAAGATGGAATTGGCCTGTTTACAAAAGTTTGTGGAAAAATTGTTTGTATATCCCGATAAGACCTATTTTGGAAATACCATTTTATGATTTGAATTTTCTCACGAACTTCACAAACATCCATTATTTTACTTAAAAAATAAATTTTACACGAGAACTGTCGCGAGAATCTACGGTTCTGCCTATGTTACTACTACGGTGGTCCGGTCTGTATATCCTCTAGTAATGACGTCACGGACAAGAGCGAAGGCCTTAGTATTTCAGGTGGTATTGGACGGTGTCGCTTGATACAAGACTGCACAGGTGATTCGGAAAAAACAGACGACGAGACTGTTATAATAAAGTAATGAGTCATTGATATTATGTCATAGCCGTGCAAATAGTAGTAGATGTGGGATTTCAATCTTTTTTCACCTTGTTCGCGAATAAAATCACTCCTATATTTCGAGGATAAAAAAATTGCGAAAATTCTGTTTTACCACTTCGTTCAAAATCCTTCATCTTTAATTGAGAATGTTAAGGTTGATATCATTTTCGGTATCTACTTATCTACTACCGCTTTGTCTCGAGTGAGATCATTATAAATAAATTTACAAAACATAATATGCGGATATATCACACGATCGAAAAAAAAAACGGCGTCATAGGAGAATAGGGAATGACAATCGATGATAATTTTGGCCAGGTTAATTACTTGGCTCGTACTCTTTATTTTTTTAATGGAACCGAGAATGACACTTACTGGAGTTGGCGGTAAGATGGTTGTAACTTATTTTTATATTGACTAAAATTTATTTTTAAATGGTGTAGTTTATTCAAGAAAAGTATTTTTTTGGAAATATATTTGTGTCTGGAAACGTTCTATCCTTTTTTAATCTTTCTACAGGGTGTCCGAGAAATAAGTGCAAGTATTTTAACTGGTAGTATAGTTCAACCCCAGAAACACGCCTATGAGTTTTTTTTCGCGAAAAAAACATTGAAAATTCGAAATTTTTTGAATTTTTTTTTTGGCAAGATACGTATTAGATTAATTGCCATATTATTAAAATAATATGGCAAGATACGTATTAGATTAAATTTACAAGAAAGAAAATCAAGAAAAGATCCAGTGGTTCTCAAAATTTTAGCAAAAAATCATTTTTTGGAAATTTTCAAAGTAAAATAGCTCCGTTATTTTGGACTTATTTGAAAAACGACAAAGAGAAAATATGTTTCTTTTATCGAGATCTACAACCCCTTAAAATACTTGCACTTATTTCTGGGACACCCTGTATAACTGGTTAACTGGTGTTAACTTTTGACAAGTTTTATGTCAATTTTTAGTAAATAACATCTAGAGATTGATCTCAGATTGAAAGTAATACATTAAAACTTTATGTTGAAAAATTCTTATTAAATCATTCTTTAGCTTCATTTTTCAATCAGATTAAATAAAAAAAAATGATAGATACGACTTATTTATAGTAATCATATTAATTTAAGTGAGCTATAAATAATATCTAAACTATTGTACAGCTGCCTCTCTAATTTTTGTGAGAGTGGTATAAATAATTCCGATATTTTTCTAGGTCAAACAGTTAAAAATAAGACTATTTTACTGAGTATCCTCTAAAAATACACCCTTTGAATGCAATTGAACTGTGTTGCATTAAAAAAGAATAGCTTTAAAAGAGGAAAAATCTATAAATTGTATTAGCCAAGTTGTACAATACAAACATTCTTTGCTAAGCCTGGAGAAAAATTCTTTTTAAAATCTTTTGTAAACTAAGAAAGAAATTTAAAATTATTTGACGATATGCTTACAATGTTAAAAAATATGTCACTGCATTTTTATCTTTCGTGTTTCAAGCAGCCTTATCTAAAAGTCCATAACCTATGTGAATATTTTAAGTTTAATATTTTGTATTTTTATCTTTTATTATCATGTTTGTTGTTTATTATGTTGCTGCTTTTTGTACGTACATAAATTTTTTATATAAAACTATCTTAATATTAATTCAGATTATAATAATATTATAATCAATAATTAAAAGTATTTACACACAGAGTGTTCCATATACAAGGTTCATATTTTGAGGAGTTGTATGTTGTTCTATAAGAGTAAGGTCTAATATTCATCAATTAAAGCATAACACAAGAAGTTAATTTTCTCTAAAACGGTATGGAAATTTGGAAAAACATAAACGGGATTAACCATTTTAGAAATAACAACAGTAACTCTGTTATTATCAATTTTTATTAAAAATGGTAAAGAGAAAATATATTTTTGATATTTTTTTTTAAATTGAAAAAAGAATTGAAATATGCAATAATATACAGGGGGTTTAAAAAAAATAAACTTTTATGTGCCACGACTTTATGACCTACCCTGTATACTTAAATTTATTACTCGCTAATAGATATTTAAAAATCCTGTAACTTTTGTATTTAACTTTTTGCGGTACCTCCTATATTTTACCTAATAATCGACCGTTTCCATACATAAAAGCGACCCTGTATATTATTTTAAGTTTTTACGTATGTTTTAAAATATTTGTATTAAACCAGTGAGTCTCATTGAGAATTCATTTATTGTAGCTGGATGAATAAGAGAAAATACTAAAAGTTTAAAAAATATATATTCGGCCTTCTAAAATACCAAACTAGTTGAAGATTCAGCGAGGCAATCAACCTTTCTTGTCATTTAAAAAAGGAACAACGCATTATTTATATTTTTTATGTTAATAATACGTGGCAAATCACCTAACTTCTTCCGTTTTCCGACATTTTGTATTTTTTTCAATGGCATCATTGCGAAATGATACTATCTACGATTTTTCTATTTTATCATCGAGGTCTAGCAATGACATGTTTTTTTATTGGAAATTATCGTATTTCTGGCCTCTAATTGACTGACTTTCGATATTCTGTAACAAGATCGCCTTTATCATATAAAGTATTAATTAAATTAAAAGACTTGTAGGTGGCAGGATTTGTTTTTAAATTACGTAGGTAGGTATCCATTTCGTACTTGTGCAACTTCCTTGCATGTCACCGGATTGTCTTTATAAGAGGAAAACTATTTTATTGTTGACATTTTGAGAAAAATGCATCCTTCATAAAAAAATTTGCTTGTTCTAAATCCTGTGTATACTTCTCCAAATACCATGCCGTTTCAGAGAAAATTTAAAAAAAAAGTGAGAGTGTGGTGGCATTTCTACGGTAATATCATTTAGTTTTTATTTTTTTGATAGATAGTTCATTGCTACTTTTTTTTGCTATTATAGTTAAAGAAGCAGAACATTTATAATTACCTTTTCCGTAGCACCAAACCAAATAAATTTGGGCTGTTATAGTTATTAACGTAATAAGGCCGATAAACAACAAATAACGGCCGGGCTGAAGTTTGTGATCCGAGGCGATAGCCGAGGATCGTAAGCAGCCAAGGCCGTTATTTGTTATCGGCCGTGTTGCGTTCTAGATTTTTCGTCATACTGCAGATTTTTTAGAGCAATAAACACTACTATTTAATAACAAATTTTATTGAACAATAACACAAGTAAGGATAAAAAATACATAATGTCTTATACTAAAATTCATTTTTCATGATAATGAACATGGAAATTAAAAGTGCACTTGTTGTTCTTAGAAATCTGTAATCCTTCCCAGGGATTTACAGATTTTATAGAAGAAGATGATGCTACTGAAGAATGGCAAATATTTGTATCCACTAAAGACACATTATTTTGGAGCTATCATGAAAAAAGTTGATTTGTTATTTTCATTCTTTTGGAAACTGATTTTTTCTATGTAAGTTTCTGCCACTGTTGAAGACTCCCATCCTCCTAGCTCCTTTAGCGATAGTAAATCACCACCATTTTCGGCGAGCATGGTTGCTGATGATCTACGAAATGAATGCCCTGTATAACGTTCTGGATTCTCCAAGTTCAAAAATTTTGCAATTTTCTACGGTACGCTCCCGATGGTATGTATACCGACGATTTGCTTAACACACTTGCCTTTCTTGTAACCAATGAAAAATTTTGGATTGTCAAAGTTACGAGGACGCAGGTTGATGTATTTTTGTATAAACCATAGGCATCAAACGGAAGGCCCGTTTTGGAATAAGAAATTTCCTATCTTTCTTATTTTTAGTATTTCTTAATGAGACAAGAATATTTTTCTCCGAATCTTCGAAATCATCAACTGTGAGTGACCAAAGCTCGCTGCGCCTACAAGCTCAAAGAATACCAAGCACCAATACAATTTTTCGAGTAACCAGGTGTAATCATCGGCATCCAGTAGAAAATTATTTATGTCATTCTCCGACAGAACTTTGGCTTTTTGGTGAATAACCTTCGTTTTTGCGCCTCAGAAACATGAACAGTTTACCAAATCTATGAACAAATATAATTTAGATGAGTATGATTAAATATCGAAGAAGAATATAATGGCTTTTTACCTTGATATGTCGATGTTTTCATATACTCTCAACGCAAGCTTCAGCATGGATATCTTTGTCCACAGTGATGTAGGAGAATACATTTCAGACATTCTTTTAGCATAAGCCAGCAATACCGCTTCATTTACGCTGTTTATACTTCTATCCTGCCGCCACTTCAAAAAATTGTCATATTCCTGCTGATATCTCTCTGGGTTATAGTCGGAAGTAAATTTTGAGTAGCCGCAGCCGCTTCCTCCTGTATTTCCAACGGAATTTCTCGCGACATCTCGCTATGGTCTATTTTCCCAATTTTTGAAAAGTCCAACTGCAATAAATAGTCATTGTTGCAGGTGACAGACGTTACGATTACCTTAGAAACTTAACGGCCGCCGGCCGTTATGATAACGTCCGGCGGACGTTATATGCATCTTTTCCATTCTGATTTTGCTTATGTTATAATAATATAACAATATAGTATGACGAAAACATTTTAAAACAACAAAAAATATGACGTTAATTAAATTTTTATCAATAACAATCTATCAAAGAATAAATTCGAAATTATATTACCATAGAAACGCGTTTTGATTTTTAGAACTTAGGATGTTTTTTTTTAATTTCCTCTAATGCGGTATGGAAATTTATAAATGTATAAACGGGATTAATAATTTTAGAACAAACAAAATTTTTTATAAAGAAAGCATTTTTTTGGGATTCCGGTATAACACAACATATTTTTAGGATATGCGTTTTTATAAACTATGCAACATTAGTTTATTATCTAATTATCTGACAAATGGGCCACCCTGTATACTACATATACGAATGTATTTATATTAAATCCAAATAAAAAACAACTACACCATTTTACAACTAAAAACAATTAAAATTTGGTGTAAATTTATAAATAATTTACGCTTACTTCCTACCACCAGCACCCTTTCTGCCAAACTTTTTGCTATTAAGGAATCACTAAGAATAATCTCCAACCTACCTCCTTCCAAATGGGCGATATGTTCAGATTCACTAAATGCATTACAATGCCTAAACGAATTATCACCAAAACATCCTCTAGCCGTTAAATCGCTCGACTTGCATCACTCTTCAAAAATGTCAATATTCCATAGGTATATTGATAAATGAGGTCTAAATTATAAGAAAATGCATTTTCTACGAAAACTTGAAGGTATAGGTAAGAAATGGTATAATACAATTTGATAGACAATTAAATTGTGCATTTGATTCTCATAATATATACAGGGTGTTCTATTTAAAGTAAATAAGTTATTGATGTTTAAAGCTAGTAATTATTTAAAATAAATTTTTAGACACTCTGTATAAGGTAGTATAATTTTTATTATTGCAACACAATAACTGGTCAATAAATAAACTTCAGTAAATATTTAGTATTAAAAACTTTGATACCCTCGGAGAAATGAAGCCTTAAAATTTATACTGCAATTTCGTAAAATTGAAAATATTTCAAAAACGGTAAGGTTTAAGTGTAATAAACCTTAATCAAATTTACCTTTATTTTAATCGTAGAAACTAAAAATGCAATAATATACAGGGTGTTCCATTTAAAAAAATACAACTTTGATATTTTTTATTTATTTGGGACACTCTGTATCTTAATAAATATATTTAAATTGTAGCTCTAATAGTCCTTCAACGAACCCAAAACTTACAATTTGTAAAAATCTAATCGTTTAGCTACAATACTCCGTGTCGTATGTGGTGAACAACCCTGTATATCATTTTGTTTTTAATAAATAAAACCTTTTTTTATACAGGGCAACCCTTAAATAAGTGCGAATATTTTAAGGGAAACATGAAAATATGGTGGCATATTTCGACCCCCGAAATACGATTATGAGAGTTTTTTCGCGAAAATTTTTTTTTGGAAAATACTGAATTTTTTTGAAAATTTTTTTGGAAATTGTCTTAGTTTTTAATTAAAAAACATAATTTCCTGATAATATGGCAACATAGGTAGTAGATTAAATTTCCAAGAAACAAAATCTAAAAACGATCTAGTGGTTCTCAAAAGTTTACCAAAAAATCATGTTTTTTTATTTTTTTGAAATATAAAAAAATATGTTTCTTTTATCGAGATATGAAAATATCTGCACTTATTTAAGACTCACCCTATATAATGCAAATTTTAATTTTTCGGCACCTTTCAATTATGTGTAGGTATTTTCATGTTTACTGAATTTTTTCTCAAAGTTGATGAAAAAATTAATCAACTTATACAAAACAAAGTTATTAAACAGTAATTAGCTCATTTAGTAATTAAACATTTTTATTAATTCCTTAATTGACATATCAATATCATTATTTGATTTAAAATTCCATTTTTTTGGCAAAATTTTGGTCACCTTTTGTCATGTATTATATTTAATTACTTATTTAAAATTTATCGTTAATTAATCAAATAATTTGTCACTACATTCATTAATTAATTATTTTACTCCATACATAATAATTAATTTTTAATTACTGCATTTTTGTTTTCCACAATAAAAAATAAAAATGTGTTAATACTGTAAGTAATTAAAAATTCTCACGATATACTTACCTATATATAAACGAACCTTTGTTCCAATTAATAAATATAATTACTGATCATCTCTCATTAACATTTTTTTTGCTGCTATTTCAGAGCAATTAATCATATTTAGAGCTATTAATATCACAAGGTAAAACAAATATTTTTTTCCCAATTTATCACATCCATCTGTTGTTTTTCCAGTTAGCAGTGGCGATGTAGATAAAAGTTCTGACTGCCACAATTTATGGATTTCTCTACAGGGTGGTCTAAAGAAAATTATAAGTAGATTGATTAGGTTTTTCACAGGTTCCGGACAGGGTTCTGGACCTATGAATGGCAATAATAAGCCTTGTTTAGCCATTTCATCTGCCTTTTCGTTACCCTTATGTAGACCGGTTTTGAAGTCTTAACCTTCAAAATCAATAAAACAGAATGTTTCTGTCAGTATTGACAATTTTTCGTTTGTTTCTTCCAATTTGTGAAACAAAGAAAGTCAATATGTCAGAAAGTGACTACAATGAAGTTTATTTTAACGAAGCTGCCGAAAAAGCAGAAGCAATAAGAATAAGAGAATAAAAAAAATTAAAAAATAAAGAGAGTTAAAGAAATGGAAGAAAAAAGTATAGGTAAATAACGTGACACATTAAAAATTGTAAAATATCAGTTTTGACAATATTAGCTTATGTCTCTGGATATTTTTAATGAAGTTTTTATTTACAGCATATGCATGTCAATTTGACTGTTTGCTAAATTTTACTAAATCTAGCTTAGTAAAAATGTTAAGTGGAACTTGTGCAAAGCTATTTTTCATTAAAGGATTAACCATATTTTAAATCCCACTTTCATACGGAAATGCTTTATGTAGCAAGTGTGTTAAATCTTCAATTATTTTATTTAGAACAATAGACAATTGTTCAAAATAAAACAATCTGTGATGCAATCGGTGGTCACACAATCAGAGGTTTTCACAAACTCGATACACACGAAATAGATAAAAAAACTCTCTGGATAATTGAGTGCTGTTTCCACCAAACCCTGTCTTTAACAACACAGACACCCTTTGATAATTGATGAAAACGACAGTCTCTGTTTTGTCCATTTTTTGGAAACACGCCATTATTTGAAAATATTTTACCAGTTTTATGAATTCATCTAGTTAATTTTTCAAGTAATTGTTTTAAAGAACGTCAATATTCATTAGCTCATACCCCGTAGGAATATCGTGACAACGTAGGTAACCTCTTTTACATATTCTATCTCATGTACAAGGACTTTTTTACCATAAATAAAATATTTATAGTATTGTTTCACATCGGTAACCCTACGCGTGGCATTTCGTGCCAACTCTGATCCACCCGGCATAAAGAAGTCTTCCAAATATTTCATGAATTCGACTGCGGAATGCCCGGATCACATTTGGCAAGCTTGCCAGTGGTTTATTAGATTTTGAAAATGTCAGTAAGGTAGACAAAACGTACCGAAAACTAGAATAATATACAAAAATGTGTTTCGTGTAAACTCATGGATTTAAGTATACCGTGCAATTGATCAATTTTGGTGAGTAGAAAAAATTACTATCAATTAATATTTTTTTTTAGTTTATTCCCTGTAGTGTGATATTTATTTGTTTATCTACGTCATGCGTCAGTAAGTTAAGAAGCTCTTAACTGGCACTAAATACCTACTAACATGGCACTAAATAGCTACTAAATACAAATAAAATTAATGTTCTATTGATTATAATTATAAAAACATGAAAACTTATTTATTATAAAAGTGAATGATACAGTTTGAACAATCTTTCAAGTAAATGCCTGATGAAGCAGCTACATTTCCCGAACTTGTATTCGATATATTCAAATTCTGATTCTGATGACTAGCCGTGGCAAATTAAAAGGGCTCTGGGTTTTAGAATAAGTGGTAGGGGGGTTAATCTCTGCGACCTTAGAGATCTATTGTGTCCCCCTTTCTTGAGTTATAACTCATCATACACTCCCAGGACTTCCTACGGAGACCCGTGTCCTTCACAGCCGAGGAGCTCTGACCCAGGCCGGGTAGACGAAACGGTAGTTTGTGTCGCCTGTTGGGTTTAGAGGTAGGAGGTAGGCTCCCGACCCTTGGAGGAGGTGGTAGCTTGTATGCCACTTGCGGAGGATGGTCTCACGCAAGTGTCAGCCACCTCTCCTGTAGTTCTCTTTGGGTTTGGCCCCTTGGAACTTTCATTGTTACTGTTCCCAGTGTCGCTAGGGGGTTTCCCCACAGCTTCACCGGTGATGTTTTTCTTACTATTATTATCAGATCTCATAGTGTTCCTATGAGTCGCTAGGGACAGTCGGTTCACGTCTACAGAGCCCCGCATGTAGAAGTAAGGGGTAAAATACAATGGGGTGCCCCCCGATGCCCCAAGGTTGAGGCTGTCCGTAGCCCCGCCCGGTATGGTTATATGTCTTGGTGCAATTCACTGGCCACGACACTACAGTCAGGGACAAGACGATGAGAGAGATGCTTCTTAGACCAAGCCAAGTGCTAGGGGGGATTCCCCCCAGCACCTGACCAGGAGCTTCTCCACCAACGACAAGGTCTTGCATCTCCTAGGGGAAGAGGGCTCTGGGTTACTTGGTTTTAATTTTTTAAAGTTTGCTTCACAACTATCTCCCGTCCCGCCTAAAATTTTTGACGCTATTTTTCTTTCATTTTCGGCGGAGTTTTCGATATAACCTTCCGCCACCGTGTTAGACCGCCAACCACCATGACGCTTTACTGTCGAAAGATCAGCTCCCGAGTCTGTCTGTTTATTATAGTTAGACGTAGATAAAATATTGTACAATACACGCGAGTTAACTCCATTAAGATACTTGTGTGGTTACACAACTCGTGCTACGCACTCGTCGTGCAACTTTCAATATCACATCTGTCAATATCTATTATAGTCTAAGATACGGCTGCAGGATTATTAAGTTCGTCATATTTTTAATCAAAACCTAATTTTTATGTATAGTGATGAATAGGGAAATACACTTTTAACAGGGTGCCAATCAAACGTTTCAAAGTTTTTCCTGGTACTTTATATGGGTCCGGCAACAATGCGTCGGGCATTTGCAGCTCCTATAATAAAAAAAATTTGTTATTGGAATTTGGGATAAGTGCAAACCTAAAGTATGTATTAGGATGTATTTCAGGAAAATATTTTAACTTCTACAAGGTCGCTCAAAAAAGTGTGAGTGGATCATGATGATTTTGTTTTAATGGAACACCCTGTTTATTATTGCACTTTTGGCTTCCTTTATGATAACTTTACATAATCCCAAAATACTATTAAATATTTTTTAAGCCTTTAAAAAAATATTAAAAATACAAGAAATGTCATGAAATCAAAACTATATAGGTATTTAATATAGTTGGTCTGTACCTTATGATTGTACTATATCATTTTTGTGCTTAAATCATTTTAGAATTTTTAGCGGTTCCACTTAAAAAATCGAAGAAAAACTATTTTATATTTTAGAAAGTTTGGCATTGAATTTTGAACAGCATTTTCACCACTTATAAATAAAATAGTTACTTTTTGTAAACAGCGCTTACAAAAAACTACAACTAACTATTACATTTTTTTACCGCTGTACTTTTTTTGAAGAGATGAGTCAACCACAGACGTATAGACATTTTTTATGTAAAATACTGTCAAAGTAATTATAAATATGATATAAGATGTCCATAAGATAATTTAAAAAACCACAATTTTATATTACATTTTTTCTAATTAACAAAATAATTTTTTTGTCATCGCGAAATTTGCGATGAATTTATGTGTTTATTAATATGCATAATATGCATCAAATTGTTTTCGGTAAACTACAATAATACTTACGTCAAGGAAATAACAATACATCAGACAGATTTTTCCATAAAAGACGTTTAATTTAAATTGTTTTTAATGAGCGTAAATTTCCAACGGTATGCTACCTGCTTTATGCACATTCGTTTGTTTATTTGTAAAGGCTATGGCCACTAGAGGTTTATCGGCTTGATCAAACTGCATAAGGTGTTTTTCCACTTTGATTTAATTACGTTGTATGATTTGGTAAATTTTTTTGGACTGTCCAGTCAATTTTAATAAATTTGGGGGGGAATATTATCTAGGGGCTTAAACTGGACTTTTAATCTAACTGGTCTTATAATAATAGGATCAGAATAGGATCAGGGCAAAAACACGTACAAAATTCATCACAGCACTTCAATACGCTGATGATTGCCCCTATAGTTGTCGCAAAAAACGTTACAGCAACTACAAAAAATGTTGAACACATATACCTGGTTATACGAGGCTTTGAGCCTTAAGCTGAACATCGATAAAACTAAAATCATGTGCACTCCTTCAGAAAATCACAACAATGCTATAAAAATCGGAGAAGAAGAGACGCTGAAGTCATGATTACCAAATCCCTACTTCGTGTTATTTCGCGAATAGTGTAGGGACAGTCTAGGTTTAAGATATGTTTATATGTATAATCGGTCTCTGAATTATTTTTTTTAATTAAAGGCTCCAGCAAGTTTGAATCACCTTGTACTGACAGACGTTTTAAAGAGAACAAAATACAGATTAAATTTTATTAGACTTATTCGTTATCAACCGAAAATGCTGAACCTGTAATTTTATATCCACAATAATCGAACTATAAATATTTGAAATTATTTTTCTATTAAACATTACTGTTCCCCATCGGTGATTACTAGCGTAGTTAAAAATATTCCACAATTTTTAAATAACGTATAAATAAATGATAATTAATTATAATTGTTCCGTATATTTAATACAAATGCCACAATCGTACTAACAATCCATTTGTAACTTCATTATTTTCGATTGCATTTCAAACCAGTGACTGTTAGTTAGTTGGGTACTGAGACTTCTCTACAGGCACACATTATATTATTTCTTACAGAGTATTACAAAATGTTTCAAAAAAATTACTATAGTTACAGAAGGTGTGATAAATATTAATGATCTACTACATATTTATAAAAAAGAAGAAAATAGTAGAGAGGTTCTCGGTAGTAATCGACATGATTAAGCAAATATTAGGTATACAAAAATCTCTTCGGATTGCAAGTCATCTTTGAAATTATAAAGGTATTTTGCAGGAGTGATATTAGTATTCACACATTTAAAATACATTAAAACATATTAAAGTATAAGATTTACATATTTACATTAAATTACCTATGTTCTATTATTAATGAGACAAACTTTAGATACATTATTAGGAACATACATTATTGGAAGATAACCAATTATGGAATATCATTTAGTTTTTGTGTTCTATAGTATACAATTTTCTCAAAAACATGTGAGAAACAGGTGATTCCTTGTTCAAAATAAAGGGTAGTTTGCTTCATAAAGGTTGGGTTAAAAGTCCACCATTAGGGAGATATCGCCGTACAAAGATGGCGGAAAAATAATGTTTTTATTTTTTATCTTGAAAACGAAAAGCGAGAGATTAATGAAATTTTATGGAAGCATTACTGTTATGAAAACACACTTTCTGGTAATTTTCAAATCGGTGTTTTATCAAAAAAACACAAGAGATAAAAAAGTTTCTAAACAAACTAAACTATCCAAATTCAGTTTTTTGCATGTGCTTGCTAAGATTTTTCTTTAAATTTCGTTAACAAGAATGATAGGGGTAGTATATCTCAACCCCTTCCACTCATTTTAAAAAAGTGAGAAAATTACCAGAAAGTGTGTTTTTATAACAGTAATGCTTCCATAAAATTTCATTAGTCTGTCGCTTTTCGTTTTCAAGATACAAAATAAAAACATTATTTTTCCGCCATCTTTGTACTGCGATATCTCCCTAATGGTTCTCTTGTGACCCAACGTTTATAAAGCAAACTACCCTTTATTTTGAACAAGGAATCACCCCCTGAAGTTTTTCGCATTTGTTTTGAAACACCCTGTATAAACACTGAAACAAATCTAAAAAAACAAGTTATTTTTTTGTAAAATACTTTGTTTTTACTGGTAAACAATATTTCCTAACCAACAAAAAATGCTTAATATTTCAAAAAGTGTGCTTTACGAAACCTTTCTGTTTTGGTTGCGAAATACACAGCATTTTATGGACAAATTAGAATTGAAAATCAATAACAATACCAATGAAGTAATTTCAGCTTTACGGCAATTAAAATTGTTTCAAATCGTCACCGCAGCGCGAAGTGAAAGTCAATAAGGCTCATTCCGATCAATTTCGACAAGTACCCAAACCGAATTCAAGGTCCCGAAGCAGACTAGAACGCGACCTTGACTGAATCACTGCAAAGAAGAATGCGGTACTTAAAAAAATGGACAAAACGTGTATTAAAAACTCAAACATGGAAGAAAGCATCAAACAGGGTGGATAATGTTTGTTTTGGGATATATTTACTATTGTTCTGTGCGCGTGAGACAATTTCTGACAACTCGACAACTTGTTTGTTGTTGATATGAGGTGTCAAGTTGCAAAACCCGCTTTACCAATTTTTAAAAACTGGCAAACTGCAGCAGAAGTCGCCTATCTATACTAATATCACAGAATATCTAGCTAGATATTCTGTGCTAATATATAAAATCCTTAAGTGACTGACTCACTGATTAATCACGATCCTGCTCGAACCACTCAACGTAAGAAGCTCAATTTTGGCATACAGGTTGATTTTGACAATTTTGATATACAGGTGTAGAGGTTCGATAAGAAGGGATTTTTCGAAATTTCAGTTCAAAGGGGGTGAAACCGCCCCTCAAATATTACAATATTTTTTATTTAAAAAACGGTCAAGTTTCCGAAAAAAACCTTAAACACGTATATTTTATTTTGTTTTTTACATATTTTAGGATCTTTTAAAAATGCATACAGGGTGTTTCTAAAAATCTGGTCATTGGTTAATCACGATTTTGCTTAAAGCGCTTGACGTAAAATGCCGATTTTAGGAAAACGATTGATTGATTTTAGGGTATAGAGGTTCGATAAGAAGGGATTTATCGAAACTCGAATTCTAAGGGGGTGAAACCAAACAACCTCTCAAATATTAGAATATTTTTTATTTAAAAACCGGTGAGTTTTTCGGAAAAACTCTTAAACACGTATTTTTTATTTTGTTGTTTCACATATTTTAAGATTTTTTAAAAATTTATACAGGGTGTTTCAAAAAATATGACCATTGAGTCACGATTCTGCTTAAACTGCTTGACGTTTAAAGCTGATTTTTGGCAAACGGATTGACTACAGGTTCGATAAGGAGGGGTTTCTCGAATCTCAAATTCCAAGAGGGTGAAAACGCCCCTCAAATATTACAATATTTGTTATTTAAAAAACGGTTAGTCTTTCGGGAAAATGCTTGGCCATGCATAATTCATTATGTTTCTTTACATATTTTGAATTTTTTTTAAAAAATCATACAGGGTGTTCCAAAAAGTTGGGTAATTGATTAGCAACGATTCTGCTTAAACTGCCAAAATATAATATTTTGTTTTATACATATACATACATATTGTTTTTTCTCATGCTGACATAAATGTGAGAAAATTTTATCCAGTTTGTATGTTAATGGAAATTCTTGCTTTGTTTCATCATCAACATTATAAATGATTAATTCCACGCGAACGAAGTCCGGGTACACGCCAGTTCCTTTATAAAATACAAATTACGATACTGCAGTAAAATTCGTCTTATCCACTTTAAATAAACTAGCATAATATCTAAGAAATCAAGTTAAGATGCAAATATCTTGCTGTATCATTTCCGTTGATCCGTATCATCCGTTGTCCGACGATACGTTGATACGATATTAATTTTATTGGTAGAATTTAAAGACTTTGATTGGTTAGAAAATAACGCAGTTTTTAAATTTATTGCATTTTCATGCATCCGTTCATCGGATATACGTTGGTGTTATTTTATATTTTCGTTTCCGTAACGATTTTGCTATTTTACTTATATTTTTATTAAGATTAGATTAAATTTGTCAAAAAAGTATCAAAACGTCCGTTATCGTACGAACGGGTCCGTTGACGGGCTGAAGTAAAATATTTACGGATAAAGAGTGGCGCGAAAACGCTATGACCAATCAGACCACTGTCGGACCATCGTATCAACGTATAACGGATGCATGAAAATCAAGCTTTATCCGTATTATTTTTGTGTTTTTCTCTTAAAAAAATTAAATATTAATTTTTACTCTGACAACTCAGTTTCTCAAATGATATTAGACTGAATCACTTTAATGAAGAATGCGGTTCCTAAAAAAACGACGATTGAACAAAACGCACATTAAGAACTCAAACAACAGTGCAAGAGAGCATCTCAAATAAGGTGGATGATGTTTACTTTTGTCGTATGCCTACTGCTTCTTGGGTGGGTCTGAAGAAAATCGAGGTTTCGTGACCAAGACTGATGGGAAAATGTTAGAATCATTTTCTTCTGAAAATAAGAAATCGTTAATTTGCGTTTCTTTTAACTAAATATAATGAAATAGGAAGAGGTTTCAATTTAATATGTCAATAAACTGACAGTTTTATTCTGACTCTTTTTACTGATTGACTTCAGAGGCATATTTATTATACTATTTCAGGAATTATTAAATGGTTAATTATTAATAAAGCTGTTAACTGTACAGGGTGTCCCACTAAGAATAGCTCTCGGCTGTATCTCGGAAGGTATTAGCCGTAGGGGCTGCGGAAAAAAATATTTATAACTAAAGAGGCTATGGGAAATTGCTGGAAATTATTTTCAAGTTTGTAAAATGGCCGCTAGAGGGCGCAACTGCTATGGAAAATAAGAAAATAGAATTTTTACAGAATTTTGCCTAGATAATGAGTAGTATAAATAATAGCTTCATAATCTTCAGTAAATTTTGGATTTTTTTTGTTCAAACCATTTTCCCCTATCTGCTGAAATAAAGTGGTGGGGGAAGGTTAGATCTATCTTTATTTAAATGTTAATAACTCCAGACTGGATGATCAGAATCCAACAAGCGAGGGCTCGTTTAAAAGAGCGTTTCTTACTCTATATTATACCATAAAAATAATAATAATAAGGTTTTGAACGTAGACACTAGGGGGCGCTTTCTTACAATTTAACAAACATTTGCGCGTTTTTTACAAAAAAATTAAATGCAATAGTATATGTAATTTTAGCTGATAGTAAAGAGTGGTAAAAGCTTAAAAAGTCAGTGAAAACCGCAACTTGATATCTTCTTTCAAACCGAAGATATTAGCAAAATTATAATAAGTACCAAAAAATAAGCCCTTAATTACCTTATTTTTACAATACAGTGTCAGTAGCCCTCTTGATTAGGCCCATTCTAACAAAAAAATAAGATAGAAACAGTTACCAGAAATACCATAATACCCCAGATGTATTAATATCTAAAATTAAGATATTAATAACAGTGAACAAGAAACGATGATTCAAGATTCAATGAAGTCATGGTAGGCCTTGGAAAAAAGTTGCTTTTGACGTAATAGTATAAACGTCAAATTGTTATTAGATCAACATTTTGATAGTCTTTTATCTTTTGATTGCTTTTTCAAAATACTAACAACTTCAACTACTTCAAATAATAAAGGCATTTTGAAAAAGCAATTAAAACATAAAAACAGCTGCTAAGACTATCAAAATGTTGATCTAATAACAATTTGACGTTTATACTATTACTTCAAAAGCAACTTTTTTCCAAAGCCTACCATGACTTCACTGAATCATCGTTTCTTGTTCACTGTTATTAATATCTTAATTATTAGATAATAATACATCTGGTATTATGGTATTCTGGTATTTCGTTGATATTAAAATAAACTAACTGTTTCTATCTTATTTTGTTGTTAAAATGGGCATAATCTAGCGGGCTACTGCTACCGTGTTACAGTGGCGGATACAGAGGGGGGGGGCCTCCTAAAATCTGTAAATTGGGTTAAATCTTAGGCTTTTGAGTTAAAAATGGCGCCCTAAAAAGCATATTCTACATTACTTTTTATTTTGTGCCCCCCTAAAATAAATCCCTGTATCCGCCCCTGCCGTGTTATAAAAATAAGATAGTTAAGGGCAAATTTTTTCGTATTTATTATATTTTTGCTAATATCTTCGGATTGAAAAAAGATATCAAGATGCGGTTTTCACTGACTTCTTCAACTGAAACAATCAGCTGAAATGACATATAGGTACCGTTGTATTTAATTTTTTTGGGAAATCCCGCATTGTTTGTTCAATTGTAAGACAGCGCCCTCTAGCGCCTACTGTTAAATGCATATTATTATTGTTTATATGGTTTTATATAGAGTACGAAACGATCTTTTAAACGAGCTCTCGCTTGTTAGATTCCGGTCATCCAGTCCGGAGTTATTAACATTTAAATAAAAACAGATCTAACCTTCCCCCATCACTTTATATTAGCAAATAGAGAAAAATGATTCTGACAAAAAAGTCCGAAATTTTCTTAAGATTATGAAGCTATTATTCATAGTAGCCCTTATCTAGGCAGAATTTTGTAAAAATTGCATTTTCTTATTTGCCGTAGCAGTTGCGCCCTCTAGCGACCGCCCTACAAACTTGAAAATAATTTCCAGCAATTTCTCATGCTCTCTTTAGTTATAAATATTTTTTCCGCAAGCTCTACGACTAATATTTTCCGAGATACAGCCGAGAGCTATTCTTAGTGGGACACCCGGTACAAAAAGATTTTTGGACCAATAAACCCTTTTTATGGTGAGAAACTTTTCATACATGGGCTACAAACCAACAAAAAAATGGTAGGAAGCTACTTATTTATTTAAATATATCTTTTTGTCAAAGGAAGACATAAGTAGATTTATTTGTGGAATATACAAGTATTAAAACATATCTTTTCACACAAGTTAGTATTTATGAAGATAATAAAGAGTTAACTATCATCGTAACTGCCAGTGACTGTAGATATAGATATAGAATCTGTGGGAGAGAGGAAGTTAATCACCCTTTTCTTGAGTTATAACTAACTCATCATACAGTCTCAGGGCTGTGAGGAAAGCCAGTATCTAAGAAGGTTTTACAGAGGTTAGTTCTCCATGTCCGATATCAGTCATACAAGTTTATGTCATGAATGATTGTAAAAAATAGGTAGAACATTTAAATATCTACTCCCATTAACTCGAAGAGCTATATTTCTATATGATCATACTGTATACCTATACAGGGTGGTCTGAACTGTATTTTGGAAACTTTGGCAGCATATTCTGCAGATAAAAATAAGTAAAAAACTTCCTATAAATGTATGTCCTAAAATGCTTAGTTCCGGAGATACAGGGTGTAGAAGTTTTATTTTTATTTCGATTTTTTCCAAATAATTTCTGTAAAGTACCGTCAATATTTGGATGAAAATTGATGTCTGGGAGTTTCTTGACAAAGGAAATTTGATTTTGTCATTTTTATGACTCCTACTTGTAGAGGGCGCCACCTACATGTGTTTTAACTACTGTTTTGAAGAGTAATAACTTTTTGTCTGTACCTGTATAAAACTTCTGAGTGAAACATATTCATTTCCATGATTTTTTACATAAAAATGTCTCTTGGTAAAAATTGCTATGAGCAATCGTTCTCAAAATATTTAGAATGGAAATAGTCAATACATGTCATTGTTGACAAAAAATAAATGTATTGAGTAGATAGTTATTTGACTGAAATGACGAATTTGGGAACTTTTTTTTTATTTTTTTTAAATTAATCATAAATTTTTCTCCGAAAAAATGATGATTAAATAGTTTCTGTTGAACATAAAAACATTTCAAATTTATTATTTCAATCTAGTAACTATTTAGTCAGTATGTTTAATTTATGCCAATGATGACAGGTATTGATAATTTCGTTTCCAAATATCTCGAGAACAATTACTCGTGGCGATTTTTACCAAGAGACCTTTTCTACGTAAAAAACGTCCTAAAAGTATATTTTTTTACTCAGTAGTTTTATACAGGTACGGAAGAAAAGTTATTGCTCTTCAAACCAGTTAAAAAATATGTAGGTGGCGCCCATGTGGAAAACTCCCACACACCAATTTTCATCACAATATTGACGTTACTTCAAAAATTATTTGGAAAAAATCAAAATAAAAATGAAACTTCTACACCCTGTATCTCCGAAACTAAGCATTTTAGGACATACATTTTTATACGAAGTTTTTTACTTATTTTTATCTGAATATGCCACTGAAGTTTCCGGAATACATTTCGGACAACTCTGGAGAATAAACACTTTATTAAGATAAATCAATAAAACACTGATAGATATGTTTCGCACGAACATGTACATATATGGCAACAATGTCTGGCTATCCTTTAATTACATGAAAGCTAAACACGCAATATATGTAAATAAAGAAACATGCCATAATCCGCTCTGTAAGCTTTTGTAAAAATTGTGTATTATTTTCTTTATTTTTTTCTCCTAACTATAGGCAGCCCTTAAAATGTCAAATAATGTTTGCAGATTACCCTAATTTATGTACGCAATTAAGGAGCCAACTTTGTTTACCTCTAGTTTTAAAACCGGTTGGCAACTTTCAAACAAAAACAGCAGATTTTTGGATTTGATTGCAAAAATTAAATATGCAAAGGACGATGGAAGGAAACGTTCAGAAACCCCAGAAAAGGTTATTTATGTGTCTGCAGTGATTGAACTCCGCATGTCTTGAAAAAAGTAATGTAAAAATTAAATACGACTGGGAAAAACCGATAAGTAGGTATGCATTACCTGACAATGAGTCAGTAGCAGCGTCTGAAGAATGCTATTTTTTATTCAGTAGGCATAATATATGCTGCATAAATCTACTTACTGTTATAGACTGTTTTATATTTAAATTATTTACTTACGTATACTTTGTATCAATGTGTTAGAAGAATACAATTCATACTAATTAATCTCTTTTTTTTTAAATGTAGGATCTATTTTTATCAAAAATATTGTCATCATCATCATTTTCAGCTTTTTAAACCATTTCTAATAATTGTGTAGCCTTCCTCAAATATTCAGATACTCTCTTTGTAATTGGACCCATTGTTGTTGATTGTTGGCAATCCGGGCCCAAGTTATCCCTGCTAATTTCCTGATATCATGGTTCCATCTGGTTCCATCTCAGGTTTGGTTATCCTCTAAATCTCTTAATTCGTCGTAGGTACCATGCTGTAATTTTTCTGGTCCATCTGTTATCCATCCTTCTTGCCAGGTATCCTGCCCATTGCCGTTTGAGGGATTTGATTCTGTGGATGACATCTATTACCTGGGTCTTTTACGGTCTTTCTTGGTTATTCCCATCATATTTCGTTCTATTGAGTGTTGTGCGACCTGTAGTTTCCTTAACTCTGTGATATACCGACATATATTAGTTGTGTCATTGCAAACTTTGGTAAATTTAATCATATAAGATTTTTTTCATATCATTTTTAATGAAATGCACAAATTATGTGGTAAAATTTAATATTTAGAAATTAATAATAATTACCTACCACCTACATTAATATACCGTATGATCGAAAAAAAACGGCGTCCAGTTGGCTGGGAAATGAAGATCGATTACATTTCCCATATAAATTTACATATAAAATAACAGCGATCTTCATTTCATAGCCATCGCTGACGCCGTTTTTATTCGATCATACGGTAGAATACAATAAAGTACCTACAACTAAAAATAAAAATTGCGTAATATAATAATTATTTCCTAATTATTTTAAGAAATGTATTTTTTATGGGCAATTTAAAAACAATCATAATTTAAACACATTTGGAAGAAAATTACTAATCACGGCTTTATAAATTATGACAATATGTTTTGGAAAACATGTTATTTAATTTAGAAAAATATTAAAAAGTACCTAATTGTTTAGTAATTTATGGAAAATTGAAATTAAATGAATGGAAATTATTTTAAATCTCATTCAGAAAATCCAAAAATAATCTATATAATTAACGTAGATTCAATAAAACCTCAAACGTAAATAAAACGAAATATACAAAGTTGGAGTCAAAAAAAGTTACACTAATAGAACAATAAAAAAGACAAGAAAATAAAAAAGTAAATATTAATATTACCAATAAAAACAGTTCTTTGGCATGGTATACCGGGTGTTGCATCGTCGGACGGGACAGAGGAAATCCCATGTAAATTTTAATGGGGTCAATTATTGGCTTCTCTAATTATTTTAGAGAATAATTCTATTTAGGTTTATTGAAGAGCACTAAAACCCATATTCAAAAGAAATAACATTAGATATTTTTGATTAGCTCGTTTACGAGTTATCGCCGATTTCTTTTAAATATTTCTTCTTTTTCTTTCTTATGGTCCTGTATTTGCTTATGAGCACCAGTCAAGGTAAAAGATAACTGTCAAATGAAGTTGTCATTTCAGAAATTTACCTATTTAGTGCTTTATTATTATTGAAAACTCATTCCTACATCGGAAATCTTAAAGATGTATTTATAAATACAAATTAATATGAATTAAAGTAAAATAAAGTAATCAATTACAAGGTTAATTATAGTATTATTACAATATTCAATAACTTATTAATTTAGGTACTATTGTTATAATAATATAGGTAAATTGTTAGAACTTTAGGATTTAAGAAGATGTTCAAATATTCCTCCATCGACTGCTAGACAATAACCCAGGCGATCATAAAATTCTCTTCTTACATTCGCTAGTTGGTAAACTGGTTTTTAACTCGTCTAGATTTGGGTATTTTTTATCCTTGTATATCCTGTTTTTTTAAATGGCCACAGAGAAAGAAATAATTTGTATGATTTAGGCCAATAACGTTTCCGTTAAAACTATTGTCTAAATATTCCCGAACAGCCAGGGTACTATGTGCCGGGCAGCCATCCATTTGGTACCAAACTTCCTGATTTTCCCTAGCGGCATCCTCTGGGTTTTTTTTTTCATCCTCAAGTTTCCTAGCGCTGATGTTTTCATCGTTCTCTTCCACGCACAATACAACTTCCAAGTCGGTATCATTTCTTGCATCTTCTCTTTGTCTTGCTTCACATCTGCAGTTATTTATTAGGGTACCTTTGGTCTCAAATCTCTGGATATTCCTTGCGATTGTAGATTTTCCAGGTATCGGTCTATTCGGATACAGAGCAGCAAACATGTCCGACACCTTTTGATAGCTATTTCCTTGATAATACCATTTAATCATTAATACTTTTTCTTCGGTAGTGTAATTCATGGCTAATATTTTCGATGTAGATATGAGTTTTTAATAATAATAATAAAGCACTAAATAGATAAATTTCTGAAATGGCAACTTCATTTGACAGTTATCTTTTACCTTGACTGGTGCTCATAAGTAAATACAGTGCCATAAGAAAGGAGAAATATTAAAAAGAAATCAGCGATAACTCGTAAACGGGCTAATCAAAAATATCTAAAGTTATTCTTTTGAATGTGGGTTTTAGTGCTCTTCAATAAACCTACATAGAATTATTCTCTAAAATAATTAGGGAAGCCAATAATTGACCCCATTAAAATTTACATGGGATTTTCTATCCCATGAAGACAAAGATAGGAAGGAGGCCACACCATAATTGGAAATGATTGAATAAGCTGAAAATTATGATAGCAAGGTAGATAAACGTGCTAAATTGTTAATTTAAATTCTCTCAGTATACTTATTCTGCTAAGTGTCACAAGGCATAATTATGTCAAAAACCCCTATTATTCCGTTATTAATTCAACATTTTTGGAAAACGTTTTAATGTATAACTCAAATTATATCTTAATAATTGCGTCAGGCCGTAATCAAAAACTAATCAATGGCAAATGACATTTAAATGGACGGAAAGTATCCAAAATCTTTTTTAGAAAAACCATATACCCGCTCAATAATCGTCAATCCCAAAAGCAACAAATAAAACATGAACAAAACGAATGAGTTAAAGACCAGTTCGGAAAGACCAAAGTCCAAAACGGTACCGAAAATTCCCAAAAACAATCAAATCGTATTTGAACATATATATATACACATAGTGGGAGGTGCGGCCAGGTACTCCACTGAAAGCGAACTCAATCGGACCGAGTTATCAGCAGTACCCTCAGCACTTCGGTATAGCGCGCGGTGTAGCAGTTTTCATTCGAATTTTCGATCGTTTTTATCGAACAATTCAGTAGTACTCTGGTCGTTACTGGCTGGCGCGGGTACTCTACTGCTGCTTAGCAAAGAGAGGAAGCCGGTACGACTTGGTTTTTGCCGTATTTCGATTTGTTATTCTTATCGCGTACCGGTGTGTGTGAAACGTGGTCTTTTTTTGGTGTTTTTGATTAATTTTGGGGATATACAACTACTTGCTCAATTTTCAGGTAAATCCATAACTTTAATATTATTTAAATTTATTGATAAATCTCTAGGAATGTGTCTAGTGATAACGTGACTATGGAAATATGATATTGTAGGGTCAAAATATGTTTTGACATTAAAAAAAGATAAAATCATTTGAAATTAGTTAATAATTTCAGAGTTTGTGTTTAAAATACATTTTTATGGTTTGTTTTTTTCACATACTCCAAAAATGATGGCAGAACTTTTATACTAATTATAATTTATTTATAAAAAAATATTTCGTGTTATTGGCAATTTAAAGATAAAAATATTAAATATTGATAACAACTGTATTATACTTAATCAAGTTAATGTTTCTTAGTTTTATATCGTACAATTTTGGCGGTATTATTATACAGGGTGGGTCTTAAATAAGTCCAAATATTTACTGGGCTGGTAGATCTTGATAAAAGAAACATATTTTCTCTTTACCGTTTTTCAAATAAGTCCAAAATAACCGAGTAATTTTACTTCGAAAATTTCCAAAAAAAAATATTTTTTTTTGCTTAAATTTTGAGAATCACTGGATCTTTTCTGGGCTCGTTTCTGGGTTTTCTTAGTTGTAGATTTAACTGAAATAAACACTTAAAAGTTCTACTCCCTTTGTTGCCATATTATCAAGAAATTATGTTTTTGGTTTGAAACCAAACCAAAAACTAAAAAAAATAACAATTTTTTTTCCAAATTTATTTTTTTTTTCGCGAAAAAAAACTTTAAATCGTGTTTCTGGGGTCGAAATACACTAGTCCTAAAAATATTTGCACTTATTTAAGACTCACCCTATATAGTACTATCAATAACAGATTACTAAAAATTGCAGTTGGGGGGTGGAACATTTGGTGTTATTGTCCAGTCAGTGGGGTGTTTTGCGATACAAAAGGTGGTGTAGTGGTAATTTTTTTTATATGTTGTTAAGGTTTGGGTCTTGACAAAAAATCCAAGTTTTCGACCTTGGGGTGGGACCGCTCGAGCCGCCATCTTGGAGAGAAGCTACAGTGACGAAAAGTTGAACATATTTTCCAAAAAAATAGAAAAACTCCCCAATTTTGTAATTTTTCCGAAATTCTCGCTATTTTTTACATAGGTATAAAGAGCAGCGGCTGGTGAGGTAGTGCCACGGTGACACGGAGCGAAAAAAATATGTTATAACCTTCATATGTCTCATTGAAATATAACGCTCAACATAAAAAGTATTTGAGTATTATCTGCGGTGTCATCGTAATCGGTGCTCATGGGAATATATTGCTCTTCCATTGTTAAGTCTTGGTCATCTTCGCATGACTGACCACTGCAGAAGCCACATACAACGGAACACTTCAACCCAGCTTTCCTGCAACCACATGCTGCGCCGCATGCTTTTCTACAAGTGCATGAAATGAATTTCAATAAGTTGTCGGGTGCTGCTTGTTTTGTCATGGTGAGTGGAACAAGCCCACTGCTGCCCAGTTTCCAGTCCCAGTCTTTAGGTTTTTTTCTCGATTCCATACCATTTCTGGACTTGATGATATGTCCTGAAAGAATGATACCGCGCAGCATCCTTCGTTGGTGGCAATGAAGGAAGATTGGATTTACTTTTTGTGGTTGATCTAGCAAAACGTTGGTTGTAATATTGGCTGGATTTCTTCTAAGGTGTCTTCTTCCAAGTTGCCACCATACAAAGCAACGAGAAAGCGTGCTCCAGTATCTGCGATGTCCTCTGGTGTTGCATCCTGATGTTTAAAAATGCCAATGGTGTCACTGAGTCCTGCTATTTTCTGGAGAAGCGAACAAAACTTTATTTTTCCTTGGTTGCAGATTGACGATGTCGTGTCACAGCCACTAAAAGCATGGAGAAACAGAATGTTCTCAGCTACTTTTTCCAGTTTTAAACTATTAGCTGAATATATTCTTTCAGCAATTTTGCCTTTTCCTGGTTTGCGGAGGTAGATGTTTCCTTGAGACGGTGCCAATGCTGTCAGCAAAACGAGAAGGTCAACGTCTTCGCCAACTACGAAACAGCATCAAATTTTGGGCACAAGGAAATCGCTGTTCTGACAATCAACACATCAGCATCTTCTTCCGCCTGGTTGACAGTAATAGCAGCCTGCTCCATTTTTTTTGGTGAGCATCGAAATTAAACGGCCTTTATTGATTTCGTTGGCTAAAAATAATTCCTGGGAAACTTGAACGGGCATTGTTTCATCGAAGAGAGCATCCGCAGACATATATGCTTTTTCGATCGGCGAAGTCTTTCTGCGGCTTTGGTATTCCTTTTGGCTCCGTCACTCGGATATCCATCAAAAACAACGACTGCATGTGAACCGTAGTGATTCCGTACATATTGAACGTACTTTTCGGAAATGTGCGCCAATGAATCATTATGGTGACATACAACTTCTTCAAAGGTATCCTCCATCCAAAATATTGATTCGGTTATCTCCGAATTCCACACTTTCTGGAAGTTGATTGTTCGGCCCTTTTTACGATGTCCCGTTATACTTGATACATCGAAAAAATATCGATATCTAACTTTTATTCCAACATTTTGATCGTAAGATTTACCGCTCCGGATATATTTTGAAGAATATAGTTTTTTTTATCTTTAATTCAAGATGGCGGCTCGAGCGTTCGCACCCCAAGGTCGAAAACTTGGATTTCTCATCAAGACCTAAACCTTAACAACATATTAAAAAATTACTACTACACCACCTTTTGTATGGCAGAGGCCTTTAATGGCCCCCCACTGATTGGACTATTACAACAGCAAAATAAAACACTAAGTCACCACAATACACCATAACATACTTTTAACACACTGAATCTTAATCATCTGCTGATAGTGCTAACATGGATAGCGAAACACTTGTCCAGTGATAAAAATATAAGTGTTTTGGTGTATTCTGGTGAATTAGTGTTTCATTTTGCAAGAGATTATTGAAATTATTGAAAATAGAGAACGATTAAATGAATTTAGGCAATATTACTGTAAAAAAATTGGAAATAGTTCAAGTATCATCATCATCATCATTATTTTATTATTTTCAGCTTAATCAACCATTTTTAAATATGTTGTAGGCTCCCTCAAAAATTAATGAATACTTTTTTAAAGTTCTTGTACCGTACTGGCAACTGTTACTTTTGGGTCGGCATTTACATGTGTGGAAGTAAATCGCATAGGGATCTTATTAAGTCGGAGTGAGAGAAATGCGACGGACCGACGCGACGCGCGACGGTGTGCTGTTGCGGCGTTGCCGATACGCCTTTCCCTATCAAGTAAAGTAAAATCACGATCGCAAATCGCTTATTTTTAAAAGACTTTTTTTTCAAGAGATAACTAGATAAAATCATTAGACATGTTTCTGAGCATCTGAAATGGAATTATAAGGATATCGTTAGGGTGTAATTTTTTTTTATAACGAGAAAACGTCAGTAATCGCGATAATTTAAAAACTCAACTTTTTAACACATAACAGGCCATAACTCAAGAACCACTTTAGATATTGAAACTTTTTTTTTATTTTCAAGATCGGATATTTTACAATATGTTTACATAAGAAAAATTCGATAAGGTTGTTTTATCCATTCAAAAATTGTAAACAATCCATCCATTTACTTTTAGAGCATAGCAATTTTCAGCAATCGTGTAATTTTTTTTATTGGTAAAGATTTTCACATACTGTCTACAAAGAAAATACAGCAGAAATATATTAACAAAGATTTTGAAAAAACTACAATCTATTATTTCCAATAGATTTCGAGATATCGGTTTTTGAATCAGAGTTCTAATAGCGCGACCACTATCGAACACCCACTCAATTCCACTTATTTTTACCAAAAATGCAAGTGTTTCTAGCTTGCACTTAAAAAAATCAAGCTATAGGGAAATTACAACGACTCGTTAATAAATAAACAAATTAAGTATCACGAGACGTAATTAAATCGTGAAGCTGACCGCATGACGTATTCCCTAGAACTTTAAGTACTGACAGAGGTATTGATTGGGTCGACCGGTCAACTGCGACAAATCTGCTATATCCCCTTCCACGTCTCTTAGCGATGTGCACAGTTTCTCGGTTTATTTCATACGTTTGGCAACGTGTTTACTGTCCTCTCTTTGTTCAGTACATTATAAACGCATTGTACTCTTCTTACATACGGAAATCTCGACCCAATACTAACCTTTGTATAGCCCTTAGTATAAAATATATAATGTTTCATTTCCCTAATAGACTAAAATTACCTAAGATTTAAAAACAATTGGCAAAAAATTGTCTTAGATCTCAATGGCGCACAGAAATAGATCAATTAAACATTAATATAATGCTTAATTTTACTGTTCAAAAAATAATTTTCGAGATTTTTAGATGTATCTAATAGTATTAATGCGATAATTATGGTATCAGTAACCAGTTAATTAGCTAGATATATTAATTAAATATAAGTCATTAGACTATCTAGTTATACGTATGATTATGATTTATGAATTAAGGTGACCAGGTTTTACATTGACATTTGTTTTTTTTTGGTAGTTGAAAAAATAGTAAAAAATTAGGCAAAGCATCAAACATAATCGAACTTCGACAGCATATTCTACAGATAAAAATAAGTAAAAAAGTTCGTACAAATGTATGTCCTAAAAAGCTTCGTTTCGAAGATACAGGGTGTAGAAATTTCATTTTTATTTCGGATTTTTTCCAAATAATTTCAAAAACAAACGGAAATATTTGGATGAAAATTTGTTCCTGGGAGTTTTTTGACATGGAATTTGATTTAGTTGTCAATATGACTCTTTTATGTAGGGGTCGCCACCTACATATTTTTTAACTGGTTTGAAGAGTAATAACTTTTTGTCCGTACCTGTATAAAATTACTGAGCAAAAAAATATACATTTACGACGCTTTTTACCTAAAAAAGGTCTCTTGGTAAAAATCGCTGAGAGGAATGGATTTTGAGATATTTGGAATCAAAATAATCAATACTTATCATCATTGACAAAAATTAAACATGTTGACAATGTAGTATTCGACTGAAATCAAAAATGTGAAAGGTTCAACAGAAACTGTTCCATCATAACTTTTTCCAGAATAAAAATATGATTAATTTAAAAATATAAAAAGTTCCAAAATTTACAATTTCAGTCAAAAAGTTATGATGTTAAAAATTTAACCAAACTGAATTGGCTACATCCATCAAATATATATTATTTGACATTGCTAATAAATAAAACAAATTAACTTATAAATCTACACCTGCAAAAGTAAGTGCCTTATAAAAAACACATTAATTTGCAATAATTACCTTTTTATTACTCATAATTCGAACGTTGCTTTTAAATTGTAACGTTAAATTATAAAAATTTAATAAATTGGCATAATTCCACTTGACCGCAAATTATACCAACTTGCTGTTTATAAATATTAAAATGTTTTATACGTTCTCCCGTCAAAAAATATTAAAATCGACTTAATAAATAAAAAGGAAAGTTCACACGTTTTTTTTTATTTAAATTCAATGTCAAGTTTGTAATGATTTTTTTTTATTTGATTATGGAAGTGAATTAAAAACTTGGTGGTCGTTGAGACGTGTGTGGTGAATGGGTATTTCGAAATTCAATGTGTGTCTACAATTTACAGTTAATACTGGATAGGATAAATATTTTTTAACTAAAATCACAGCTTGCATGATAAGAATATTGAAATCTTAACAATACCGTTCATTCACAATATTTTACAAACAGTCTGTGTAAAATTTTTTATTTCAATAAAGATTAACTGGTATGACTTTATTAAAATTGCGTCACAGTAGGCCTAGAAATGACATAACATTTTTGTTCGAATCTGTCAACAAAGTTTGTTAACTCTAACTATTTTAATCAGACAAATTTTTCTCCTAGTAATATGAACAATTATATTTTCATTTATTTTATATATTATTCATTTATTTACTATAGAATATTTATTTATTTTTATTCCTAAAATATTTTTATTAAAAGAAAATGTGTAAAAGTTGGCAACGCTGTGTCGGTCAACCACGTGACTAAAAGTTTATTTGATAATTATGAACTATACAAAAAAGTAGTAGTAATTTTTCTGGAATCATACCAACGCTCATACAAGACACAAGGAATCATACCAAAGTATGACTCACCTTGTATGTACTGTAAACTCTGTCTCTAATAGTTTCTGAAAAATAAAATTAATTTTTTTAAAAAGGTCCGATTAAATTTATATCTCCGAAACTAAAGTTCCAGAAGAATTCGTAATATATCTAGAAATTCATTTACCCGCTAGTAGTTATAAAAAGCATTTTTGGTAAACTCTGTCTCTAATAGTTTCTGAAAAATAAAATTAATTTTCTTAAAAATATCCGATTAAATGTATATCTCCGAAACTAAAGTTCCAAGAAAATTCGTAATATATCTAGAAATTCATTTACCCACTAGTAGTTATAAAAAGCATTTTTGGTAAACTCTGTCTCTAATAGTTTCTGAAAAATAAAATTAATTTTTTTAAAAAGGTCCGATTAAATTTATATCTCCGAAACTAAAGTTCCAAAAAAACTCGTAATATATCTAGAAATTCATTTACCCGCTAGTAGTTATAAAAAGCATTTTTGGTAAACTCTGTCTCTAATAGTTTCTGAAAAATAAAATTAATTTTTTTAAAAATGCCCGATTAAATTTATATCTCCGAAACTAAAGTTCCAAAAAAATTCGTAATATATCTAGAAATTCATTTACCCACTAGTAGTTATAAAAAGCATTTTTGGTAAACTCTGTCTCTAATAGTTTCTGAAAAATGAAATTAATTTTTTTAAAAAGGTCCGATTAAATTTATATCTCCGAAACTAAAGTTCCAAAAAAATTCGTAATATATCTAGAAATTCATTTACCCACTAGTAGTTATTAAAAGCATTTTTGGTAAACTCTGTCTCTAATAGTTTCTGAAAAATAAAGTTAATTTTTTTAAAAATGTCCGATTAAATGTATATCTCCGAAACTAAAGTTCCAAAAAAATTCGTAATATATCTAGAAATTCATTTACCCCCTAGTAGTTATAAAAAGCATTTTTGGTAAACTCTGTCTCTAATAGTTTCTGAAAAATAAAGTTAATTTTTTTAAAAATGTCCGATTAAATTTATATCACCGAAACTAAAGTTCCAAAAAAATTCGTAATATATCTAGAAATTCATTTACCCACTAGTAGTTATAAAAAGCATTTTTGTTAAACTCTGTCTCTAATAGTTTCTGAAAAATAAAATTAATTTTTTTAAAAAGGTCCGATTAAATTTATATCTCCGAAACTAAAGTTCCAAAAAAATTCGTAATATATCTAGAAATTCATTTACCCACTAGTAGTTATAAAAAGCATTTTTGGTAAACTCTGTCTCTAATAGTTTCTGAAAAATAAAATTATTTTTTTAAAAATGTCCGATTAAATGTATATCTCCGAAACTAAAGTTCCAAAAAAATTCGTAATATATCTAGAAATTCATTTACCCACTAGTAGTTATAAAAACCATTTTTGGTAAACTCTGTCTCTAATAGTTTCTGAAAAATAAAATTAATTTTCTTAAAAATGTCCGATTAAATGTATATCTCCAAAACTAAAGTTCCAAATAAATTCGTAATATATCTAGAAGTTCATTTACCTGCTAGTAGTTATAAAAAGCATTTTTGGTAAACTCTGTCTCTAATAGTTTCTGAAAAATAAAATTAATTTTTTTAAAAAGGTCCGATTAAATTTATATCTCCGAAACTAAAGTTCCAAAAAAATTCGTAATATATCTAGAAATTCATTTACCCACTAGTAGTTATAAAAAGCATTTTTGGTAAACTCTGTCTCTAATAGTTTCTGAAAAATAAAATTATTTTTTTTAAAAATGTCCGATTAAATGTATATCTCCGAAACTAAAGTTCCAAAAAAATTCGTAATATATCTAGAAAACCTTGTTTGTACTTCCTCCATATATCTCATAGGATCACGTATGACCGATAACCGAAAAAAATTGCTACAATTCATCAAAAAGATATGTATTGAAAATAAAGTATTATTTGGGGCACTATAAATAATTATGTTCCCAAAATTTATGATCCAACTTATTATTGTTACCTCATTTTTATATTACATGAAATTTACAACATATCGCCTAAAATTTATTGATCTGATAAGTTTTCCATGTTATTTTTTATTTCATTATTTACAGTTATGGCTAGACAATCTGTCTTTTATACCTAACGGATAATAATTAATTAATGATCATGACGATCTAGCAATAAAGAGTAAAGCAGGTCTACTTGAACTACCTTTAAAAAATCGAAATAATTTTTGGTGGGTAATATTACTATAAAAACATATCAATAATGTCCTATTGTTTATTATATAAGTCATAGTAAATTCATTTATATGTTAATCATAATCAGTTACTTCCTTTATGGTAACTATAAAGATATCTGATTCATTATTTTGTTAATTATAACTCTCGGTGGTAATTGTGTAGGTTAGTTATTTCGTGAGCAACGCCAGTTCATTTTGTATATATATATATATATATATATATATATATATATATATATATATATATATATATATATATATATATATATATATATATATATATATATAATGATGCCAACGTCCTATTATAGTATATTACATTTTTATTTATTATTATATATAATATACCTAAAAGCATAAAAGGATCATGGCTTGATTGGTTATCTTTCTCCATTTGTTCCTGTCTTTCGCCTTTATTCTCTACCCATCCACTCTTATCCTCCTCAAGTCCTCTTCTACCTCCTTTTTTCATCTGGTTCTCGGTCTACCCCTCCTTCTCTTTCCACCTATTTCACGTTTCATTATCATACTAGGAATTCTTGCTTCATAATTCTTTCAATGTGTCCCAGCCATCTCAGTTTTTGTGCTCTTGCTACTCCCGTTATACTCGGTGCCCGATATAGTTGCTTTAATTCTTCATTATTTGTTCTTCTGGTCCATATGTAGTCTTCTTGCCTACAAAAATCTTCCTCAGAATTTTTCTTTCCCAAATTTCTAGCCTTGAACTTTCCGTTGCATTGAACGTCCACGTTTCACATGCATACAGCACTATTGGTCGTATCTATCATTGCTTGGTATATTCTGATTTTTAAATTTCTAGAGATGTTCTTACTATTAATAATTTTGCCATAATTTCTTGATTTGATTTATTATTATATAATTACATTAAAATAGGGATTCTTAGCTGTGTATTAGTTGTTAATTGAGACTTTTCTGTCCACCAGTTCGTTGAACATTACTTGATCTTTTACTGATTTTTTTTTGACACCTACTTTATTACTGGTTGTATTTAGTTCTTTGACTGATATTTGTAGTTCTTTAGGACTATTGGCAATTACTATGTCATTAGCGAATCTTAGATGGTCAAGATATTCTCCTTCTATTTTCAAATTCTTTGTTGGTCCAGTCTAGTTGACGGAAGATTTCGTCTAGTGTTGCTGTAAAGAGTTTTGGGGATATTGCACCTCCGTGTCGCATTCCATTGCCAGCTTGGAATTCTGGGGTTGTGTTATGTATCATTATATACTCTTGCTTTCGCTTCTTTGTATAAATTGGAAAATCAGATAGCTATATAGTTGAAACATGAAATTTTAAGGTATATTTTGCATTGATTTGGTCAAGAAAGCGGCGAATAATGTATCTAATAATATTTTCTGCATTTTTAGTTTATAATCTAATAATAAGCAAAATAAAATTACACTAAATCACCACAATACACCAAAACACTTTTACTTTTACACTGGACGCACGTTTCGCTAACCATGTTAGCATCATCAGCAGATGATTATAAACTAAAGTACAATCTACAAGTTGAGCGTTTATATACTCGCCCAGTAGGTACCGAGTGGGCGTGGCAAAATCTAGCCAACCGAGTCAGAGCCCACTGAGCGTAACAGTTAATTTCCGCCACTAGAGTAGTAAGAACAAAGAACTTGAAGGAATTGGACCGTTGACTCTGTTCATACTATCTTTACATTTATTAATTCTGATGCTTTTATATGCATCTAATTGTCTGTAATTTGAGACTTGTTTAATTAGTTTTAAATTATTAAGATCTATACAATGTTCTTTATCAACAATATGTTCGGCAACGCAAGATTTATTCGGTCTACCATATCTTATCTGAGCTAAATGTTCTTTAAATCTAGTTAATATTGATCTTCTAGTTCGCCCAACATATTTCTGATTACAATCTTTACAAGAAATTTCATAAATACCTGACCTTTCCAGTGGAGGTGTTTTATCCTTTGGATTACCTTATTAATGGTTGTAATTTATTATTAGCACTATACACAAGTTTATAATTGACATTCTTAAAAATTCCTTTTAGACCACGGGATAACTCTCTATCAAACGGTATTGAAAAATATTTAGACGTATCTTTCTCCACTTGAAAAGTCGAATTTTCAGAAATCATTAACCTATACCTACATTTTCTAATTAATTTATCAACTAGCGAAGGAGAATATCCGTTACACTCAACTACATTCCCAATGTAATCTCTTTCTATTTCATATCTTTCGTTGGAAAGTGGGAAACTAAGTAACCTATGAACTAAGAAATTTAAACTAGCCATTTTATGTTCAGCACTATGATGTGATTCATTAGGAATATATCTGCGTGTGGTGGTATTTTTCCTATAGATATCAAATTCCAGGCAATTATTAGTATTTCTTTTTTTTATTCGTCTTTCTTTCAGGTATTTATGAAATTTCTTGTAAAGATTGTAATCAGAAATATGTTGGGAAAAACTAGAAGATCAATATTAACTAGATTTAAAAATCATTTAGCTCAGATAAGATATGGTAGACCGGATAAATCTTGCGTTGCCGAACATATTGTTGATAAAGAACATTGTATAGATCTTAATAATTTAAAATTAATTAAACAAGTCTCAAATTACAGGCAATTAGATGCATATGAAAGCATCAGAATTAATAAATGTAAAGAGAGTATGAACAGAGTCAACGGTCCAATCCCTTCAAGTTCTTTGTTCCTACTACTCTAGTGGCGGAAATTAACTGTTACGCTCAGTGGGCTCTGACTCGGTTGGCTAGATTTTGCCACGCCCACTCGGTACCTACTGGGCGAGTATATAAACGCTCAACTTGTAGATTGGACATTAGTTTATAATCATCTGCTGATGATGCTAACATGGTTAGCGAAACGCGCGTCCAGTGTAAAAGTAAAAGTGTTTTGGTGTATTGTGGTGATTTAGTGTAATTTTATTTTGCTGTGTAACACCAAAGGTTCCAACCCTCAACTGTAATCTAATAATAATATTAAAAATTTGATTTCTGATGAACTATTATAAATTCTTGAGTGAATAATTACTTTATTTCTAGATAAATTAATAAATATTAATAAACTTATATACCCATTTAAAGCAGAGCTAAGCACTCTTGTGATTTATATACCTAGCTAGAATATATTATTTAATACAGTAAATGTTCGTGTGATATAGTCGTAAATGGACTAAATTCTGTCGTTATCTCCGTATCGATTTCGTAACCTGACACATAACATTGCTAATATGAGTTTTCCTGCTGGAAAATCTATAAAATAGGAAATAGAGAAAAATAGAAACTGTAATAAAATGCAAAACTACAGTTTTTTACATGAAAGAATTGAAGAAATAGTTTGAATATACATATTTAATTTAGAATAAAATATTTATTTTTACAGGGTAAATTAATTAATAATCAAATTCTTTCATAAAAATATAAGATATTTGTTGTGATTGTATTATCAATATCTGCAAATTTTATTTTTTGTTATAAACATGATGTATCTATTTTTTACAAATCTGGCATTAAAAATATGTTTGAGTGTATTAAATTTTATATCAGTTTTTCCCATTGTATGAAATTGATTTGCTATAAAATTTATGAGAAAATAGTTTTGCAAACATGGTTTAAAACAAAAAAGTTTAGATAAAAGATTAAACAGACAAAAGCAACAAACACAGAACAAAGAAAAAATGTGTAGTATTTGAAATAAAAACCATGCGAGTATGTATTAGAAATTTTATACTTATTAGCAAAACATAAACACCCGTACATATTATATTAATTATATAATAATAGCTCCCGTATATAGCGTTTAACGCCTTGGGAGTAGCAAGGTACAGCTTGCCAATGCTAGAGCCGTTCGGTATACAAGGAAGGTAATGTGGTCTCTCTACGCTTCAACCGCCTATTATTACCTCAGGATTGTGAATCCCAAGTACTCATTTAAGGCTGAGTCGACCTAGGTACCCAAACTATTTTTATTTTAATAAAAATAGTCGGCTGATGAAATGCCGGGTGTGGGATTCGAACCCACTACCTTCAGATTGGTAGACGAGAGCCTGTACCTCTGCGCAACCGGGCCCACCTTATTATATTAATTAAATAACATAAATATTATTACTGAACGAGATTTCCGTTAATGGGAATTTTGACATTCTTTTGATACATACTATAAAACAGACTTTCAGTGCTTGAATACGCAGTAGAGATCCCGAGCTGTTTTATCCTTTGTCGTTTTTGACCTATAATAATTGTTGTAATCACCCCTCCACTGGAAAGGTCGGGTATTTATGAAATTTCTTGTAAAGATTGTAATCAGAAATATGTTGGGCAAACTAGAAGATCAATATTAACTAGATTTAAAGAACATTTAGCTCAGATAAGATACGGTAGACCGGATAAATCTTGCGTTGCCGAACATATTGTTGATAAAGAACATTGTATAGATCTTAATAATTTAAAATTAATTAAACAAGTCTCAAATTACAGGCAATTAGATGCATATGAAAGCAGCAGAATTAATAAATGTAAAGATAACATGAACAGAGACAACGGTCCAATTCCTTTAAGTTCTTTGTTCCTACTACTCTAGTGGCGGAAATCTAACTGTTACGCTCAGTGGGCTCTGACTCGGTTGGCTAGATTTTGCCACGCCCACTCGGTGCCCACTGGGCGAGTATATAAACGCTCAACTTGTAGATTGTCAACGTTTATAATCATCTGCTGATGATGCTAACATGGTTAGCGAAACGCGCGTCCAGTGTAAAAGTAAAAGTGTTTTGGTGTATTGTGGTGATTTAGTGTTTTTATTTTGATGTTTTTTCTGTCTACTAGTTCGTTGTATATTACTTTAGTTTTTGATAAATTCGTTTTGAGACCTACCTTATTGCTGGCTGTATTTAGTCCGTTAATTTGTGTTAGTAGTTCTTCAGGATTATTGGCAATTAGGACTATGTCATCAGCGAATCTTAAATGGTTAAGATATTCTCCATCTGTTTTTAATCCTTTGTTGGTGCAGTGCAGTTGACGGAAGATTTCTTCTAGTGTTGTTGTAAACAGCTTTGGGGATATTCCGTCTCCCTGTTTTCCTATTTAAAAAATAACACATATAAATTAAAGAAGCAAAATAGCAGTGTTATTTTACAGCAAAACTCCTAATAAAAAGTTTTAAAAATTGTGGGTATTCGCTATATCTATGCTCGATACTGTTCATGAATAATATCAATAATCAATACATAATAATAAAAGTTATGGTAAGGTGTGATAAAAGTATGTCAGATTTGCCATTAATATAGATGGGAATGTAAACATAAAATAATCACGTGTAAACATTCGGTAGAGTGTAAACATACACAACTTAAAAATGCTGAATACACAATATTGATAAAAAAAAACGTCACAATATCACCAGCACTGTAATAATTGCAGGTTTCATTCTTAATATTCCATCAATAAATTTTATTTTCAATACCCACTGAAACAGGGGCGCATATACGGTAGGGGTAATGGGGGTAATTACCGCTCCCAGAAAGAAATTAATTTATTTTAATTATTACTTTCGAAAATCGACAACTATGAAACTATGAAACTATGAACCCTTCCCGGACACAAACGGTACATTGTGAGACAGGAAATTGTAGAGAGAAACAAGCCCTATAACATAGGATAGAACATTTTAATGAACAGTGCTTTCCATAAAATCAATAAAATGAAAAATATACGAAATAATAAACATGTACTGATTTCTTTCGAAAATCGACAACGATGAAACTATGATCCCTTCCCCGACACAAACGGTACATTGTGAAACAGGAAATTGTAGAGAGAAACAAGCCCTATGACGTAGGATACAACATTTTAATGAACAGTTCTTTCCATAAAATCAATAAAATGAAAAATATACGAAATAATATACATGTACTGATTTCTTTCGAAAATCGACAACTATGAAACTATGATCCCTTCTCCGACACAAACGGTACATTGTGAAACAGGAAATTGTAGAGAGAAACAAGCCCTATAACGTAGGATACAACATTTTAATGAACAGTGCTTTCCATAAAATCAGTAAAATGAAAAATATACGAAATAATATACATGTACTGATTTCTTTCGAAAATCGACAACGATGAAACTATGATCCCTTCCCCGACACAAACGGTACATTGTTAAACAGGAAATTGTAGAGAGAAACAAGCCCTATAACGTAGGATACAACATTTTAATGAACAGTTCTTTCCATAAAATCAATAAAATGAAAAATATACGAAATAATATACATGAACTGATTTCTTTCGAAAATCGACAACGATGAAACTATGATCCCTTCCCGGACACAAACGGTACATTGTGAGACAGGAAATTGTAGAGAGAAACGAGCCCTATAACATAGGATACAACATTTTAATGAACAGTGCTTTCCATAAAATCAATAAAATGAAAAATATACGAAATAATATACATGTACTGATTTCTTTCGAAAATCGACAACTATGAAACTATGATCCCTTCCCCGACACAAACGGTACATTGTGAAACAGGAAATTGTAGAGAGAAACAAGCCATATAACGTAGGATACAACATTTTAATGAACAGTGCTTTCCATAAAATCAATAAAATGAAAAATATACGAAATAATATACATGTACTGATTTCTTTCGAAAATCGACGATGAAACTATGATCCTTTCCCGGACACAAACGGTACATTGTGAGACAGGAAATTGTAGAGAGAAACAAGCCCTATAACATAGGATACAACATTTTAATGAAGAGTGCTTTCCATAAAATTAATAAAATGAAAAATATACGAAATAATATACATCGAAATATACGAAATAATATTCTTTCGAAAATCAACAACGATGAAACTATGATCCCTTTCCCGGACACAAACGGTACATTGTGAGACAGGAAATTGTAGAGAGAAACGAGCCCTATACAATTACCCCTCCCAGAAAGAAATTAATTAATAAGATAAAATTTGGTATAAAATAAAATTGTTACAAAAAAGTTAATAATACAAATTAAAACAGAATATCCAAACCAATCCAAGTAGATTTTTTCCACAGTTACAATACCTTCCAGCAAAAATTTAATTCAAATTTAGTACTTTTTTGAATATTCACACTACCCTTCCCAGACTCAATCTCTAGATGCGCCACTGCGACTGACTTAACTATTTTAATATCTAATTTTCATTCACATATTAATATAATAATAATATATTTAATATTTAATTCACATGTTGTAATATTAATGATTGTCGTTTATCATTATCTAAAAGGCAAAAATTTGTATAAATTTAGAGTGGAATATCAACAAAAAAAAACTGTTAACAACTTTGTAATTAAATACTTACATCGATAGCACTTAACTTTTGAGTAAAATTTAGCTTTAATGACCACCTACTTAAACCATGTGATTTAATCGATGCTATATTTTTTTACACACGTACTTATAAATATATGAACTTATAATATTAATTACTTTTGATTTATTATTGAATATTAAATGGTAAATGTTTTCCTAATAATACCAGTCTTAATAATTAGGGTAACAAATACGATAATAATAATCAATATTATGTTTTATTAATTAAAAAAAAATCTGAAATTCTAAACTCTAATATTTTTTTATGATTATATTACACGTATATCATTATCTATACATACTATACAGGGTGAGTCTTAAATAAGTGCAAATATTTCTAGGGCTGGTAGATCTCGATAAACAAAACATTACTTTAATTATCCAAAAAAAGGATTTTTTGCTTAAATTTTGCGAATTACTAGATCTTTTCTAATGTTTTTAACTAAAAACAACAAACATTTCGAAATTTTTTTTCAAAAAATTCCCAATTTTCAAAAAATGTGATTCTGAGGTTGAAATATACTACACCTAAAAATATTTGCCGTTATTTAACACTAACCCTGTATATCCTGAAATTAATAAATTACAGTTATCAATTTAAACGTAATAGCTTCATGTGTTATATAAGTATATTCTGTTTAAATAATGTATTATAATGTTGAAAAATATAAATTTTAATAATAATTTAAATGATTAATTATAATTATATCATTCGGTAAAATCATTAGCATATTATTTTTGTGTCTTTTTAAATTTAATAGTGTTTTTATAAGTATATAGTTCTTACATTTTTTCATCTATTATTGATGATTATTTACTGATTACGATGGGTAAAAATTCAGAAAATATACCTACTGTGATTCATTTAAAGAAAGGTACCGTTTTTATTATTATTTACCAGATAGTCCTAGCCCAAGATCACGACGACCTTGAATATATGGCAAGGAAGCTGATGAGGAGTATAAGAAATGGGAGTTGGAGGTAAATATCACCAAAACTGAATGTATGACTGTAGGGGGGCCACAAGAGAACATAGTCTTAGAGGATGGAAGCGTGATAAAAAACTGTGACAAATATAAATATCTTGGATTAAAAATAACTAACGATGGAAAACTCGATGAGGGTATAAAAGATCGAATAATGCAAGGCAGGAGGGCAATATCTATGTTGAATGGTGTATTGTGGGACGAAGGAATCTCTAAAGCTAATAAGAAGAACATATATAATACGGTAGTGAAAAGCATAATAACTTACGGAAGCGAAGTATGGCAGTTGAAAAGCAGAACAGAGAACATGTTATTAGCGACCGAAATGGATTACTGGAGGAGATCTGCTGGAAAATCGAAAAGAGCACAAATAACCAACGACAGAGTAAGAGAGATTATGGGAGCAGAACACACAATTGTGGACGACATAAGAACAAAACAACTCATATAGTTTGGTCATGTGCAACGAATGCCCGATCACAGAATACCAAAACAAATTTTACTGTGGACACCTCGTGGCAGAAATAAAAGGGGAAGGCCGCGACGAAGCTGGAGGGAGGGTGTGGATAAAGAACTAGAAAATAGAGAAATACCTGATGATCTCTGGCTAAATAGAGAAGAGTGGAGGTTAGGTGTCTGAAAACGTCGTAGAACGTTCTGAACCAACTTATATATACCGTTTTTATTAAATTTTATTATATTATAATAAAAATCGTTACATGGTTATTTGCAAAATACATATATCACCTGTAAAATTAAGGACAGGTTGATAAGGTGAAATTCAACCTACATATTGTGTTAACTTAGTCTAAACTAACTGAAAAGCTTTAGTTGATGTCTTAATACAATAAATATTATGAAACACAATAATACACATCTGACATTACATAACAGAGATAATAGACTATCAGAATTTGTAACAATAAATCACGATGTGTTCGCCGAATAAATGAATAAATCAACGGTTATTGTATGTAATGAAATTAAATTTTAGCTATTAATGATTAAATACAATTTTAGTTTTGGTCCAAGGTCGTGGAAAATAATTAATAATTAATTGTCTTTTATATCCTGTGCGTAACAAACTGCTATAAAATACGTTATTTTAAACAGAGATGATAAATATTAACATAATGCTTCATGTAATGTTCGATTTTTCTAAGCAGAGACGCGCACTGTCAATTTTTTATATCATTAATATATTTTTTTATGTTCAAAGCATCAACGTTTGAAATAATATTAATTATTTCAAACTTTGAGTATCAATTTGGTAGAATTCCGGTTCAAACATTTTTAGTTATACGATAAAAAACTATATAGTCTTAGTGCCTTTACTTCAGTATCTGCTCAGTCTTAATTTAAATTTGTTGTCTTCGCTAGTTTCTTGTTTTGACTGACGCCTTTTTGTAGGAAGTTTATATATTTATATAAAATTTGGATTTATTATCGATTAATTCCTTAAAGGCGTGAAACAAGGAGATACCATCTCTCTCAAGTTATTTACACTGGTACTGGAAAATGTCTTTTTTTGAAATTAGAATGGGAAAATAGAGGTCTAAACATCCATAGGGGAAACCTTAGCCATCTTAGGTTCGCAGACGATATTGTCTTGCTGAGCACCGACATTCAAGAACTGAACACCATGCTAAAGGAGCTAAATGACCAATCCCAGAAAATTAGCCTTAAAATGAACTTGTAGAAGACCAAGATAATGAGCAACAATATCCATAACATTACCGTAAACAACGTTGTTATTGAAAACGTAGACCATTATAATATATACTATTTCGGTCATAAAATCAAGCTGGGTAAAGAGAACCAAAATACGGAGATCAAACGCAGGATTCGTTTGGCATGGGATTTGGAAATATGAGCGATATTTTCAAGGATAAAAAGGTGCCCATGAACTTAAAGCAAAATGTTTACGACAGCTGCATTCTACCTGTGTTTACGTATGGCTTAGAGACTATGGCAATTGCCCGAAAAAACAGCAGAACAACAACGATCCATGGAAAGAATCATGTTGGGAGTCACCATTAGCGAAAAAATACGGAACACCCACATACCCACATACGTCAAAAAACAAAACTAATAGATGTTGTTAAAAGAGTGGCAATGGATAGGACATGTGGCAAGACAGGATTCAGACCGATGGCCCCAAAAAGTCATTCTATGGAGACCTAGGGGAACAACAAGAAGTGTGGGCCGACCAAAAAAGAGATGGGTCGATGACGTCAGGGCAGTGGCGGGAAGACAATGGATAAGATTGGCTAGAGATCGCGAAGCATGGAAAAACCTAGAAGAGGCCTATATCCAACACCGGATAGAACCAGGCTGAGAAAGAAGAAGAAGAAGAAGAATTCCTTAAAAAGTGTACTCTATTTTTTGGCCATATCTATTTTGTCTTTAAAAAAAGTGTTGTACAATAGTTTTATGTACCCGCATTACACCAACGGTCTAGCTAGAAATGGAGCGAACACTCCACTAACTGGACCAGAACCGTTCTGCTTCCCAAGTGGAAACTAACTTAAAACAGAACTCAAAAACATGGAAAACTCCATCCGTAACCTGGAATGGGAATCCTCCAACGGTCTAAGATACTCGAAGAAATTTCCCAGGACTTAGGGCCGAGAAAAATTAAAGATTTTCCTTGATTTAAGTAACAACAATCTTCGAATTGTTCAGTATGATAAGTAGCTATTTGAAAACATTAAACAATATCTTGTATTCCTAAGATTATACCAGGAATGTTTAACCAAGGTCGTCTAATTATCTAACAAATTTCATTGAGTATACTCGCTAATGTTGTTTGATGTAATTATCAGATGTAGAGAATCTTAAGATTGTTGCCTTTTAGAACAGGTTCGTGGTTCTTTAGTACCTTATAAGTTGCAGTAAAAAATATAGTGATGAAAAACTATGCTATTTCCGTACATTATATCCTATCTACTCGTATTAACATAACCTTGGTTTGGAGATTTGTTGTTAATTGAATACTTGACTGACTGTTTTACAAGTAGTATTTTTAGTGAACTTATAATTAATTCACGGACCCATAACCCTTCTGCGGAGCTGCAAGGATTGAAGGAGAAATCCATCACGCATTTTATCTAAAACACCATCCACATAGCGGAGTACTTTCGTTTATATTGGTACTTACTTAGATGTCATGGAGGATAAATATGTGTCCATTATATGTGCCAAATATGTCCAGGGTTGCCAACAATGAATTTAAAAATCGCGCCCTCGATTACGTAACTAAGAGTATAATTGATGTGAAATATACAGGGTGGACCATTTTGGTTGTTTCTATAGGGTATCTAGGAAACCGTGAGAAATATTCAAATTTTGATACTGCAGTCTCGGGTTCTTTTTTTGAAAAAATTACAATGGCGCAAACGGATCGTGGCTATCTTGATCGGTTTCGAAGCTACAGGGGGATTCTCAAATTTTGTACTTTTTGAAGATGTTCGATAGTTTGTTTATTTCAGCAACCACGGAAAAATGAATTATGCATTCTAAAGGCACTTTTCCGTGTAGAATGCAGTGGCGTAGTCAGACTTTTTTCGAAAAAGATATTTTTTGAGATATTAACTATATTTATGTTTTTTTAAATAGAACCCCCTGTATATTTTTAAATTTTCTTATTGAGCTTGGCATGGGCTTCTCGAAAATATATAACACTCTATATTTATTTTCACTATTAACTTCAACATTTCAAATTTTTCTTAAAATATCAACTTAGTAGATAGTAGGCCGCACCGAGTAACACAGTAAACGGTTGTCATGGTGATCGGAACATACCTTTGATGGATGCCGGACATTTCATTTCAACAGATTGAAGTCATCAAAATCGGTTAAGCCGTTTTGGAGGAGTACGGTAACTAAAACTGTGACACCAGAATTTTTATAAATTAGAAGAAAATTACATTTTTGTAAAAATCAGTACTTTTCAAAACTGAAAATAATTTCACAAACTCAGAGTACAGATTTTCTTAAAAAAACTATATTAGACGTAGCCTAATTCAATGAACCTAATTATGTGCATATTAATGCGTCTCTTTTGTATTATTTCTGACTCATAGCGAACTTTTTTTTAGATATTTTAATATTAATTTCGCATCTGTCGGCGAATCAAAATTCCATCCGCGAAATCATTCAACCTCGGCGGTAAATCACACGCCTTTTTTTTCTAAAATAATAAAATCGCTCAGATTTGAATAAATTTTCATATTCCTGAAACAATGCGCTCATTATTTGAATAGCTAGGCTTTTAAAACCTTGGTAAATTTGCAAACATAAGTGACATATGTTGACTGCGATGAATGGACCGGTTTTTTATATATCATTTAGTTTATTTTATTCATTCTATATTTATTTTTAGTATTTGCATATAGTTGAATAAATACAGTATAATCGAAATAAAAACGAAGTCAAGTTGGCTTGGAAATGACTTTAACTCTATGGAAATGACCGTAGAATTCGCCTATATAATTTTACATATCAAATGAAAGCGATCTTAATTTCGAAGCCAACTCTGACGTCGTTTTTTTATCATATGGGAGTTGAGTATTTATAACGCATTTTTTTAAAAATATGAAAGAAAATGATGGGACCAACTAGCTTAATTGTTTAAGAAAGAATTAATCTTAAGTCTAAATATAAAAAGGGTTATAGAAAAGCTATCACCTTGTATAGCTTTTCTATAACCGAACTGAGAAGATAAAAATAAGTAAGATTAAGAGAGCAAGATAAAAATAAGAAAGGTTCGTATAAATTATGTCCTAAAATGATTAGTTTTGGAGCTACACGATGTAGCAGTTTCATTTTTATTTCGATTTTCTCACTTATAATATCACAAGAGCTTAAATTATTTTCGGAAATTTTTTTGAGGGCACGAATATTTTGAAAATTATCCCGAGTCGAAGACGAGGGATAATTTTCCTAAAATATTCGTGCCCGAAAGAAAATTTCCAGGAATAATTTAAGCTTGCGTGGTATTCGGTAAGAAAAATTTCACACCTAAATTTCAAAAAAAAAATATTAATGCATGACATTTTAAAATAATTTCAATTTGTTAAGTTGGCCAAGGTATTGATGTTTTGACATATTATGTGTTTTGTCATTTTGTTTGCGATTCTGTCATTAAGCTATTACTAGTTTTAAAACGTCTGTACGTAGAGTAAGAAGTGTATAGCGAAATGTCGCGATTTGGAAAAGTAAACCAACAAGTCATTAAAGAAGAAATTGAAAATATAAAACCAGATAACACCCGAAAATCAAAATCAAGTGTATGGAAACAGTTTGTTGAATTTTGTGATGAAAAGTCGTATAATATTCATGAGTGTATGAGTGTAGTACAGCTGGCTACTATACTGGAGGACTACGCATTTAATATGAAAAAGAAAAATTTTGAAGATTATAAGGAAAGTGTGGTCAAAGTGATGTGGAACTCTACTGCTAAGCAGTTGCAAGAAATTTATTACGAAAAATATAAAATAAAATTTAATCCGTTTTCTGATGTGGAATTTGTGACCGCCAGAGCTGCACGCGATGCTAAGCGCAAAATACTACAGAGAGATTCAGCAAAAAGAAAAGTGAGTGCTTCAGCCTTAACCAGTGACGAATACAAAAAAATTATTGAAATGTGGGATGAAAATACTCCAGATGGGTTGCAGCGTAAATTTTTTCACATAGTTTCACATGAGCTGGCATGGAGAGGAGGGGAAGGACATTCTGCTTGTATCCAATACTTCAAAGAAGAAACTGATAATTTCGGAAACCCAAAAGGTCGGATAGAATATAATCCAATTTTCTCTAAAACCACACAAGGTGGTTCTAAAAAACTGTCGGATAGTAAATGGTTGATTAGAAATTTCGAAAATCCACAAATGTGTCCGGTTCGCTTGTTTAGAAAGTTGATGGAAAAAAGGGGAAATCTTATTCAAACCGACAGACTATTCTTAACACCAAACCCATACTGGAATCAACCCAATTCGAAAGGATGGTACAAGAATAGCCCAGTTGGTAAGAACATTGTATCTTCATGGTTTAAATCAGCAGCTTCAGATATAGGAATTGACACTAAAAAAGTTAAAATAACCAATCATTCTGCAAGAGCAACAGCTGTTTCGAATTTGGCCAAGAAAGGAGTTGGTGAACAACAGCTCATTAAAATTACTGGACATAGTAATAGTCAGTCGATCAAACCTTACTTACAGTTGGACGCTGAACATCATCAACAGATGATTGAATCCATGAGGAGCATTTCATCAAGTACTAGCCAGTTCAATCATGATCAGAGCACAATGCAAAATAAAACAGAAAATACCCAGATTCAAACCACCAATTCAAGCCAGCCTACAAACATTTACAATAATTGTGTTTTTAATATTAATAAAACCTATAATTACTAAATGTGTTTCGTTATTATTTTGCTATATTAGTCGATATCATTAAAGATTTGGCATTGAAGATAATTCAACATGAAATAAATTCTAAAAAAATCATATAGATATATCCATCATATTTCGTTAAATAGAAAAATACCAGCTTTAGTTAAATAAAGGCGGCAGAACTATATTTTTTAGAACATGGCAATTTCGAAGAAATTCATATGTAGGTATATCTAACATATTTCCTTAAATAAAAAATATTACCAACCTTAGTTACATCAAATGCTAAAACTCAAATGGGTAATATTTCAATATATAGACATTGTAGTTATTCACATTATGATTGTAGATCTTATGTTTACCTTTTCAACTGTCAAAAAATTTCCACTAAAGTTTCGTGGCGCCTCGAAAAAATTTCCGGAAATTTTTTCAGTTGCCATGGTAACTAGTCAACATTAAAGCATGTTATTGGTTGAAAAGTAGAGGTGTGAAATTTTCCAAATAATTTCTAAAGTACCGTCGTCAATACTTGGATTAAAATTAGTGTGGAGTTTTTTATAGGAGAAATTTTATTTTGATACCAATATGACTTCTAGTTATAGAGGTCGCCACCTACATGTCTTTTTTTTGAGATTTGGAAGTAGGTTTGAAAAATATAATAATATACCGGGTGTTCCATTTAAAATAATCGATACCACTACCACTTTTAGTATGAAGCGGCAACACCGTAATGCTGAAAATAATTTAGACAGTTGGAGCAGGTGCCTTTATGCAAAAATCCAAATTTTCAAAAAAATCCTATCACCGGTTCTCCACAAACGTCTAACGTGCTATGACCGTGAATCACCCTGTATATTCTTGTTAAAAGGGAAATACTAATTAGTCCTCTCTATTCACAAAAGAAAAAAAAAGCACCGTTTCTTTCACTATTCTTTTTGTCTTTTCTGTACTTTGCACACTATAATTATAATTTTAATAAACATTAGACTTTATACAAACGCAGTATCAATAATAATAATAACAAATTATATGAAACATTTGCATAGTCCATGCACTTATTAATTTTTATGTAATCAGCAATTTAGCTCTTTGTTGAACATTGAAATTGCTTTAATTGCATGTTATTTTTAGCTAAACATAATAATATTGTATTAAAAAAATTGTATTAATAGTTTTTTTAATGTATTATATTATTCTTTTTAAACAAAAAGTCTTGAAAAAATTTTTTTTCGTTAAGATCTCACCATAGAAGATCTCGTTTGGTAGCTCTACTGTAAAAAATGTAAAGTTGCCATATCTATTTATTTAGTTCCTGACATTGTCATTCGTTTTGACACTTTAGTTTTGTATTTATATGAGTTTTTTTGGTTTAAATAAGTTGTGTTGTGATACTTTAAGCTTAAACATGTTTACTAGCAGACCTTGCAGTCGAACATTGTTCTTTTTAGAACCTCTTCTAGTGCGAAGTGGTACAAGATAGCTTAATATCAGTAAAGAAACTCATCGCAACTTTATTAGTAATGAGTTTTGTTGATGTAAATAATAACTGTTTATATATTTTTGTTTCCAAGAATATTTTGATTAAAAGAGAAAATCTGTTAAAGTGCCGGCCAAGCTAAATCACGTGACTAAACGTTTATTTGCTATTAACTTTAGATATACACTGCTGGCAAAGGAATATTAGCAATAGGAGGTTTTCAATGCAATAAAAAAAGATGGTAAGGCTGCAAAATACACTGCAGTGCAACAGAGACGGATAAAGTGTCTTTTCCCTACCATCGTATAGGGGAAGTGATCATAGAAGTGATACGACGAGAGAGCCCCTGTGAGAGGGCGGGTCTTTAAGACGCTTGTGTGGGGGCTACCGCCTACTAATAGAACAGAATCGAAAAAATAGAAACAGGACGGACAGTGTTGCCATTCAATTAAATCGAAATTATGTTGGCTTGTCAAAATCCTAAATCTTCTAATCCCATTATCTTGCCTACTTAATGAAATATTAAATAAAGTACGAAACAATTTTAAGAATGTTTTCTCTAGGCACATAACTTCTTTCTAAAACGAAAAGTAACATGCAAAACTTTGAAATCATTTCTAAAATAGCAAGTGCAATTCTATGAAATGGCAATACTGTACGATCTTCCTAGCAGTCGCCCCGACACAGTCGGTCGGCGGCGGCGCTTGACAAAGCCGCGGCTGTGACAAAGGAATTAGGCCGAAAAAAACTTTATAAGGAGTAGCCGAACAGGGTTGCCGGGTTGGTTAGATTATAATTCCATACGAGAACAAAATTCTCGGTAGATCTTCAACAAAAATTAAAAGTACAGAAACGAAATAAAATATAATATTTAAGTCCAAAATTAGCATTCCTATGTGTCGTAATAATAGATCACTCAAATAAAATACAAATATAATAAATATAACAAGAATTAGAAATAGCTAGGTATATTATTTGATATTAAAAAAAATATTGAATTAAATAATATTAATATATTAATAAAAACATATAAAACTATAACAAGTAGGGATAGCAGTCACAAATTAGTGTAGCAGTCACTTTTTACCTTTGTACAAATTTTGATCAGTGATATCTAAAATTAATTTCATTTCAATGGGAAAGCTGTAGCAACTCTCAACTCTTTTTTCATATTATATATTTTTTGACGGGAAAATCACTAAAATATTTGTCCGAATTTAGGTTGTTTCTTAACTTAAATTTTGTTTTTTGTTTACATTTTTGGGGAAAATATGGGTTCAACTTTAGTAGATGAATGAAATAAAATCTTTTCAAAAGATATCAACTTCTTCGGGCATGTCGCCAATACCGCGCCTAATAAGGAGTAATAAGGATTTTAGGAATATCTCTGTAACTCTGCAACTAGACAGAACGATGACCTGTATGTGTGTTATTACTAAATAAAATTTAATGAAACAATAATAAAGTCAGATTATACAGATTCCAACGCGGCAGTCGCTTAATTTTTAGTCAAATAAGTCAGCTTTTTAAAAGTGCTTCTACTGTAAAAACTAAAGACGCAGTTGAATATATCGTTAGATTTTTCTTTAAATCGGTAGATCGGTAGCTTACAGACGAAACTGGTAGACCTGGCAACTCTGTGATGAACTGACGGGAGTCGGAATAGCGAGGTGCGGAGGCGCGGGAACGGAAATAAAATGATGGCGATAAATAAAGGGCAGGGAGATGGGTATCATGAGTGGATGGGAGGTGGCGGAATTTCCAAAATTTGTTATCTTATTGGAGTTTGTCTAAGTAGACAGTCGTAGTGGAAGTGGAAACGGGGAAGTTGTTGTCCATCTCTGTTTAAGCATAGACTTTTTATAGGCGTTTCATTCCAATGCATGTAATTCCTATGCCTAGAGATCCATTGCCGGGCCTGTATACTAAAGGTTGTTGTTTATATTTCTTTACATTTTATGATGAAGTAAAGTTCTGCTGTTACAGAATTTAGAGGAGATCACTGTTAATAATAGTCTGTCGTGTGATTATTTCGTTTTTACTGCCAAGATCAATCATTTCCGATAGTAAAGTTTAATTGTCAGTTTTATGGTATATAAACTGGCTACTAAAGAATTTAATCTTTTTTTTTTCTTTAAATATACAAATAGATCACCTATTTAACAGTACAGTTGAGAACACAATACACCTAGTACTGTAGAAGAATATAACTTACCATGTCCTTTTTGACTAGATTAAATAAAGACCACTTAAAATAATGGCACTTATTAAAGAGACACTCTGTATATACTTAATTACTTAAATTTACCTTAGGCGGAAAATCACTTTATGAGTGTGAAGGCTATGATACAATAGACGCTTGTATGTTTTTTTTTCATTTTTTCTAAATGTTTAATACAGACAGTATTGTTTCATGACTCAACCTTGTCTAATTAGACGCTAGATTAATTAATTTAATTGACAAATAGAGCTAATAAAAGAAAAATACTGTAAAAATGTAAAAATGTAATGTACTGCCCCAAGTAACCTTTACTTTAAATAGAGATCAGTGCCCTCCAGTATACTTAAACAATACACTAATTCCGCAGTATCCCCCCACCAAGTACTTAAGACGGGTTCTCATTAGTCGATTTTATTGATCAATATCATTGAATCTGTGCCATCGAAATAAAACAGATTAATGTGAATATTATTTCAACCATATTGTTCAATGTTTTCGCATTTCTAGAAAACTGGAAACCAATTCTATTTTTGTATTGATTCAATGAAATTGAATAGTGCTTGCCCGTGAGAACAAGCTGGAACAAGCGTTCAGTCGCATCGAAGTGTTTTTCGGTGTGTGTTTCTGTTGAAATAAGTAAATCAAAATGTCGTTTAAATAGAGGGATTTCCATGTTGCAAAATTTCTGGAGTCAAAATGCTCTTCACTCATTGTTAAATGGTTCTTATAGGCATCTGAGGCACCTCTTGCCAATTCCACTAACAGTTTTACTGAAGCGCCTTTATTTTTCCGTTTTAAAATCCATGGCTTCACCCACTAACCACGAGGTTTTCTTTGTTTCCTGTTTTTGATTGTGTTTATTAAATGTTCACACATCATACGAACGCCAGGACGCACAATTTTCTTCTTGACAACCATTTTTAAAACTAGATTGAATGTTTAATATTGTAGCGTTTTTTATAAAACATTACCACTGCGAACGGCAGCTTTTCATCGGAGAGCAGTCGTGGATAAGGTCTTTCACTGGAAAGAACTAATTAACAATAATAACTCGAAAATATAAATATTGGGCGCCAGGCATGTACAGAGAAAGAAAACACAGTTGTTTATTACTTAAAACTAGTGACTATATTCATTCATGATGTATCCTGATGGTAAATAGCATTGTACAATTTTAATAATTATTATAGTGGTTAAATACTATTACAAGGCGTAATGTAATGAAACCTAAGATCTAAATCATATTGTAACTACTAAATCGACATAAATGTTCTTAATAATCTAACCACTAAATATAGTCTGTACGACATTATTTAAAATGTACGTTATTAAGTTAAGACTGAAAATGAACTGAAAACCAGAACCTAAATCTACACTTAGCTGTTCTTGAGGCAATCCTGTTTCAAAGAGTAGCAGCGTGAGGTAGGCTCATATCTCTGTACTCGGCCATCCAATACAACAAAAGGGGCCAGAATGAGGACACCATGAATTGATACAGCCGTAACTACTAACTGGCTTATATGTAGATGGGAACGAAGCAGCATGAGGCTCAAGTTACATCCACGCTGGGGCACTTTATATGTAAGATAAATCACTCCTACTGGGGACACTCGTCCACGGGACATCCGTCCATAAGATAATGGTACAAGGAGACAAGACATTCTACACAAGACATTCTGGAGGACAAAAGAAAAGGGACGCCAACGTGCCAGCAAAATACAAATACAAGTTAGGTTGGGACATCCAAAACTCTACCCTAAAAATACGCAGTAATAATATCGAATCTAAAAGGATAATATCTCATCTTTACCTGTTGCTTTGAAATAGCAGCTGATTCAAATTATACAGCAAGATTTAAATAATCACCATTTCTAAAAGCCGGGATGGTTAGGTTAGGCTACAGAGCGGTAAAAGCAAAAGTGAGAGAGTTGACAGAAGCGATGTTGACAGCGCCTCCACAGAACAGTGAAACGATAGCAGGGTTGCCGACTAGAGAACGTAAAAATTACGCGTCAAATAAACTATCCGGCCTGAACGAGAGGGAATCCGGTGATGATAGGCCAGACATCATATATTATATATAAAAAAGACATGTAACGAACTAAAAACGTTACAATATTCTTGAATCATGCGAACGAATTTTCCATTTATTTCTATGTTCAATGGTATAGATTCAATGATATTGATCAATAAAATCGACTAATGAGAACCCGCTTTTAGTTATGCACTTGGATAGTAAGCTTACCTGGAAAGAAAACATATAGTAAAGAAACATAAAAAAGATTTAAAAATAAAAGACTTATATTGGTTAATAGGAAGAAGATCAAACTATCGCTAGAGAATAAAGTTCTTTTATACAAAACCATAATAATACCTATTTGGACATATGGAGCCGTATGGAGCAGGACTCTGGGGATGCGCTAGTAAATCAAATATAGTCTTAATACAAAGGAGTCAATCCAAAATTCTACGGATGATGATAGCCGCACCGTGGTATGTCTCCAGTCATATTCTACATAAAGACTTAAAAATTCCGAACGTCAAAGAAGTCATCCAAACTCGGAGCAAAAAAACATTTTAATAGACTACATGATCGCACTAATACATTAATTCAGCCTCTACTTGAACCAGTACCTACAAGAAGACTTAAAAGACAATGGCCATCTGATTTGGAAGAATATTAAGGAGGAATTTTAATGTGACTCCTCATCACGTTAACTGGAGCGTCATTGCTGTGTTGGAATTACAGTACATGTAATTCCAACAGTGAGACACACCTCGTATAAGATTTATTTTGACACCCAATGTCAACTTTAGATAGCTGGAGAAGACGCTATGGAAGACAACACCTTTTATAATGTATATCTTTTGTTTGTTACTTAAATTTATATGGTCAACAAATACCACAGGAATGGAACGAAGGATGGATAACTCCAATACATAAAAAAGGCGCAATTAACATATGTGAGAATTATAGAGGTATTTCTGTTAACTGTTCATTGTATAGACTCTATGGCAAAATATTTAGCACATTAATAACAAATGACTATGATTTGTACCAGACAGAAGAGCAGTCGGGTTTCAGAGCCGGTCGCTCAACGGTAGATAATATTTTCTGCATAACACAACTGAGTGAGAAAGTGTTAGCTATAGGTGGAGAGATACACATGATTTTTGTACACCTAACCAAAGCGTATGATTCTATCCCAATAAAACAACTTTTTCACGTACTCGACCGGTCACCAATAAATATTATCCTAAAGCAATAAAGAAAATCTACAAGAACCCGATAGCTCGAATTAAAATTGGAGCCGAACTCACAACATCATTTAATATAAGTAAGGGCCTTCGACAAGGATGTGGTCTATCCCCAATTTTATTCAATATTTACTTAGATGCAGCATTGGAACAATGGAGACGAAAATGTAGTGGAATGGGCATACCACTCGAAAATAAAACAATATATACCATTCACTACGCCGACGATCAAGTAATGCTGACCCGAGATGTAGATGACATTGAGTACATGTTTAGAAAATTAAATGAGGAGTATGATAGATGGGGTTTACAAATAAATTTTAAAAAGACAGAATCCGTAGGCAACAAAGGACAAGACCTAGAAATGAAAAACGGAAATAAAATAAAATCATGTACAGAATTCACATACCTAGATACTAACATACATAATAATGGAAAAAGCGACAATACCATCAATAATAGAATCAACAAAGCCAGAAACATTACAGGGGCACTAAATTCTATTCTTTGGCAAAAAAATATAAATACCACAACAAAAACCCGCATATATGACACTATAGTTAAGGGCACACTTACTTATGGCGCTGAAGTATGGCAGATGAGCAAGTCCATGGAAGGAAATCTTTTAGCAACTGAAATGGACTTCCTCAGAAGATCGGCAAGAAAATCAAAATTGGAAAAAGTGCGAAATGAAGAAATAAGAAGAATAACGAAGAAAGAGATAACCATCATAGAAGAAATCCAAAAAAAAACAATTAATCTGGTATGGGCATGTAACAGAATGGGAGAAGAAAGGCTACCAAAGAATATAATGAAATGGATCCCAACTGGAAAAAGAAAACGAGGAAGACCCCGAGAGACATGGTTAAAGGGGTAACAAAGGCAATGTCATTGCGCAATTTACAAGCCGATGACTGGATGGACAGAAGGCAATGGCGGCAAGGAACCGGAAGGCGGATCACGATGTAGAACCGGACTTATATATATATATATATATATATATATATATATATATATATATATATATATATATATATATATATATATATATACAGGGTGTTCCATTAAGGGAGGTCACTGGCCATATCTCGAAACTACTGGGTATAGGAAGCCAGGAAAAAAAATCTTAAGACTAAAATGACCATGAGAAAATCCTGGAAATTATTTTTAAGTTCCAATTGGTAGGGTGAATAACAAAATTCAAGTTTTCTTGAAAATTCTCATATTGAGCTATAACTTTAATAACATCGTTAGAAAGCCTGAAAAATTCCGCATAAATTCTCTCTGAGGCTCATTGGCGTACCGACCTTAATAAGGGTGGGGGAAGCTCTTGAACGTCTCAGTATTTAAAACTCTGTATCTTCTAAACGACTTATCCGATTTCAGCAAACTTAGGCTTGTTTGAAAGAGAAATGTACGTTTTCAAATACCCAATCCACTGCTACCAAATAGTTACAAATTAAATTGCTAGAGGGCGCAATTTCCAATAATAACAGTTTTTTTTTGATTTTGTCACGAAAATTTAAATCATACGGTATAATTTTGATGTCATATTCGGAAAGTAGATTAAATTTGCAACAAAAAACGTTTAGACCGCAATTCGATATCTTCATTCGTTTCAGAATTATTGCCGGAAGAATACTTTATAACGCTTTAATTTAAGAAATGGTTGTTTTCATAGTTTCGTAAGGTTAAACTTTGAATTGATAACAATTAGTTTTCATTTGTCATATTCCGTGCCTCCCTTCGCACTTTACCTAGGCTTAGGACTAGTCCAAATCATGTAAAAGGCAAAATTTGGAGCGTGCTTAAAGGCCAACGGGCCACAAACAAAACAACAATAATACCAGTATTAAAGTTTTAAGGAACCAATAGAAAGACTATTATAATTTTTTTTTTTTTTTTTTTTTATAAAAACCTCAACAACCATAAAATTAGACAAAAAATTTCATGAAATGCTTTACCTACCACGAAACTATGAAAACAAGCATTTTTTTTTAAATTAAAGCGTTATAAAGTATTCTTCCGGCAATAATTCTGAAACGAATGAAGATATCGAATTGCGGTCTAAACGTTTTTTGTTGCAAATTTAATCTACTTTCCGAATATGACATCAAAATTATACCGTATGATTTAAATTTTCGTGACAAAATCAAAAAAAAACTGTTATTATTGGAAATTGCGCCCTCTAGCAATTTAATTTGTAACTATTTGGTAGCAGTGGATTGGGTATTTGAAAACGTACATTTCTCTTTCAAACAAGCCTAAGTTTGCTGAAATCGGATAAGTCGTTTAGAAGATACAGAGTTTTAAATACTGAGACGTTCAAGAGCTTCCCCCACCCTTATTAAGGTCGGTACGCCAATGAGCCTCAGAGAGAATTTATGCGGAATTTTTCAGGCTTTCTAACGATGTTATTAAAGTTATAGCTCAATATGAGAATTTTCGAGAAAACTTGAATTGTATTATTCACCCTACCAATTGCGCCTCTTGCGGTAAAATGCGGAACTTAAAATAATTTCCAGGATTTTCTCATGGTCATTTTAGTCTTAAGAATTTTTTTCCTGACTTCCTATACCCAGTAGTTTCCGAGATATGGCCGGTGACCTCCCTTAATGGAACACCCTGTATATATATATATATATATATATATACTTAAATTTTTAGTAGTAGTAAAGAATCGCTGTAAAGTTGTTTAAAATCCTACGTAGCAAAATAGTGTCACCGATTTGAACTTGAAATTAAACATTTTTTTTCAAGTTCCTATAATGTATTACCTTTAAATATGCGGTATTTCCTCATTATATTATACATTTGCTCTTAATCATTTGTGTCAAGGTTACTAACATCACACAATACCTCAAACACTGGCAAGGTCCCTACCGTTCAGGAGGCAGAATACCAATTAGATTTGTTACTAATTGTTTGTTTATTTGCATATAACGCAACGATTTATTTTTTGCGTAAAGAATGTGTTAAATGTCGCCAATCACGAATAATTCAGTTAAATAAGTTGTTAAAAATATCAAAAATATTATAGTCTCCCATACAACGCGGAGGCTCCAAGGACTCCAACGGTAGTTTATATCGAAATTAAATTTTGGAAACATATGTATGTTAATGGAAAGCATTTTATAAAAGTATAGAAGGTTTTACTCAAGAAATCAAAGTTTTGTTTTTTGTAATGGAACACTCAAATGGTATCTTCAACCCTATATATTAATTGATTTTTAGATTCTAGGAAAAAAATAAAGGTGAATTTTATTAAAGAAGCATATGCCTAAAATGTAAATATTAACATAAATATTTCACATTTTTTGAAAATGAAGAGTAAATTTTAAATTTCAGTAACACCTACCTAAATTTTAATTTATCCTGTATAGCCTGATGTTTAATTACAATAACCATTGTTTGTTAAATCAAATTAAAATTTGCCCCGAAAAGTTATACAGGGTGCGACAAAATTAATCCTGAATATTGGTCATCTTTAAAAGCAATTTACTCTTTTATTTTAAATGGAACATCCAGTATATTATTCGGGTGTTCAATGGGAATTCATATACATATCTTTAAAATATTATTCAAGTTGCCTACCCTTCAGGCAAAGATTTTCCTAGATATTTTAATTTTTATGATTTTCCGTTAGTAAAATCTAGGTGGCTGCGATATACCTCTATTTTTAATTTAACAAAAATTAAAGAATGTAGAGTAAAATATTCGAAGGTAATAAAAAGATACACGTTTAAAACATATTTTAATTATTACAGAATTAAAACTAATAGATATAAACGTATAATTATGTGACAAAAATTAGCTAGATGAAATCAAATGCTCAAAATGCTTCTTTTCCTGTTCACTGCATAAAATAATTCTCTTTTCAAAAGATTTTTTTGGTGACCTATATGATTCTCTCTGATGTAGGATAAGTTTCCATTGTCAGCAAATTTCTGAAATTTTGTTGTTGTTTTAACTGACATAACATAATAACTAGTTGTTAAAGTTGGACTAATTAGACAGCCATATTGAAGTAACGTCAGACATATCACAGCCACCGAAATTTTATCAAATAATAAAGATCTACTGACACTAAATCATAAATATAAAATAAATATAAAAATTCTAGGAAAATACTTGTTTGAAGGGTAGGCAACCTCAATATTATTTTAAATTGATAGGAATTCCCTATTGAATATCGGAATAATATACTGGGTGTTCCATTTAAAATAAAAGAGTAACTTGTTTGTTGACCAATGCTCGATATTATAAGGTGACCAATGTTCAATATCAATTTTGTCTCATCCTGTATAACTTTTTGGCTCAAGTTTTAATATGATTTAAAGTACAATTGTTATTTTAACTACATATTAGGCTATACCGGGTAAATTTCAATTTCGGCAGCTTTTATTGAAATTGTTCTTTATTTTTAGAAAATGTTAAATATGTCAAAAACCTTACATTTTCGTCATATACTTCTCTAATAAAACTCACATTTATTTTTCTCCTAGAATCCGAATATCAATTATTAATATATAGTATACCCGGTATACCAGGTATATATTCGAATTTCTTTATTATACCTATTGGATATTTACCCACCACCCCTCAATGGTACCAATAGTCACTCTTGAGACAGTGCAATAGTTTCCGCATGGACAATTAGGCGCACATAGTGCACATATAATTTTTTTATTTAACTTGCACTGTCTGTATGTAACTTGTTCGTTTCAAATTTTACTCCTGTTTGTACAAAGTAAAAGTGTTTTATATCTAATTTAATAGACATATATTAGCTTGGTATTGCGGTTAGTATCTCTGCCATTGAAATTCATCGATCGTATTCCGTCTGTCACAATGACAACGTACGAATATCTGTGTGCAATACGGTTCTGGTACGCAACAAATTTAAATAATTCGCGACCTTCGAATTCGTGTTGATTAACTTCGTTCAAATATCAACGCAACGTCGATATAAATCTAATTGATTTATTGACAGTACCAAAAATGGGAAGTAAATTCATAGGCGCAACATCGGTTTTTAGCAGTCTTTTTATCGCATTAAAATGAGAAAGAAAATTGTAAGATGTGTCCAAATTTTAGCATACATAAAACTAAACTTTACCGGGTGCGTCTTAAAAGTGGCTCACCCTTATAACGACAATTTGACTCGAAATACCAAGTGTGTGGTTCCAAATTATTCGTAAAAAAATGCTTTTTCCAAATATGCTAACGAGTCATCCTTTTTCTATTTGAAAAAATTGAGATATGATTAAAAATACGATTTGATTAAAAGAGATATGATTAAAAATCGATCTTTTAACAGGCCAGGACAAGACACGAAAAATATTAGACGGTCTAATCAATTTTTCCAAGGCTCCTTAAAAATACTAATTAAGAATTAGTATTTTTAACACAGCCATGGCACTCTAGATTGAAATTTAAAGTACGATTTGTTTGTAAGCGAATATGTCAAAAGTTGACATATCATATGTCATTCTCTTCAGAGTACCATTTTCTATCGAATAAAGTAAAAATGTACCGAGGGTGTCATTTAAAAAATAAAGGTTGTAGTCATTGCCGGTGAAACAGGAAGTGACCGAAAACTGATAACGTCAATCAATCCCAATTTATGTCATATACTAACATGCCAAATCTCGAGATCATAGGCAAGTGGTAACATACAAACAAGAAATTTTCAAGGTTATACACACTTAAAAAACTTTAATTAAAAACAAAACAGTATATTTTTACAAAGAACACGTCAGTTTTCTAGAAAAACCCAAGAAAGTCAATATTTTTTATTTACTTAATAATAAAAACACTGTTTATTGAATAATCTTAATGTTAAATTAAAAATGAAATCACAAATAGTGCTATTGCATTATTGTTATTGGATATTGGACGGTTGAAAAAATTTCCTTCAACTATCATAGTACCCCCATACTGTGCCTATACTATATATAATTGCATTTTGCATATCTGCGCATTGTTTGACACAATCTGCATAATCATTTAAATAATACATTTTAGTAAAAAATTATAATATTTTTGAATTGAATAGGCAAATGCTTGTAACGTCATATTTGCAAATAATCAAACCACAAGCCAAATTTTCCGTTTTTTTAACCTAATTAATATATTGGAAAACAAAAAGCGATAAATTATTTATAGATAAATAAAAATCATATTAATATTTATATGTGTTATCACTGATATTTATCAAATCAAACATTGTCGGTATTTATTGAATGCAATCATAGGTCGTGGCAAAATGCATTCAGCCAGTGTTGTCATTTTCTGATTAATATTTATACCGTCCATATTTAGTGACATATGCAAAAAATATTGTTTGGGTAATTTTTGCTTGTTACTTTTTTGTATACAGGGTGGTCCGGAAACTTCGGCAACATATTCTGCAAATAAAAATAAGTAAAAAAGTTCGTATAAATGTATGTCCAAAATTGCTTAGTTTCGGAGATACAGGATGTAGAAATTTCATTTTTATTTCGATTTTTTCTAAATAATTTCTGAAGTAAAGTCAATATTTGGATGAAAATTTATGCGTGAGAGTTTTTTCACATGAGAAATTTGATTTTGATGTCAATGTGATTCCTATTTGTGTTCCATTGGCGCCAGCTACATGTGCTTTAACTGTTTTGAAGAGTAATAACTTTTCGTCCGTACCTGTATAAAACTACTTAGTGAAAAAATATATATTCCCGTGACTTTTTACGTAAAAAATGTCTGCTACGAGCAATCGTTCTCAAGATATTTAGAAAGAAAATAGTCAATACATGTCATTATTGGCAAAAAAATAAATATGTTAAGTAGATAGATATTTGACTGAAATAATAAATTTGGCAAATTTTTATTTTTTTTTAATTAATCAAAAATTTTTCTGCGAAAAAATGGCGATAAAACAGTTTCTGTTGAACTTTTGGCACAAAAACATTTCAAATTTATGATTTCAGTCTAATAACTATTTAGTCAACATGTTTAATTTATGTCAATGATGACAGGTATTGATAAGTTCGATTCCAAATATCTAGAGAACCATTACTCGTAGCGATTTTTACCCAGAGGCCTTTTTTATGTGGAAAACGTCGTAAATGAATATTTTTTTTTACTCTGTCGTTTTATACAGGTACGTACGAAAAATTATTACTCCTCAAACCAGTTAAAAAATATGTAGGTGGCGCCCTCTACAAGTAGGAGTCATATTGACATCAAAATCAAATTTGTCATATCAGAAGATATCCACACACCAATTTTCATCCAAATATTGACGTTATTTCAGACATTTTTTGGAAAAAATCGAAATAAAAATGAAACCTCTACACCCTGTATCTCCGAAACTAAGCATTTTAGGACATACATTTATACAAACTTTTTTACTTATTTTTATCTGCAGAATATGCTGCTGAAGTTTCCGGAATACAGTTCGGACCGCCCTGTATATGGGTTTAGATTGTATCTTATCTACTAGAAGCAGTTGTATTTATTTCATTTTGTAAATGACACGGAAAAGTGATCATCTCCAGTAGTTTCTTTCATAGTTATTTATTTTTTACTCGTTGCAAAAAAGTAGTAATTATTTACTGTTATTTTTGTGGATTATATAGAGTGAGTCTTAAATAAGTGCAAATATTTTAGACTCACCCCGTATAACAGAGATAGACATATTTGAAGGGTATATTACAAATATTTATAAAGTATAGCTTAGGTCAGCAATTTTTAACAGACATAATATTAATTAAAGTAGGTACTTTAATTACTCTTAAAGTAGTCAGATTGAAGAGTCCGATTTGTTTTGATCTCAAATGTATAGCAATAATAATTATCAAATAATTATCTGAGAAGATTATTACGTTATGTTTACACATTATTTACCTATACAATAATTAAACTAATCTAGACATCAAGATATCAAAAACGTTCAATTACCTATGTGAATTTATACAAATATCTAATGATTTGTGATTATTTCTCAATATGCAATATCGAGAAAAAAAACGTATATAGTTAGCAATATTTAGCAACATAATATATCTGTGTCCCCAATAGCAGCAAGTGTGCCCTTTCACATATTCATTTTTGGCCAATATTTAGTAAATAATTTGTTAATTGCTTTTAATACACCGGATTTTATGGTCTATATTTACTATATAGTTTAAGCAATATGTTCATTAGTTAAAAGACATACTTGACATTATTTTAGATAAGAATTTTCAATATCCTAATTTCTGTTATAGAATTTCATGCTCTTTTAGCTGAAACATCTCTACTTAGTTAATTTTTATTTTAATTAGTGTTTTTTGCACAACCTCTATAATATTATTATAGGGTTTAAACTAAATTAAAGATACATATTTTAATATTTGTGTTATAGATATTACCATTTATGTTTGAACGAAATCTGCTCAATGCTTATTTCACAGTGTTTAGCATTTAATTTAAAATCCAAAAAGCATAATATACAGAAAAAAAAACACAAAAAGTCAAGCGATTCTCAAAATTTAAGCAATTTAAAAAAAAATTAAAGTAACATAATAGTCGCATTTTGGACTTATTTGAGAAACGACAAAGAGAAAATATATTTCTTTTATCGAGATCTACCAGCCCAAAATATCTGTATTTACGAGCCCTAACAACTATATGTTGGGACAAGGTCATATTATGGAATTATTGCCCTGGTTTTTCAAAATGACTGAAAAATATATGTTTAATTTTTTAGATATAAACATAGCCATATATCCTCAACAACTTGACAATATTTTTATGAATTTGTAAATCAGTCCATATTTACAGTAGCGGATTTTGTTCATAAAAGGACAAATTTGCTGACAACTAAATGTTGGGACAACTATTTTTAAATAATTAATATCATCATAGGTGGCTTTGCTATAAACGTCACAAATGTCGCAAACTGTTTACTTCAGCATTGACAGCTTGTAAGTGACTCGATACTTTGAGTAGTGGGATTTACTGTAAGAAATTTTATTTTTTTTAATTTTCAATTTTGTTAATTTAATCCAAAGTAATGGTCCGTGGAAAAGCTACAAATCAAAAACTACACAAAAAAAACCACGGTTTTTAATATAATAAAAAAAATACGGCGAATCTGCCTACGTAGACGTTAGAGGTAAAAGTTCGGGTAGGCCAAAAGTTGTATCTCAGAGAGATTTACGAAATTTAGTAAAAATTTGCAAGTCTGCGAGAAGAAGTACTCTTCGCGGAGTAACAGTTAAATGGAATACTGTAACTGGTTTAAATATATCAAGAGAATGTTGCCGAAAATATATCCACAAATGCGGTCTGGGGTTTTATAAGGTAAACTTTATTTTGTGTGGATAATCAATTACCTGAAGATTATTGATACAAATTCATATTTAGGCCAAAGAAAAACCGCTACTGACAGAAATTCAAAAGAAAAATCGCTACACTTGGGCAAAATCTAAATTATCGTGGACACAAAATGATTGGAATAAGGTCATATTTAGCGATGAGTCTAAATTTGATGTTTGGGTTGGAGATCATCGAAAACGAATAATACGAAATAAAGCAGAAGCCTTTCGTAAAGATTGCTTAAAGAGGGTTGTTAAATTTCCTAAGGGGATTATGGTTTGGGGTTGCATATCAGCAAGAGGTTTTGGCAAATTAAATTTTATAGATGGCACTGTTAACGCCCAAAAATATTAGAGTAATTTTACTTTAAAAATTTTCAAAGAAAAATATTTTTTGCTTAAATTTTGAGAACCACCGGACTTTTTCTGGGTTTTATTTCTTGTAAATTTAACCTACTACCTATGTTGTCATATTATCAAGAAATTATGTCTTAACTAAACCAAACTAAACCAAACCAAACTAAAAAAAAATATTTTTTTAAAAATTTTAATTTTTAATTTTTTTCGCGAAAAAACGAATTGGGGTCGAAATGTACTACCCCTAGAACTATTTGCACTTATTTAAGACTCCTATACAAGACTCTATACAGGGTGTCCCAGAAATAAGTGCAAGTATTTTAACTGGGAGTATAGTTCAGCCCCAGAAACACGCCTATGAGGTTTTTTTCGCGAAAAAAAAAATAAAATTCGGAATTTTTTTAAAAAAAATTTGTATGTTTTTTAGTTTTTAGTTAAAAAACATAATTTCTTGATAATATGGCAACATAGGTAGCAGATTAAATTTACAAGAAAGAAAATCTGAAAGGATCTCAAAATTTTAGGAAAAAAATTTTTTTTTGGAAATTTTCAAAGTAAAATAACTCCGTTATTTTGGATTTATTTGAAAAACGATAAAGAGAAAATATGTTTCTTTTATCGAGATCTACCACCCCTTACTTGCACTTATTTCTGGGACACCCTGTATATAGCTTGTGTGAAAAAATACTACAATATAAATAAAACCCATATATGTATATCACTAGAAAAATTAAAAAAAAAATCAGTCAGTGGTGCATTGTTTATGCTTACGTTAATTTTGATTGCTCTTAGGATAAGTAAAGGTGCTCTTATTCTAAGAGATTCTCACTTAAAATTGTGCAGAAACAACTACTTTTTAATTAACCTAGATAAGCTTTTCTTGTTTTTAACATGGATTACTTTCTAGTAAGCGTTTTTACACTTTTATTTGTTCAAAATTAAAAAGGGTTCTGTAATGAACAGTGAATCTATTTTTTAAGGCGGACTCTGACGACTCGTGTACTTGTACAAACATTGGTTATTGGCATATACTGTGCCATGTGGTGTGGGCGGTTTCCTTGTGCAATTATTTGTCACACGTCGCGCCGAGTTTGTTGCAAAAAAATGTTGTTTACAAATATATAGCATAGTTGCCAAGTACGCAAATATTGGCGTGCTTGCCAAGTACACGAGTCGTGAGAATCCGTCTTTATATAGAACTAAAATACAGTATGCACGAAAAAAACTGCGTTACCTTGGACTTTTCTTCATTAAATAATCCTTTTTGACAAGTCACTTTCTAACGTGTCAAATATAGTGGTAGTTCTGACTGATGTTACTATCTTAGATTTTAAAAACTTCGTGGATAAGTAAATTCGTTTCACTTTTATTGAAGACACGTCAGCGACCATTCTACTATATCATTATCTTTGTCTTTGACATTGACATTGACTGACCAATCGTTCTGTTTTTCTTTGTCTTGCATCAATCCCAAGACCAAGACTGGATCCTGGAAGACCAACCGAGTCTTGGTTTTGATCTTGCAATGGTCTTCTTGGTCTTGTAATTATTTTAACCAATTCAAGATATGGGTACGTGATTTAACTTCTACAATTATTATTAATTACTGTACTTTTCTTTAATTAGAATCGATAAAATTTCTAGTTAATCTACACACAAGTCTGAAACACTCGTACTATAGCTTACGCTATAATAAAATTATTAACCTTAAACATAAATATTAAGTGGATAGTCTGTGAATTTTTATACGAACATTGAACAAATACTTTTCGAGATAACCACTCTCGTACGTATATCGTTAGCATTACAGAATTTCGTATCGCGACAATTTTAAAACATTACATAATGTTGATTATATTTATACCACGACACGATTTTTACGTGTTCTGTTTTCTCAGACGGATTGATATATTTATGAATCGGGATATGCGTTGATCGTACGATAAAATTATCACCTGGTAAAAACAGCGTTGCCGAACTATACCGAAAGTGGCAGAGAATCATTTAGAAATTAAATACGCCATAAAATAATATACAGTGGTGGCCAAAAGTATGGAAACTTTTTACTTTTTAAAATATCACAGAAAATATTGCTATCTTAAACTCTCAGGAATATAAATGAACAGCTTATCAGCAAATAAAAGTATTCCAAAAATTACACAGCGAAAAAATCTGTTTAGCAGTTTTGTAGGAGAACAATAGATTTCTTGTGGCCAAAAAGTATGGAAACCATAAATAAATACATTAAAATTATTTAGTTTAAGCTGATAAACGGTTTTTGATTTGCTTCAGATAAATATAAACATCATGCCCAAGTCTAAATATTTCTCTACGGATTTAAAAAAATAAAATAGTTGAATTATACAAGAGCGGTTATAAACAAATTCAAATAAGTAAAAATTTAAACATTTTAAAAGGCACCGTTTCGAAAATAATTCGTAAATTTAATAAAACAGGGGAACGTTTCAACAGCTTTTAAGTCAGAAAGACCAAGAAAGTTGTGCAACAGGACAATGAATGTAATGAGAGATAACAATGGGAGATCCAAGAAAAACATCCACAGACATTTCTCGAGAAATGGGTGAAAGGGAATATCGGTGTCTGCACGCACGGTGAGAAGAAGGTTGGATGACATAGGACTTTTGGAAGAGTTGCGGTGAAGAAACCACTAATATCAAGAAAAATAGGATGGCCCGCTTTAAATTTGCTCAAGATCATCTCACCTGGTCTTATCTGGAAATGGAATACTGTACTGTTAGCGACGAAAGCAAGTTTCAACTGTTTGGTAGTGACAGAGAGACGTTATGTCCGAACCAAAAAGGTACACAGTACAGCCATAAGTACCAGATGCCCACAGTAAAACATGGGGGTGGGAGTATAATGGTATGGGGGTGTTTTTCTCGCTCAGGGGTTCTCTTGTTAAAATTGATGGGATAGTGGACCGTTTTTTGTACAAAGACATATTGGAGAATAATATGCTGCCTCATGCTGATGAAGAAATGCCACTCAGATGGTTGTTCCAGCAAGACAATGACCCCAAGCACAAATCTCGGTTTGTTCAAAATTGGTTAAATGAACATAATGTTCCACTAATGGATTGGCCCTCACAGTCTCCGGATCTTGACCCCATAGAAAATTTATGGGACCATTTGGATAGCAAAATTCGAAGCCATTCTATTTCAAATAAAATGAATTATGGGAAGCGCTAAAAACTGAATGGGCAGCCATTTCCAGTAAAGATTGTACGAGATTGATTGATTCGATGCCAGGAAGATGTAGAAAGTAATTAATTCAAAGGGATATTCCACTAAATATTAGTAATTTTTATATTATCTTGAATTTTAATAAACATTCTTCCTAAGTTTCCATACTTTTGACCAAGAAAATATTCATAATTTTTATATATTTTTTACTGATAGCTGTAAATTTTATTTAAATGTATTAGGTTTGTAGGAAATTATTTGTTGGTCACGATTATATAAGTCGTTTTATTTCATATTTTAATTTCTCAGCATAAATGACAAATTAAAAAAGTTTCCATACTTTTTGCCACCAATGTATATGCATATAATAGCTCTAAAAGACTAAAAGGCTCATGACTTGATTGATTATCTTTCTCCATTTGTTTCTGTCTTTCGCTTTTATTCTCCACCCATCCATTCTTACCCTTCTCAAGTCCTCTTCCATATCCTTTCTCCATCTGGTTCTCGGTCTACCCCTCCTTCTCTTTCCACCTATTTCACGTTTCATTATCATACTAGAAATTCTTGCTTCAGCCATTCTTTCAATGTGTCCCAGTCACCTCAGTCTTTGTGCTCTTGCTACTCCCGTTATACTCGGTGCTCGATATAGTTGCTTTAATTCTTCATTTGTTCTTCTGATCCATAGGTCGTCTATCTTGTTTCCTCCAAGAATCTTCCTCAGTATTTTTCTTTCCCAAATCTCTAGCCTCGAACTTTCCGTTACATTGAACGTCCACGTTGCACATGCATACAGCACTATTGGTCGTATCATTGTTTGGTATATTCTGTTTTTTAAACTTCTAGAGATGTTCTTACTCTTAATAATTTTCTGTATTGCGCTAACACATCTATTTCCTGCCATTATTCTTGCCATGAAATTAATGAGTCAATAAAAAAACATTGTAAATAATTCACGAGATATTTGATATCATCCTGCGTGAATGAGCAGTGCATCTCAACAAGCCTTAGTCTTTTGCCTTGGTACAGCATGATAGAGATTTTTAGACGTCTATCCTTCCAAAATCCACATCGCACAATGTCGCTTAACTTCGATGATCGATAGAGAATAGGTGTTTTGACGAAGATGGGCCGTCGCCTATAAAAATAGTTAAATGAAGAATATTTTTAAGCTTCATTATTATAAACCTTCAATTAGTTATTACACTAATTGGAATTAATGGTTTCAATTACACTTTATACTTTTTAGTTTACGATAGATTTACGAAAATTTGGCAACCCAGAAACATTTTAATTTTTTAATTAATAGAAAACTCGATAGTCATAATTAATTTTGCCATTTACTTAAAGATTTAATCATTCTTCATGGTCTCAATAAGAATTTTTACGAAATTATTGTTGTTTAGGTTCTCATTCATGTCAAAACTTTTAAACATACCGTATAAATGTATGCATAGTTATTGGACGCGTCGGAAAAAAACTGAGAATATTAGTATGTACTATGTAACAGCAACTTTTAAATATTTTTAATATTTGCGACAGGAGATGGAATACTTATACATAGAAATATGTTTGGAATTGTAAATACAGTAAAACTTCCATATAGCGGCAACAAAAATTTTCAAAGGAATGTGGCCGTTAAGGGAAGTGGCCACTATTGGGAACAATAAAATACAGATACCAATGTAAAATGCCTTTATTTTGGAAACGTGCAAAGTAATTAAAATTAAGTACGAGCATGTAGTACAAACACACAAATAAGTGTTAATAAATGATCTTCAGTTTTAGATTTTTGGCGCAAAAAATAATTCAGTTGTTACAAAAAACTTTATTACATAAAATTTTGAAAAAAAAAACTTACAATGTATACATATGTATTTTACACATAGGTATTCTTATATACATATGTACAATTGACTTTAAAATTACAAAATGATAACCTTATTTTATATGGTGAAAAACTGATTAATGGTAGTCTGCTTTAAATTTTTAATTTTGATTTTTGTAATTTCACTTTCAAATTTCATCAAAGTATGGGCAATATCAACCGCTAGTTCGTCTTTGTTTTGAATCACCAAAAAATTCTGAATGTCTCTTAATTTTTCACATACTTCACTCATATTATTTATAGATGAACACAGAATGTCTTGGCCTTCATCTTCTTCCTCTTCGGCTTGAGTGGAGTCCTGTCTGTCCTTGTTGTTTGTAAATTCCTGGATTATTCCCTGCATCTCTAAACTAGGATTTTCCGTAGGGACATCTGAATCGACTGTCAGATATTCTTTAAGATCTGGACTTCCTGGCATGTTTTTTAAAATTGAAGATAACTGACTTAAAGGAATGTCGTCCTCTTCGTCAAATGCATCGTCCCCTTTGACGGTTGCAAATCCCGCTTTTTGGAAACATTTTTTTATAGTGTTCGATGTAACATTTTTCCATGCTGTACTTATCCACACCATAGTACTTGCCAAATTTATGCTCTCTTTAGCCTTTTCCATCGTTTCTTCGGTATTAGTAAAAGTCAAAAGTCTTTTAATAAAAAATTGACGATATTTTAATTTAAAATTTTGAATAATTCCTTGGTCCAACGGCTGGCAATGAGATGTCGTATTTGGAGGAAAAAAAATTATACGAACATTTTCAAGTTCTATTTTTGGGTGAGACGTGGCATTATCCAAAAATAAAAGAACTTTTCTACCCTGCCGTTTCATTTTGGTGTCAAAGGTTTTGAGCCAAGATGTCATTATATCTGTCGTCATCCAAGCTTTTTTGTTGGATACCCATTCTATCGGCAATTTATCTACATGCGCTCCTTTAAAACATCTCGGGTTTTTGCTCTTACCTATAACTAGCGGATTTTCCTTCTCACCATGCATGCTGCAACAGAAAAGCAGTGTCACTCGTTGTTTAGCTGATTTTTTGCCAGCACATTTATCATTCTTTAAAGCAAAGGTTTTGTTTGGCATTGCCATATAATAAAGCCCTGTTTCGTCTGCATTAAAAATGTCTTTAGTGTCGTATTCCTTAATGATTGCTGTTAATTTTGTTTTCCAGTCTTCAACAGTCACTTCATCCACATCTGCAGACTCACCACAAATTGTTTTGAAGTTAATATTATGTCTCTTGCAAAACTTATTTAACCAGCCAGTTGAAGCCTTAAATTCACTAAGTTTCAAGGATGTAGATACCTCAAGAGCTTTTTCCCGAATTAAGGTTCCCGATATGGGTATGTTTTTGTTCCTTGCCTTACAAAACCATTCGTAAACTAGTTGATCGATTGCAAATCCTTCTGTTTTAGGAAACTTTCGTTTTTTATCTGCATTGCATCCTTCTTCTTCAAACATTTTTTTTAATTCCACTTTGTTTTTTAAAATGTCGTTCACTTGCGTTCTTCCAACACCAAACTTTTCCGCCAACTTTCGAGCACTGCTGTTATATTTTTCACTTTCCGCGACAATATTTAATTTCTCTTTAATAGACAAACGTTTACGTTTCAAAGACATGGTTGCTGTTCTTTCAGAGTAAGAAACTAAACTGATTCTATATCTCCCAAAAATTTCAGCAAACTACTGACGAATTTGTATTGTATTTGTCACTCTCTGTACCTATTTCTCAAACAAATTATAAATGTTTATTGCTTGGACTTTCCTAAAGTGTCCTGAAACAGCTCTTGTTAGACAAAAAAAAAGGTTCGAAGGGTTCGGTTTTTGGCCGGTATTGGGGCAATAAATTTAATGGGGTTTTCCCTAAAATGTACCTTTGAAGCGGCCGGTAACCGCTTTCGGAATTAACTTTATTGAGAAATATTTTAATATAGGAATTCCCCTAAGATTAATTCAAACAACTGAAAATTGACCGCTAACAGAAGTGACCGCTTTTTAGAAGTGGCCGAAATGGGAAGTTTTACTGTACAATACTCATAAATATATAACTTAGAGAATATTAACCTCAAAAGATATTAAGAAAATTAAGAATAAGGTGAGAATAAGAAGTGAGTTAGTAAGGTGCCCCAAGTACAGGCTCTCGTCTACCAATATGAAGGTAGTGGGTTCGAATCCCACACCCGGCATTTCATCAGCCGACTATTTTTATTAAAATAAAAATAGTTTGGGTACCTAGGTCGACTCAGCCTTAAATGAGTACTTGGGATTCACAATCCTGAGGTAATAATAGGCGGTTGAAGTGTAGTGCTAGCCACATTACCTTCCTTGTGGATGGGGAAGACGAAACCGGCCCGGGAAATAACAGGCAACTGGCCCAAATCCACAAAATCAAAATGGCTATAACGAAGAATCATATTTTTTTATTAATATATACAGGGTGAGTCTTAAATAAGCGCAAATATTTTTAAGGGTGATATATTTCGACCTCAGAAACACGATTATAAGGTAGTTTTCGCGAAACAAAAATTTTGAAAATTAGGAATTTTTTGAAAAAAAATTGGATTTTTTTTAGTTTTTAGTTAAAAGACATAATTTCTTGATAAAATGGCATCATAGGTAGTAAATTAAATTTACAAAACAGAAAACCTAGTAAAGATCCAGTGGTTCTCAAAATATAAGCAAAAAATATTTTTTGTTGAAAAATTTCAAAGTAAAATAACTCGATTATTTTGGATTTATTTGAAAAACGGTAAAGAAAAAATATGTTTCTTTTTCGAGACCTACCATCCCTGAAGATATCTGCACTTATTTAAGAGTCACCCTGTATACAGTACCGGCCAAAAATGGAGAAACTTTTTAAATTTATTTGTTGCCGTTTTACAAGAACGAAAATGTTTATAAAGCATATATATTTATACATAGGATAACTGTCTCATAAAAATACACACAAGATTTTTTTGGAAAAAGCCTCTATTAAATTTTGAAAAAATTAAACTAATTTCTATTAGGACAAAAATGGAGAAACTGGAATTTTTTATACATTTGTAGTCGCTAGTCTCAGTATTTGGTTGCATAGCCTTTACTTTTGATGACTGCTTGGCACCTTTCGGGCATAGACTCAATCAAGTTCTTTATTACGTCCCCGGATATTTTATTCCAGGCTTGTAATAGGGCAGCGAACAAAACATCTTTATTTTTAAATTTGTCCCTGTTTTTACGCCTAACATCGACTTCTAGTTGATCCTATAGGTTCTCTATAGGGTTCAGGTCGGGGCTCTGAGCTGGCCATTTGATCACTTCAACTTGTTCCTCGGTTAAAAATTCCTTAATAAGTTTGGCAGTGTGTTTCGGATCATTATGGTGCATAAATTTCCAGGTTAATGAGAGAGAGGATTAAATTAGGAGCATAAGGTACCATTGTTTCTTGCAAAATATTTAAATACACCATATTTCCATTTATTTGATCCATAATTCCATTTATTTGAACAAGTGGCCCGACCCCATGCCCAGAAAAACAACCCTAGACTAGAACGTTCCCACCTCCGTGTTTTATGGTGGATATGGTGTACTTGGGATTGAATCTCTCATTGGCAGGACGTCTCACCCACCTAATACCATCCGAACCAAAAAGATTGTACTTGCTTTCGTCCGACCAGAGTACATTTTTCCACTGCTTGTAGGTCCAATTTGCATGTTCCAATGCAAATTGTAGTCGGGCCTACCTATTTTTCTTAGAAATAAACGGCTTTCGGGCAGGTGTTCTGGCATTTAGTTGTGCCTGTTTCAGACGCCGTCTATTGGACCTAACAGATATTGAAATAAAGGGATATTCGTTCCTTATATCCTCCGCAGTGCAAAATGGATTTCTAAGTGAATATCTTCTTATTATTTTATCTGTCGCCAAAGTTGTTTTTTTTTGGGTCTTCCGGGCTTGGGTATACTGGCAGTTGTCCCACGATCTCCATACAAATTAATCTGTTTGCACACATGTAAATTTAAGTGTTGCATTATGTAAATTTAAGTGTCTAGCAATATCAATTTGTTTAATTCTCGAATGATACTTATCAATTATGATTTTTTTTAATTTGATCTGACAAATTTATCACGCGCGGCATATTTTTACCGCTCTGTGAACCCAATACCACGATCTAGACGCTTTAACAAGAGAATATCTCACAGAATGTTAAGAAGAAGATAAGGTTTCTCCACTTATGTCCGCTGGAATTTGTAAATAATTTTTTGCCTGCAAATTTATTCACAAAATAAGCAGTTTTTATATGGCTATACAAAGCAAATTAAATGCGAAATATTTTCTTGATATCGTATTCTGCAGAGAGTAAACTGTATTTTGGCATTGTAAAAATATTAAAAGTTTCTCCACTTTTGGCCGGTACTGTATGTAAGGATGAATATTTTCAAAAAAAAATAAGCTGATTTGCCTGCGGGTTTTTAAAAAAATTGAAATTCTCTTTATCAAATTTTCAAAAAAATCGATATTGGGTCAGACCTTAGATGGCCAGACATCCGAATTTTTTCTACAAGATAACTCAGTTTCACAAGGTTCTATTTTTTTATTTCCATTATACTTAAGGATAATTTGATCTTGAATAGATCTTGAACATGCTCCATGGTGTGTTCTTGGCCGCATTTACACTGGGTGTCCCCATTATGATTTACACCCAACTTCACTAGGTTGTAGGTTGGATTTTACTGGAGCAACGCCAGTCCTAATTTTACTAAGTGTTCTCCAGGTTTTCCAATCCAAGTGGATTCCCCTTGGTGGATCTTGATGTAGGGGAACTCATCTGGCTAGCGATTCTGTAAACATATTTTCTGTCTAGTGACTCATCAATCGTATACAAATAGCATAGGCTAGACAGGAAATTTCTTGCTACGGGGCTTACAGAATCCCACTGCTGGTGGTTCTACATTTACGCTGTTTCGAAAGACTCGATGGGACTTCAGTCGTCTCGGAGGACTTGGCCGGAAGCTTGCTTGGCTTAGAGGGATTGGGCCTCAGAGAGCTGATTGTGTAATATTCAGACATATTTTTTCAATGGTTGGTTTCTAGGCTCAGTTCGATATTCTCGAAGTTGTTGGCTTGAACAGCTATTGCAAGATCGTTGGCGTAAAGAAAGTGTCTTGAATGGCTAGGTGTTGGTTGGTCGTCCCCAATTCAAACGAACCATACAGATAGCCAATTTATATTATTATTTTCTTCTATTCAATCGCAGAGTTTGCATCAAATTCATGTACCTTTTTACTCAGGGGAGCCCGAAAATTATTGCACCGAGGCCGAAAAAATATGCACTTAGCCCGAGACGATTTATATTTACCTACTGATATTTATTCTTTTTTCTGCTGTACACTTTCCAGAGTCATGTTTATTAGTTATTAATAAAATAATAGTGGCTAAAACAAAATTTTCAAACCGGACATCAAACAACAGATGTTTATTAAAATAATTATATGTGTCTCAGAGAAAAAGACATCTCACAATAGTTATTTTACAAATTAGTGTTTTTGTTTAATAGCAGTTGACGATTATACTGATGCAAATTGATTAGTTAGTTATGCAGTCACTAAGAATTTTACGTAACTTTAGTTAGAAGCTTAGCTATTTAAAACTATTTAATTTTCGTTAATCCAAGAGCTCTGATCCGGACCGGCCCACCGGTCCACCGGGAATTTTCCCGTTTTTCCATATGGCAACATCCACCCCTGCTTGCTACTCCCAAGGCGTTAAACGCTATATACGGGAGCTATTATTATATAAGAATAGTTAGTTAAATCAGTTATTAATTTAAACTTATTTGGATTTTTAGAGAACTTAATAGTGCTACCCCGAGTGGTAACACAGAATGATGGGTTTAACTAATTAAGTTATCTGCTTTTATTAGTTCTGTTATGAGAGCTAGTTACTTTTTTCCTTTTATAACGAATTGAACGTTTTTTAAAGATAATATATTATTTTAATTTTTATGCCGTTTGTATTAGATTTGATTTTTTTTATTAAACAGATGAAAGAAAGAGCTTTTCTTGCATTTTGTTGAAAAAAAAACATACATACATACATACTGCCATTACTCACTGACGAGTATTTGACACGCATCAGATGATGGTCACGCAAGGCGTTGTCTTTCATGAGCTTTTCTGTGACTGAAAAGCCCGATACGTACAAAAACCTCATCGCTTTGTTGCCTCTTTACTTTTTGGTTGTCGCTGTTAACTGAGTTTGCAATAATTCTTCTCCAATGAGTTCTATTGTGAACTGCTTCTTCCCAATGTTTCTGCATGTTAATCCCCTTTAAGTTTTCGTGGAAAATGTCCTTGTACCTTTTGAGTTGTCCACCCGGCCTCCTCTTACCGTCTACAAGCTCACCGTAAAGCAGAGATTTTGGTAGGCGATTTTCCTGCATTCTGCATACGTGTCCAGCCCATCTTAAGCGAGATTTTGTAACCATGACTCCAATACTCTCGCAGTTAGCTTTTTCAAGGAGCGATACGTTTGAGACATGATGGAACCATTTGATTCTTGAGTTGTCTAAGGTGTCTCTGTTGCAACTTGTTTAATGCGTTCAGGTGTTGGCGGTACGGCACTAGGGTTCCCAACTTGAGCATCGGCGATTCCGGGACAATTATTTTTAAGCTTTTAAATAATTGAAGCAAGACATTAAATATTAGAAAATAAAATATATTATGTGTGTACTACACATTTTTTTAGTTTCGAGGTCCCGGCCAAGGCAAAACTTTCGCCGGGACAAACTTTCTGATTCCTGGTTAATCCCGGCCAAACTGGGACGGTTGGGAACCCTATACGGCACCCAGGTTTCTCTCCCATACAACATGGTGGGGATTAATATTGCTCGGTACACTCTTTTAATTTCCAGAATGCTCTTGAGGTGCTGCTAATCCTGTGCTCAATTTCAGAGTCGATATTGGTCTTTTCCGAAATCAAACTGCCGACGTAATTGAATTCCGCGACATATTCCAATAGTTCTTCTCCGATTTCAATATCATTATTGTGATCTTCTGGGGGAGTGCACAAGATTTTAGTTTTGTCGATGTTTAGCTTAAAAGCCTCGTATGCCCAGGTATAAATGTTCAACATTTCTTGTAATTGCTGTAACGTTTTTGCAACTAGAGCGCAATCATCAGCGTATTGAAGATCTGTGATGAGTTTTGTACGTGTTTTTGCACTGAGTCTTTTTATGTTGACCAGACCGCTGTCGTATCTGTATCTAATGCCTAAACCTCTCTCCTGCAATTTGCTGTCCACTATAATGGAGAGCGCTGCCATGAATATGTTGAATAGAAGAGGCGCTAAGACACATCTTTGCCTAACTCTTGTATTTGTTAGGAAAGGATCGCTCAGTGATCCATGATATGACACTCTTGACTTGTTGTTGTTATGGAGGCTTTTTACTTTTTTGAAAAAAAAAACACCTACTCAACTAAAGAAGTTTAAAACAAATAATGGATTTTACACAAACAAAACGTTTAAAATATCACAACACTATCTGCTTAAAATATTCCATATAATATAAATATGGGAAATTATCATATAGTATATGATAATTTCCTTGAAGAATATTTGCCAAATTATGATACATGATATTACAACACCTGATATGAATAGGTACATTATTTCCATTAATGTATTTTCCAATATTACTTTCTCGAAAGTCACATCGTTTGTGCATATCCTATTAGATTTACCAAATATTAATTATTATTAACAAGTAAAACATTGTATTTTTTCTGTTGCAGGTTTTTACAATGACTAGTACAAATAATACAGCTAGTTACACCAACGAATATGGATATTTCAATCTTAAACCAGGTATGAGATCATGCTATTAAATAATAAATTTACCGTGGCACTAAAGTTTTTTTGAAACATTTTTATTTTTCAAGAAAAGTTTTGTTTTTCTAACATCGCATAATCAAAAAAAAAAAAAAGAAACGGCTTCATAGTGGCCTTTCAAATAAAAGTCAATTGAATTTTTTTCATATTTTTATGTTATTTGTTAAAAAAATACATTAGAATGGATTAAAATTAATATTTACAGGGTTGTTCACCATATACGATACGGAGTATTGTAGCTAAACGATTAGATTTTTACAAATTGTAAGTTTTGGGTTCTTTGAAGGACTATTAGAGCTACAATCTAAAAATATTTTTACAAGATACAGAGTGTCCCAAATAAATAAAAAATATCAAAGTTGTATTTTTTTAAATGGAACACCCTGTATATTATTGCATTTTTAAGTTCTACGATTAAAATAAAGGTAAATTTGATTAAGGTTTATTTTACTTAAACCTTACCGTTTTTGAAATATTTTCAATTTTGTGAAATTGCAGTATACATTTTAAGGCTTCATTTCTCCGAGGATATCAAAGTTTTTAATACTAAATATTTACTGAAGTTTATTTATTGATCAGTTATTGTGTTGCAATAATAAAAATTATACTACCTTATACAGAGTGTCTAAAAATTTATTTTAAATAATTACTAGCTTTGAACGGCAATAACTTGTTTAATTTAAATGGAGCACCCTGTATATTTTCTGAGAATCAGATGCACAATTTAATTGTCTATGAAATTGTATTATACCAATTTTTACCTATCGCTTCAAGTTTTCGTAGAAAATGCATTTTCTTATAATTTAGAACTCATTTATCAATATACCCATGGAATATTGACATTTTAGATTGTTTTAAAAGATTAAATGTACAAAATGTACAGGCTAGTAATATTATCGTTTTTAGTAAAACGATAATATAACTACCATTGGATGCAAAAAGAAAACTATTTAAATCTTTATAAAAGAGTATACCATTAATTAAATATACCACCAGTATTTCCGCCCAAATACTAATTAATTACATACTTAATTGTTTTAATTAATAAATGATTCTAAATAAATGTGGATTTGAATCAGAAATCAATATAATAATAAGTTATGAAAATGAACGTCTCTGTTATAAATAAGCATGTGTCAAAAAATTAAATATCATTTTTAAGGTGTTAGTTTTTTTTCCCCACTGTCTAATACACATACATAATTCAGTTTTTTAGTATTTGGAGCAATTATTATTAATCAACGCAAACAGTCAATTAATGTAGTTTGAATACTGGAATCATATTAATTGGTCCTCTTTAACAAATATTTGAACAGTTTTTTTATTCTTTAATGAAATAAACGAACTATATCGACAATATTAGTATCTGTACTCTTTAAAAATTTGGTACAGCTTTAAAAATAATCTAAAATGTCAGTATTCTATGGGTATATTGATAAATGAGTTCTAAATTACAAGAAAATGCATTTTCTACGGAAACTTGAAGAGATAGGTAAAAATGGTTAATACAATTTGATAGACAATTAAATTGTGCATCTGATTCTCATAAAATATACAGGGTGTTCTATTTAAATTAAACAAGTTATTGCCGTTTAAAGCTAATAATTATTTAAAATAAATATTTAGACACTCTGTATAAGGTAGTAAAATTTTTAATACTGCAACACAATAACTGATCGATAAATAAACTTCAGTAAATATTTAGTATTAAAAACTATTATACTCTCGGAAAAATGAAGTCTTAAAATTTATACTGCAATTTCACAAAATTGAAAATATTTCAAAAACGGTAAGGTTTAAGTAAAATAAACCTTAATCAAATTTACCTTTATTTTAATCGTAGAAACTAAAAATGCAATAATATACAGGGTGTTCTATTTAAAAAAATACAACTTTGATATTTTTTATTTATTTGGGACACTCTGTATCTTGTAAAAATATTTTTAAATTGTAGCTCTAATAGTCCTTCAACGAACTCAAAACTTACAATTTGTAAAAATCTAATCGTTTAGCTACAATATTCCGTGTCGTATATGGTGAACAACCCTGTATAATATTTAATTTAGAAAAAAGTTTTTTTTTAATTTAAAGAGACAAATTTATTTAAAAAAAAGTTTTTAATGAATTTATTGTATTTAATGTTTACGAGTGAATGGTAGTTGTGTCTGAAAATCTATTGCTTTTTTTATTTATATATTAATTGGTAAAATATTTTTATATCAATTTTGAAAAAAGACGTCTCCCCTGGAACGCTATGATAAAAATTCATCATTGATCATTGATCATCTTTTCAAAGGCCAGTGTGACGCTGTTTTTTTTCTCGATAGTATGGAATACGGTGCCCGCTGAAAAGTTTACAAAAAATGGATTTTTAATTAAGTTATCGAAAAAAAAAATAAATTGAATATTTTAAATAAAAATGCCGTTCTAGTTTTATTTAATGTACGATAAACTTATTAATTTGAAGGTTTTGTTTTACGTTATCAATCAATATTACTAGTAAATAAAATTGTTAAAACAATACATTTATAATCAAAATAAAATTGATAAGTTATTATAATTATTTAATAACAAAAATATCAGATACGCTACTGAAACACCACAGTAAAATTGGCGTATCCTAGTTATTTCTGACAAGTTGTAAATAAAAGCGAAAATTCAAGAAAAGATATACAGGGTGAGTCAGTAAATAAGTGCAAATATTTTTAGGGGTAGTATATATTCTTGAAACTTTTTTAGTTTTTAGTCAAAATAAAAACATAATAAAAAAGGTTTATTATGTCTGTTCCTCCGTAAATGCATGAATACACGAATAGTATTAGAATCCTTCTTACATCTTTTTTTTCAACGTTTGTATCAATTGAGAGTGCACAATAGAATAATAATAAAAATATTCTGACATATGATATGACAACTGTCATGGCAGTTAATTAAAGAAAAATGGTTTGCATGTCACGGTTGCAAATTAAAAAAAAATTGGTGGAAAAATATCGAAAAGTGTAAAGAAAATTGTTTAAAATTCCTTTTTAAAAATTTATAATTTCCATTTATTATAAACAACTTAATAATTTACTGAATTAGTACTATTTTAATCATTAATTTAATAACCAATTTGTTTAATGATTTGCAAAGTAATCATTGAATTAAAAAAAACAGCTTAATTTAAAGTAGAATTTATAAAACGCAAAAAATGTAATATAATCAGCATAACATTTGTTTAATTGTATTGTTTTCGTATAATTAGTAGTTTTAATTTACTATGAAAAATGAAAATATACTATAAAAATATAATTGTGAAATTTGTTGCTTTCAGATGCAAGGACTGCCAATTGGTTTTTAGTATCGAATCCACTTTATACATTAGGAATATGTCTTTCATATGTATATATAGTAAAGGTAGAGTATATTTATTTTCTTATTTTTTATTAATTACAATATACAGGGTGTGAAAGAAATAGTGTATCTAATTTTGGTGGGTAATTCTAATTTTACAGATAAAAATAAAACAAAAAGTTTCTAGAAACATATGCCCTAAAATGCTTCCCCAAGATAGATAGTTACACTATTTTTCGACACCCTGTGTATCTACTAGAGAAATAAATTGGTTAAAATAAAAAAAAGAACACACATGTAGTACACTTGATAAGAAATTTATATTATTTTGAAAATTTACTGATTTTACTTTTATTTTCTTTACAGCTCCTAGGGCCGAAGCTGATGGAAAATCGGAAACCATTTCAACTTAAAAATGCCTTAGTTTATTACAATTTATTTCAAGTTTTATTTAGTACGTGGCTATTTTATGAAGTAAGTTAATATTTTTTTTACTTATTAATAAATAATATTATTAGGATCTTATAACTGAAAAAAATATACAGGGTGAGTCTTAAATAAGTGCAAATATTTTCAGAGCATATTTTCTCTTTACCGTTTTTTCAAAATAAGTCCCAAATAGCCGAGTTGTTAAAAAAAAATATTTTTTGCTGAAATTTTGAGAACCACTGGATTTTTTTCTGTTTTCTTCCTCTAAATTTAATCTACATATGTTGTCATATTACCAAGATATTCTTTTTAACTTACCATTAAAAAAATATCTAAAAAAATTACCGGAAAAATAAAAAATTTACAATTTTTTTCAAAAAAGGCGTATATATCCAGTATAAAACAATATTTTTAAAAATGTTTTATTATTAGTTTTATTTAGGTTTAATGAAATAATTTTATAATTTATTAAAACTATAGTTATTTTTTATACAAGACTGATAAAAAATTAATTCACTCAGTCGCTCGAAAAGATTAATTCACGAGCGATGAAAGTGCGAGGGAATTAATTTTGAGAGACGATAATACAATTTTATCGTTATGTAGAAAACAATATTTTTTCCATAGCGAGTTACGTTTTAAAAAATATTCAGAAATTATTATTTCCAGGAATTTTTTACGAGTAAAAAAAATATTGTGCTGGGTTGGCGTTGGTTTCTATATAATTTGACAAATAAATAAAGCTGTCTCTTTAGTTGTCAGTTTTGAGTCAATATTTTTTAATTCTCTTTCGTGTCGATTGCTGATTGAATTGGAGCCAGAAAAGGCTCAAAACGAAATAAATAAATTACCAACAGATATTCAGGCTGAGGCGACAAACGCCATATCCAAACTACTTCCACTTAAATCCCGAATAACTTATGAAAAGGAATAAAAAATCAAAAATGGAAGCAATTAAAAAACGTGCGAGAAGAAATAAAGTTTTTAACCTATCCTCGCTGTTAAAGTGTCATTTAATCTACCCTTGCGGATAAAGTACTATTTTATCTACTATTTTTGATAGATATAAAGCAATTTTAACAGTTGCTATGGAAAAAAAAATAAATAAAACTATGAATCTGTTTTAGATTGGTATGGGTGGATGGTTCACAGGAGATTATAGTATTAGATGTCAACCAGTCGATTATTCCAACAATCCTACTACAATAAGGGTCAGTAACATAATTTAAAGCCAAAAATTAAGCTAAATAACTGATATTTTCAGATGGTACACGCGTCGTGGTGGTACTTTTTTTCGAAGTTTACGGAATTTTTTGATACGGTGAGTAAAATAAATCAAAAATTTTATGTTATATGTTTATCATTTGTTTGTTTTATTTTGTTACAGATATTTTTCGTATTAAGGAAAAAGTTCGACCACATTAATACATTACACGTCATTCACCATGGAATTATGCCAATGTCAGTATGGTTTGGAGTGAAATATTGCCCAGGTAACTATACTTATATCACTAGATGAAAGCATATTAGAAGGACACCCCATATATTTTATTTATTCTTCTCAAGAATTACGTGTGTTACATTCTTAATTTGTGTTTCTAGAATTTTCTTTTCTTTTCTATAAATAATTTTGGGTGATTGTTTTCTTTTAAATTAGAGTGTATATTGATTAAACAAAATAATTATAATTATCTACAATAGATAATTGCCCTTCACGCACTTTTTACTATTTTGTACTTTGATTTTCTTTAATAATACCTGTTTGTTTTTTAAATAAAAAGTCGTGTAGTGTTTGTTCAGTTTAATAATTCTAACAAATACTAATAATGTTTAATTGATATCGATACAGTTTTATACTGACTGTAATTAGTTTGTTATTTATTACAGACCAAGTTATATGATGTAGTTCCTTGAAAATACTACATGTAATAATGCAGTTTATTTTTATTAGTATTGTTATTTTGGGCTGTACTTTTCACCCTGGCTGAATTATTTAAATTACTTAATTGGATTAAAATTAAAAAGGCTATTTTTTTAATTACATCAAATTGATAATATTAGAAAATAATTTCAGTTATATACAGGGTGTCCTAGGCTAATTTTAATATTTAGATCGGAGATTTTTTGTACGTCATTTTTTCACAATGAGATCTATCGATTATAAATATTTTCAATATGGCGGCACTTTATACGGAAATACCGGAAATAAAAAATAAAAAAAATAATATTGCAAAGGAATGAATAAAACACAACATAAATATAACAAAATATTTTATTAATAATAACATTTATTGAATTTTATACCTTAAAAGTTGGTTAACTAACTTTAATCTTAATTTTTGTAAACCAGTATCTTTTGACATTATCTCCCGCAGTACTATAATTTATTATTTACCTATCGTGTGCTGCTATTTTACAGATACTCCAGTTTTTGGTACTATATACGAGATGGTATACTTTCTTTATTTGTGGCTAATACAACTCTCTGGCCATAATCTCTGGCAAACTGTCTCTGGCGGTCTCTGCGCACCGAATATTAACTGTAAACTATGGCCTGGGTCAACACTTAATTTTCTCTCGAGTTTCCTCCACTTAATTTTAAAAAACACGAAACACACGTAATAACACAGTCCAAAATGCAAAATGCAAAATATTTATCATTTCTATTTGACATAATTTGACACAAAATTATAACCTATAATTTGGCAAGAGTTTGACAACTCTCAAAATCTGAAGTCGAGTTCATACGCACCGGCACAGGCGTCCGTTTTGTCGTTCATCGTTTCGCCAAACCAATAATATTGAAATATGATTTGTCATTTTTGAAATAAACCAATAAAACTGGTTAAAAACAACAAGAGATGATGCATTACGGATTTATATACAGGGTGGCCCATCGAAAACCTTCCGCAAGGCATAACGGCCAGGGTAATTTTTTTTTTCAGAAAATTCAAAAACACGTCAATTTTGTTTGTGAGGCGGACAACTTTTGTCCCAAAAATTATTGCAAAATCTTCAACCCTCTAAGCGGGGGTGTTATCCCCCGATTTTTTTAAATGGGAAGGGGTGCCATGGGGTACCGCAATGAAAAGGGCTTTCTATTCTCTATACTTTCCTGCTTCGTTTTTGAAGATTGGTCGAGTCGTTGGGAAAATATGAAGGATTGAAATTTGAAAAGTTTATTTAAACTTTTATCAGAGTAAATGATAAGGATAAATTCTTTCGACCAATTTGCTGTTTTTTCTTATTATTTCTAGATGTTTGCAATCGGGTTGCGCAGATATTCAATGAACGTCATCCTGACAAACACCTTTTTGGCAAAATTGCTCGCCAGTTAGTAGCAAAATTTCGCGAAACTGGTTCCGTTATGAATAAAAGAGGCAGAGGGAAAATCCTGTAGTAAATGAAGCTATGGAGGTATTCGTATTGGGCCAAGTTGCCATGGACAGTATTCTGAGTACACGAAAATTAGCCAATAAGACCGGCGGGAATCGTACAAGTTTCCAAAGAATATTAAAAAGCACAAGTTTCACCTGTACAAAATTTAGTTGGTACAAGTACTCAACGAAGACGATTTTGATCGTTGTTTGCAATTTTGTGAAGCTGTGAGTGAACTATTTATACTCTGTTTTTTTTCTCAGGTAAGATTTCGACAGACGATGACAGAAGAAAAGCAGATGACGTCCCATACCAATCTATTTATTTTACTAAAAATGTTTCTAATAATTTTTAAGTTAACTATGGACGGGTTTAAATATAAATTCGTCATGCGTCGTCACTTGTTGTTTTTTGGACCAGTTTTATTGGTTTAATTTTCAAAAATGACAGATCGTATTTCAATCTTATTGGTTTGACGGAAGGATGAACGACAAACGGACGCCGATGCGTATGAACTCGCCTTTAGATTTTTGACATTTGTCAAAGTCTTGCCAAATTATAGGTTATAATTTTGTGACAACTTTGTCAAATACCCTGCGTTTTGGAAGATGATGCATTTTGATTCGTGTTATTACGTGTGTTTTGTGTCTTTTGAAGTCAAGTGGAGGAAAAATCGAGTGAAAATTAACTGCAGAACCCAGAGCACAGATTATGGTTAATACTCGCTGCCCAGGCAGAAAGTCTTATACAGATACACCAATAAAGTTACTATCAATAAAGTTCGTATACCATCTCGTCGTAGATAAGTGCATCTCGAATATGGTAGAAGGACCATACTAAACCCATACTAAAAACTGGAGTAGCTGTAAAATATCAGTTGTAAAATTTTAGTACTGCAGAAAAAATAATGTCAAAAGGTACTGGTTTAAAAAAATTAATTGTTTATTTATTCCTGCGGAATATTACAAATTTGTATTTGTACATAAGTTATATTGATAAATATAATCATAACTGCGGGAAGTTTCATAAAGCTTGAAAGTAAGAAATAGTTCTTTTATATTTTTTGGTATGTGGTGTCTTGTTTTTGTTTGTTTTGTATTAGCACATACCGTTTTTATTAAATAAAATAACTCGATTACATTTTTTTCAGTTTTATATGCAGTTTCACAATATTTTGAAGTTACTTGTCAGTCAAATTTTAAATACATATATTAATTTCCTGCTATGCGTTCTAGTTGTACCAACTTATTTCTTTGTAAAATAAAATAAACTACTTTGAAATTAAAATGACAGACACATCTATCACTGTCAAGGATCTTCTCGTTGGACAGACTATAATGTGTGTTTTTCGGATGAGTGTACTTTCTTTTTGAACGGTGTAGTTAATCGGCACAACTGTCGGTACTGGGCTCAGGACAACACCAGGGTTTTTCACGAGGTGCACACACAAAACCCTCAGAAATTGAACGTGTGGGCTGGTATTTTTGGAAATTCTATTGTGGGTCAGTTTAACGATATTGAGAAGAACTTCAACGTCACAGAACAGCTATCTAGCAACTATCGCACCTGATCGTTCAACGTTGTGGCAAGTGAAAAAATGCGTAAACATCTAGAAATAATAAGAAAAAACAGCAAATTCGTCGAATTTATCCTTAATTATCATTTACTCTGATAAATGCTTAAATAAACTTTTCAAATTTCAATCCTTCATATTTTCGTAATGACTCGACCGATTTTCAAAAACGAAGAGGGGAAATATAGAGAATAGAAAGGTATTTTCATTGCGGCGCCACTTGATCCCCCTTTCCATTTGAAAAAAGTTGGGGGATGACACCCCCGCTTATTGGGTTGAATATTTTGCAATCATTTTTGAGGCAAAAGTTGTCCCCCTCATAAACAAAATTGACGTGTTTTTGGATTTTTTGAAAAAATAAATACCCTGGCCGTTATGCCTTGCGGAACGTTTTCAATGGACCACCCTGTATAAATCCATCCATAGTTAACTTAAAAAAATATTAGAATCTTTTTTTAGTTAAATAAATGGATTGGTATGGACGTCATCTGCTTTCTTTCTGTCATCGTCTGTCAAAATCTAACCTGATAAAAAAAAACAGAGTATAATCATTTATTTTTTTACAAAAATGGAAACCTACTTTTTTATTTCACTAGTGAAAAGGTTTTTAAATTCCTTACTTTTTGTTTTTACATGTCCCTATAACTTTGTTCCTATAACAAATAGGTTTAAAGTTATTTAAGATTGAGTTCTAAAATAAAAAAATGCTGTCAACTTCAAAACAAAAATATTTTTAATCTATAGATCTCGTTGTGAAACAACGATGTGCAAAAAATCTCCGATCTATATACTGTAGTTCTCTAGATACTTCTAATGCACGCTCAGCCTGGGACACCCTGTATATAGGGTGTATCTAGATTAGGTTCGATTTTTGAGGTGGCTGTCAGATATTGTTACCCCCAGTTTTATCTCAAAAATATAAATTTATACAGCAATACAAATTTAATAAATAATTATATTATACATTAAATGGCTTTATAAACTTCAAACAATGCTAGGCATGTGAGAATCTAATTTTTAGTGAAACGACATTAACCTTATTATTAGGTAAACACATTTAAGGTATCAGCCAGATATTTTGAAGGATATTAATAGTCTAGAATTTAAGTTACCAGGTCTCTTTCTATTTTTTAAACAGTAACCTACATTCGCATTTTAGAAAACATGATTTTTTTTGTCAAAAATATGATTGATATATTCCGAATATAACTACTGTTTTGGGCATATTTCATATCCATATAAAATTCCCAAAAGATGCCGTGTGTAATACATTAATCCCATTGTTAAAGTCTATTATCTATTACTTTATAGCGAATATTTTCTGTGCTTTGAATTCTGTGCCTATTATTATTATAGTTGCATGAATATATGAAATAAATATTAGTTTTAGAAGCATTATGGTTGCGCATATTGCGGCTATTGGACAAACTATAAAGTATCTAGCAAGTTACATATCTTTCAATTGTACATCACATGCTATATTATACCGGGTGTGTCTCAAAAGTGGCTCACCTCTATAACTTTTTTACTTTTTCAGATAAAAAAACAAGATTTGGTATGTTAGTATATGACATAAATTAGGATGGATTGACGTATTCAGTTGTTTTTGGTTGTAGCCTACAACTTTTGATTTTTAAATGGCACCCTCGGTATATTTTTACTTTATTCGAGAGAAAATGACCCTCTGAATAGAATGACATATCATATGTCAACTTTTGTCATTTTCGCTTAAAAAGTGTATTTTAAATTTCAATCTAGAGTGCCATGGCTGTGTTAAAAACACTAATTACTAATCAAGGAGCCTTGGAAAAATAGTTTTGATCGTCTAATGTTTTTCGTGTCTTGTCCTGGCCAGTTAACAGATGCCAAAATCGTATTTTTAATTATATCTTAATTTTTTCAAATGGAACAAGGGTGGCTCATTAGCATATTTGGAAAAAGCATTTTTTTACGAATGACTTAGTACCCCACACTTGGTATTTCGAGTCAAATTGTCGTTATGAATCGCATGTTACAATTTCAAATAAACCATATGAGAAAATGTCAAAACTTGACATATATGTCATACTATTCAGAGTGTCATTTTCTATCAAATAAAGTAAAAAAATACCGAGGGTGTCATTTAAAAATCATAAGTTGTAGTCATTTCCGGTGAAACAGGAACATTACTAAGTAGCGCAGATAATAATACAATAATAAATGATATAATACTTGTTCCGATTGATATGTAATTAATTATATTTTTTGTCATTTTGCAGGTGGACATAGTACTTTCTTCGGTTTGTTGAATACCTTCGTTCACATAGTGATGTACTTCTACTATTTCCTGACTGCTCTAGGCCCTCAAGTACAAAAATACTTATGGTGGAAAAAGTACCTGACTGGTTTCCAGATGGTAAGTTCATCAAATTAGTTCAAAATCGAAACTGTAGTCTTAAAAACAAATTTAAAGAAGGCGTCCATTCTTCTCAAAGAGACCTAGTTTAAATTAAAGAGAAGATAAAAAAAGACTCAAAGTCTCGGTCTCAACGTTTATATTAAGTTAAACAGTGACACGTGTTTTACGTGTCACTGTAGCTCATACGAGCATCATGAGACAAATACATTTAAAGTCAATCCACACACACGTTTACATTTTACACATTAAAACAAACGAGAGTGTTGTTGGAAAAAGCATTTAGAAAAAAATTATAATAAATCGAACCGAAACTAACCTAACATAACCAAAGCAGAACCGGACCTATGTTGATATGAAAAATAAATCTTATTTTTAATATTATTTTTACGTGAGGAATCTCCCCACCACAGATGGCACATGTTTTTTGAAAAAGCCTTATAGAGCTTTATTTTTATGAAACCCTGGATACTTAAAAAAGACATTTAATTTGGTCTGAAAATAATTAAACCATATTATTCCCTCCAGGTTCAATTCGTCGCCATTATGGTTCACGCATTCCAACTCTTCTTCACCGACTGCAACTACCCCAAAGTGTTCGCCCTCTGGATCGGGTCCCACGCCGTTCTCTTCTTCTTCCTCTTCAAAGATTTCTACCTGAGAACCTACAGGAGACGCAAAGCAGCAACCCAGAACGGCAAAGCCAACGGTGTTTCCAACGGAAAACTCCAGAACGGCACCGCCTTCCAGAACGGCCAATCGAACGGAACGGCCAAACAGAACGGCCAATCGAATGGAGCGGTCAAACCGAATGGCGTGATCAAGGACGCCAGCGAGTACTACGTGAACGGGATCCAGAGCGCGACGGAACTACATCAGAGGTTCAAGCAGCAATGACTTAGCGGTACTTAGGTTGAACAAAAGACTTTTTAATCAATTAGCGCGTATAGAGTTAAGCTAGGGAATCCATATTAGTACCTGTGATACAAGTGGTAGGGTTGTGATGGACTTGGAAAGGGTTGAGAGTGTGTTGGTTGGTCATGGAATATATACAATAGAGTATACCTTTTTGGGAAAGGAAAAGAACCATAAGATAATTATATTATTCAGATCAAACTTTATTTTCTATCTCTATTAAATGGAGGATTAGGAAGTCAATTATTGTAAGTCAATTAATGAGGTTTATAAACAGGATTTATTTAAAATGAAAGTCAATTTGTATGACTTTCATGTTTCTAATTCCTTTTTTTAAACCTCATTATTCAAATCAATGTCATATATAAAGATCGCACCAATAGAATCCAATAATAAAATTTTACGTTAATATTTCCTGTCAGCGTTTTTCTGCTTCAAAAACAAATTAAAGTCACAGTCAATGTTTCAAACAGTAACTGTATCACATATAATATGAAATATAATATAGGTATATAATTAGTTTTAGATAATATTCTTTTATTTTTTGAAATATTAAAAAAAATGTATAAAAACATTGCAATTTTTTCGTTATTCTATGAAAATACCATTTCCATTCTAATTTTTTAATAAAATTGAAAGAAGTAATCATAAAAAACAATTAAATGTGTTTAAATTGAATTAAAGAAAAGCTTAGTTCTCATGCATACGAATTTCGGATGTTTTTTGCGAAAAAGTTAGTGAACGAACATCTGATTTTTCTGACGCCATTTTTAATGATGAAAACTAGGCTTTAATGCATACTTTTAAACGAATGAATATTCATCTATATACAGGGTGAGTTCCCTACGATGTTCTCTATGGGTATCTCGGAAACTATTGGAGATAGAGAGTCGGTTAAATGGGGAAAGAATTGCAGTTTTGTGGGGTCATAAATATTCGCCTTTCATGATTATGTTGATTTTTGAAAAAGTTCATGGCTTACTAGATATTTCAAAAAAACAAATTTCGGCTATTTTAAAAATTGTCTCTAATTCCATTATAAGCTATTTTAGACAAAAAGTGTTCAGATAAAAGTTGTAGATAATCACATCCTTAATGAGACCGTGTCCTCCGTTTTTTTCTGAAGCCTGTCATTTTTCATATATGACACAAACATATGTTTTTTTAAATGGAAACCATAGTTGGCCATGACTTCATAAAAAGCGCCATTTTTTAAGCTTTTTAGTGATATAAGCTATAATATCTGTTCTTCGAAAAATTACTGAGTTATAGTCAATTCTTATAATTTTTAAACAATTTCACTTAGCCATGGAAACAAGTTCAATCGCCGTTGCTCTCAGAAATGTTAAGCTGTCACATCCAAACTTTGTAAATTCTAATAAACAAAAATTGTAAGTATGAATTTTTCAAATGTAGAAAAGCGTGTAGATACTCGCGCATCAATAGAGTGGTTGCAACATGACTTTCAGCATGACACACCACCCCCACTCTTCATAATGAAAGAAATTTTAAAAATTATTTATATCATAATTATACAAACGCAGGGATAGGAAGAGGTGGACTAATTGCATGGGCCTCCTCGATCACCTGACCTATCCATTTTAGAAAGTTTTAGTTTGCGTAATGTAAATTGTAAAGAACCGTTTAGTAATATATTCTGACTTTTTATAAGTTATAAATCATAACAGAATAAGAATACCATGCAATCTAAGTGAAATTAGTCAAGAAAGATAAGAATTGGCTATAACTAAATTTAACTTTTCTAACATGTCTTGAAAACCGTTCTCTAAAAAACGTAACATTCACCAGTCAACGTATCCTCGAAAATGTATGGCCAAGAAAGGTTGAACCAATAAACCTACACGCTTTTCTTCATTTGAAAAATTCATATTTACAATTTTTGTTTATTTTAATTTACAAAGATTGGATGTAACAGCTTCACATTTATGAGAGCAAAGACGATTAAACTTGTTTCCATGGCTAACTAAGTGAAATTGTTTAAAAATGATAAGAATTGGCTATAACTCAGTAATTTTTCGAAGAAAACATATTATAGCTTATATCGCTAAAAAGCTTAAAAAATGGCGCTTTTTATGAAGTCATGGCCAACTATGGTTTCCATTTAAAAAAAACATATGTTTGTGTCATATATCAAAAATGACAGGCTTTAGAAAAAAACGGAGGATCATTAAGGATGCGATTATCTACAACTTTTATCTGAAAACTTTTTGTCTAAAATAGCTTATAATGGAATTAGAGACAATTTTTAAAATAGCCGAAATTTGTTTTTTTCGAAATATCTAGTAAGCCATGAACTTTTTCCGAAATCTGAAAGGCGAATATTTTTGACCCCACAAAACTGCAATTCTTTCCCCATTTAACCGACTCTCTATCTCCAGTAATTTCCGAGATACCCATAGAGAACATCGTAGGAAACTCACCCTGTATAATAAGAATATACCTTTGGAAAATTTATTATTCTTGAACATTGTTTTTAAAAATTCTGATTTTTTATTTTCTTGGGATTTAGGTTCCGGAAAACTCTAATTAAGTTTTCATTAGGTTTTTTTCATTTATTTCATTTAATGAAATAAAGATATTGATAAACTTAATTAGAGTTTTTCCGAACCTAAATCCCAAGAAAATGGAAAATGTGTATATTCATACATACATAGGTATTGATATCATACACTATTTGTTTTGAATTGTTTAGTAATTTCTTATAAATTGGACTTGACATAATGGCGAAGGCGCTTTTTAACAAAAAATGAAAATCATTCTAAATATGTGCCATATTTTTCAATTTTTTTTAATACTGATTTATGAAGCAGAAAAAAAATCAAGAAAACCAAGAAATTAATTTCCAGAATTTTACAAATATCATTGTTAAATTATTATGCGAAATTATATAAATGTACATAAATTTACATAAAAATAAAGATTGCCATTATTTTTTTAGAAAAAAAAATGGAATATTGCATTTATAAGTTATGGTAGTCATTTTCAAATTATGGATATACCTAAAAAGACTTTATCTTAATATATGTTTTGTTTTCATATATCTTATATAAAACTATGAAAAAATAAACCAAATATATTATAATATCTACATTCTGCTTTTATATTTTTTTATTATCTTTAATTTTTTATTAAATTACTGTACAATTTTATTTAATTTCATTTTGAAGATTAACATTGGGATTTTCTACAGTATGTCCCCGGATTGTCTTTGCAAGAGGAAAAAAAACTTGTTTATTATATTTTGAAAAAAACGTACTCTTCATAAAAATTTTTGCTTGTTCTAAAACGGTTAATCCCGTTTATACTAATCAAAATTAATAATAACCATCTATCAAAAGAAGAATTCGAAATGCTATTGCTATAGAGACGCCTATTGATTTTTAGGACTAAAAACTAGTATTTTCATTGTTTTCTTAATTTTCTCTGAAACGGTATAGAAATTTGGAAAAGTATAACCGGGATTAACCATTTTACAATAAGGAAACTTTTTTTATGAAGATCCATTTTTCTCAAAATGTCAATAATAAAAAAGTTTTCCGGGGACATACTTTTTAGTTAAAATCATTCAATAAAAATTCTTCTGATCTTTATATTGATGGCATGGTTCAAAAACAGCATAAAATTGTTAGGTAGTAAGTTTTGAGAATGATATCTATTTTATATGGATAAATCTATGATTGTTTTAAAAGACATGTTAACTGCTAAATATATTTTTTAATAAAAATAATATAAAGAAAACATTAAATAACAACAGGAGATGTTATAGAAAACCAAAGCAGATTGATGTGGAATGAATCTTCAATTCTAGTCTATGAGTACTAAAACTGGTTACTTATTTTATTATACAAATAATGTTAGGTACGCACTAATATGGAATCCTACATAACAAAAGGGTTTAGGTTTAAGATGGAGTCACTACCTGGAATTTAACTAATCATCTGGCGGCAATATGACATTATTTGCTCAATTATTTTGTTGTTATTTTGTAAGGTGATATGGTGTTTTACCAAAAATGGTCTTGTTCATTGTTTTATTTATATTTGGGCTGAGTTACTTGACCAATAAATTAATTATATTAGCAATAATGAAAGGTTTTATAGTCAGAGTTTAAGTAACTTGGCTTAAATGAGGTTTAGTTTTATTATATAATAAAAAGACAAGACTATTTTTGTGATATTTTGATTTATTAATTATATACTTGGTACTTTAAATAGTTGTTGTTAAATTTAGAGTTTAAGACGAAATTCATTGTTTTCATTATTTTTATTTTATAATAAATTATAAATTGTCTTATTTTGTTTGTTAGAGCTTAGAGATTCTTTGGTGTCTTTTGATTTAAATTAGGAGAAGCACTTGTAGATTATTAAAATGATATTATTAAGTATAAGTGTTCAGAATATAAATTATTGAGTAATCTCGTCAAGTATAATACTGAAAATATTAATTTTTTATTCAGTACAACTAATATTTTAATTATTTATGAGTTGTTAATTTAATTTAAAACTTAGTATTTTATTAATGCCATTTTTTCTGAACACTTATTATTGTTTTCGATTATATTAAAGACACTATTTTAACACTTTTATTTTTATAGCATTAGTAGTCTCGAAACTTAATAAAAACTAGTCCTTTTTAAGATTAGAATCATTCCAAAAGTAAAAGGTACATGTCAAATTGAACAAAAATAATTTTTGAATGTAAATGTTAAAGCTTATTTTTTCATATTGTGAAAACTTCTAAAAATCCTTGTTCTAATTTGAATGTATTTAAGACATAACAAGTGCTGTTAGAAATTGTTGAATATTTCACTCATATCATTCATCCAATGGGCATTTTTATAATTTAGTATTAAATCGCAAAAAATAATTACTTACCCTTACCTACTGTTAAAAATTTTATATATTTATTTCTCTTTCTCAGAATTTTTAGTGCTTCCTAATACCAACGAAGTTGAGTTTTATCACCGTTTATTATTTTTATTGTAATTTTATAATTGTTTTATGTTTCACATTTCATAAATTCCATTAAATTTTAAATTGTCTATTTATGGTTTTTGAAAGAAAAAAAGTATAGAGAACTTTACTAATTATTGTATATATTTCCTATTTTTTTTTTGTAAGAACATTGTTAATTAGTCTAGAACTAATTCAATATTGGTTGATGTATTTTTAGATATTTTCTTAAAATATACTGTTTAATAAAATTATTTTGTTTTATTTCAATGCTTAAAGAGGAAAGTTTATGAACAATGCGTCTTGCCGGTAATTACATATGGAGTGGAAACTCTAACATTAACGAAAAAGTCAGCAGAAAATTTAAGAGTAGCCCAGAGAGCCATGGAGAGAGCCATGCTTGGAATAACTAAAAGAGACAAAATTCCCAATAACTAATGGACTCTACAGGCAGAAATCTACGCTATCGAAAGATGCGTACAACTTATCTTAGATAGGAACTATTGGAAACAAGAAATAGCCATCTTATCTGATAGAGTCAAGCAGCGTTAAAGGCGATCAACTCAGTATCAATCAATTCGAAATTGGTCAAAGAATGCAAAGAGAAGCTGAATAAATTAGGCAAAGAAAACAAAGTCCTCCTACTCTGGTTGCCTGCTCACCAAGGGATAGAAGGCAATGAAAAAGCAAATGATCTAGCTAGAAAAGGAGCGAACACTCCACTAACTGGACCAGAACCGTTCTGCTTTCCAAGTGGTAACCAACTCAAGGCGGAACTCAAGAACTTGGAAGATTCCATCCGCAACCTAGAATGGCAATCTTGCAACGGTCTAAGACACTCGAAGAAGTTTCTGAGGGCTTACGATCAAGAAAAATCACAGATCTTCCTGGGTTTAAGTAAGAACAATCTTCGGATTGTCACGGGGTTCTTAACAGGACACTGTCTCCTCAATGAACACCTCAGTAGATTGAAACTAAGAAGAAACGGCGAATGCAGATTCTGTGGAAAAAATGGAAACACCAGTACATCTTATCACTGAGTGCGCCGAGACGACAACCATTCGTGCCATGAACTTTGGTACGACTGATATTGGAGATAAATTTTAAATTGTCTATTTATGGTTTTTGAAAGAAAAAAAGTATAGAGAACTTTACTAATTATTGTATATATTTCCTATTTTTTTTTGTAAGAACATTGTTAATTAGTCTAGAACTAATTCAATATTGGTTGATGTATTTTTAGATATTTTCTTAAAATATACTGTTTAATAAAATTATTTTGTTTTATTTCAAGGAACAATTATGTCTTACGACCGAGAAAAATCAAAGATTTCCCTTGATTTAAGTAAGAACAATCTTGATTGTCACGGGGTTTTAAACAGGACACTGTCTCACTGGGAGGCCTTACTCACTGGGAGGCCTTACTCACTGGGAGGCCTTACTCACTGGGATTATTGAATATTAAACCTACCTCTCATTCTTCCTTTGCCTTAAAGAGCTTCTAGCTATGTCGCTGATGTTGGCTTCTGTTGCTTTCTCTACTCCCTCCAAAAAATGGTGCCCTAAAGTTTTAAAGCGTCGGTTTTTCAGTGCTGGACAGTGGCACAGCAGGTGCTCTATGGTCCCTTCTTTCTCTTGGCATTCCCTGCAGTAGTCGTCGCTGGAAATCTTCCATCCCACGAGGTTTACCTCCGTGGGGCAGTTCCCAGTGACGACACCTAGAATAATTATGTGTACTAGGTTCTTTTTGTGCTCTAGTAGTTGCTTTGTATTTTTGCTATCTACCCCTGGCCATTGAGCTGTAGCACAGTCCTCACTATGTTGCCACGTCTCTTGCTGCTTGGCCTTGACGGTAATTCCTTCGCCAAGCTTCCTTCAGTGTGCTGATCGTCACAAGTGGTGGGTCATCTTCCACGGCCTCTCCTATGGCCCCTTCTTTAGCGAGTTTGTCCTCTTCCTGGTTATTAAGTAGGTAACATTTTACAAATATAAATATTGAAAAGATTAATTAATTAATTATTAAAAATAATAATATAAAATAAAATTTAATGAAATAACTCCAAGCTAAGAAGAAGACGATATGGTTATAATAGCCAACGATATACAAGAACTGCAAAGCATTATAGATTCCGTAGTCCACTATAGTGAGATGTTTGGACTGCATCTCAATGTCTCCAAGACCAAACTATTGGTCTTTTCTAAGACTCCAATAAATGCACATCTGCGTGCCAAGGGACAAACAATCGAACAAGTAACCTCAATAAAGTATTTAGGAGCTAACATCAATAGACAGTGCGACCCACAAAGAGAAATATTTTCAAGAATTGAACAAGCGAGAAAAATCTTCATGAGTATGAAACCATTTTTTACAAGACGAGACCTCAGTGCGGAACTCGAATGGCCAGATGCTACGTCTTCTCTGTGTTACTCTATGGATGTGAGAGCTGGACACTGGATGCACAGACCGAAAAGAGAATAGCAGCCTTCGAAATGTATGTGTACAGACGGATGATGCTAATCTCATGGGTACAAAGGATCACCAACGATGAAGTACTGCAGCGCATGCAGAAACAAAAAGAGGTACTGAACACCAGCAAGGAAAGAAAAATGCAATACCTGGGTCATGTGATGAGAGGTGGTAGATACGAAATACTGCGCCTCATAATAGAGGGCAAAGTGCAAGGAAGATCAGTAGCAAGACGCCAGAACTATTGGCTAAAAGATTTAAGGAGATGGTTTGAACGCTCGTCTGCGGAAATCTTCCGGGCTGCAGTTTCCAGAGCCACAATTGCCATTTGGATCGCCAACCTTCGGCAGGAGAGACACAAACATCCGATACGCTACCGAAGCAGGTAAGTCAATTTGACGTATCTAAATTCTTTGATACCCTAATCTTTGACAAGTAGAAAATAAAAGTAAAAATGCAAGAAAAAATATATAATTAGTTAATTTAAGTGAGTTTCATAAATGATCGGTCTACTACACGTATGTATATTATACATAGTCACTTACTAGCGAAAAGTTATTTCATTATTTCCCTCGATTGTTGACCGAGATCTACCGCACGCTACACAACTAACTATTTTACAGTCTTTTTCGATAAATCGCAATAGTGTCACCGTTAATTTAAGTTCTGCCACAATTTCCATCTAGATTTACTACTTTTATACAACTATCAGTAGTAGAATAAATAATAAATAACATAAAATAAGCTTAGTAAAGACTGATAAATCCTAAATGAATCGTCAAACAGGACTGCCAAGGATCCTCACCCTAGAGTCCTTTTTCCATGAATACATGGATAGAATTACACTCCTTCCATAATCTTTTTATTCAAAGCTAATAATTAATCGTTAATAATATATCTATCCCAAACACAATAAAGGGTGTTGCTTGTTGCTAAATATATATCTTTTTCGACCCTTTTTCCTAATTGCCAAAATGGCTCCCCATAAATCATTTTCTTCTTGATTAGAAGGGAGAAACAAGCTTAGATTAATACGACAACGATTAACCTTTGGTGGAAAAAACCGGCGCCCCACCTGCTCTCATAAATCAGGCGAAAAAAAGTGAGCGAGCATGAAAAGAATTGTCTGTTTTGGTGGGTTTTTTGGATCTATATTTACAGATTATGGCACGCAACAGACATATTCACAAATCCAGATTTTTATCTGTTATAAATAACTTTATATAGAGCTACGCATAAACTCATAATTTTTTATCAAAGAAATGAGAATCATAATCAGATAAGTTGTGTAATTTCATGAAAAACAAATATTTTGCAAAAATTTACTTATTTAATTAAATAATTATATTTAGAATTACTAAAAAAAAGTAACTCAGAGATTTGCAATTTATTGAACAGATATGTTGGTTTAACAAAATATGATATTGGCGATAACCTTAGATATTGGTTATAGGCTTACCGCATTTTCCGCCGGTGCTGCCACCATCGGAGACCATCGTAAATAACTGATGTATATAAATACACGTGTTTAAATAGCGAGTATAGGAAACATTTATTATATAATTATTCTAAGTGTTAGGAAGTATAATTTGTGAAAATTCTAAAAATAAAAATAAAAAATATTAATAAAGTAAATATTTTGATATCTTCATAACGTCTAACTTGTACTATAATTTATTATTCCAGCTAAAAAAAATTAGATGAGTTTAACTACGGTAGCGAGCATAGCTTTACGCACCGGTTTTGCTAGTGGGTTCATAATTGGGGCTATTTCGGCTATAACTAAATTTTTTAAAGGTATGTACGTAATTATAATTTTACAAGATGTTCATAAAACATTTAATTACTAGTTGATTAAAAAAGTATACCTTAGTATACCTTACCTATAGTTAATATTGCAAATTATATTTTATCCTCTCATAGTATATGTCTATTTAATTTTTTGATTATGTAACGAGCAGTTTGTTTACTCAGTTGTTTACTCGCCTAACCGAACTGCTTGAATTCCTTTTTGTTTTTGATCAAATCGGTGTAAAAAAGTATGAAGCTATATAATGTTGCTTCGGGAGAGCTGAATATTGTCAAGAATAGGCCAACTTGGATTTATAATTGGGAAAAATCATGTAAAATATAATTCTAGTAAACCAATATGATGTAGACCCAAGGGAATCGTTTACGTATACGTCGAGCTAGACATGTTCTTATAGTAAACATTGTTAATTAAAACAATAATTAAAGTCAGGTCAATGTAGCGTGATGTTTCAAGGCAAGCTCGTATTAAACATCGGTGCTGGAAATATACAAAGAAAACTTTTTTTGACGCACCCGCCGATGATTGGGACGAGCGGACAAATTTAAAAGGGTATGCTGAAGACAGTCAAGGGGTTAGTTTGAGCTGCAGGTAGTCGGTTAGTCAGTCGGTTAGTTGCGATCAGATCAGTTGGTCAGTCAAAATTGACACTCGATCGGTAGCTAGTAAATCAGTAGAAGACAGAGAAGATCGAAGTTAGTCAGTCAGATAAGATGCTCTTGTAAGTACCTCTTTGAGTCTTGAACCTTTAAGTCTTGGCATTTCCTAAAATTGTTATTTACACTTATTTGTTGAAATTGTTAGTACATTTCTATTTAATAAATGTATATTTTTCTAATGGTTGTTTTGATGAAAAAAGAGAATCTGGTATAGCGATCCTAGCAAGCAACCCCCAGCTAGGTCGCGACATATAGTGGAGGCGCCGGGTAAAAATTGAGAATAGTAGAAAGTAGTAAGTAATAGTAGAAAGTTGAGTTATCGAATGTTATTGCACCTAACAACGCTCTCTTTTACGCGTTAACATTTTTTCGGCGATTTTATTAACATTTGAAATTGTTACAATACAACACGGACGCGACGCCTAGTTCGGATTTTTTTCATTTATTTTTTACTACCCGAAAAAGCGTTACATCACATAAATCTCGTACCTAAGCGTTTTATAGTTTCAAGAATTGCACTAACAAAAAACTAAAATACTTAAATATTATGACAAAGCCACGATTTCAATATTATTTTAATGCGATCAACATGAACTGTAACTGGAACGGCGTAAAATACATAGAAAATGTTGCAGTATACAAAAAAGGAAGATATAACTTAAAACATTTTTTTATAAGGAAATATGTTTATAAAAAACTGTAGGTCGCATAACGAAATTTGCAGGGAATAACTAAAAAAGACTGTAAAAAATAGAGTGGATACGACAAAAGACTCAGGTAATAGATGCCATCCACAGAATCATATCCCCCAAGTGGAAATGGGCAGGATACACCTCGCAAGGAGGACAGATTACAGATGGACATCAAAAATTACAGTATGGTACTGAGCTGCGGTCGGTCTTTTATCCTTAAGTTCCAAAACCAATACGGGAACAGAGATCGGAGTATTTGGGTCGAGAACTAAATATTCCGAACCAATGGGCACTTACCCTAGCATCCTACAGGCAGAAATCTACGCTATCGAAAGATGCGTACAACTTATCTTAGATAGGAACTATTGGAAACAAGAAATAGCCATCTTATCTGATAGAGTCAAGCAGCGTTAAAGGCGATCAACTCAGTATCAATCAATTCGAAATTGGTCAAAGAATGCATAGAGAAGCTGAATAAATTAGGCAAGAAAACAAAAGTCCTCCTACTCTGGTTGCCTGCTCACCAAGGGATAGAAGGCAATGAAAAAGCAAATGATCTAGCTAGAAAAGGAGCGAACACTCCACTAACTGGACCAGAACCGTTCTGCTTTCCAAGTGGTAACCAACTCAAGGCGGAACTCAAGAACTTGGAAGATTCCATCCGCAACCTAGAATGGCAATCTTGCGACGGTCTAAGACACTCAAAGAAGTTTCTGAGGGCTTACGATCAAGAAAAATCACAGATCTTCCTGGGTTTAAGTAAGAACAATCTTCGGATTGTCACGGGGTTCTTAACAGGACACCGTCTCCTCAATGAACACCTCAGTAGATTGAAACTAAGAAGAAACGGCGAATGCAGATTCTGTGGAAAAAATGGAAACACCAGTACATCTTATCACTGAGTGCGCCGAGACGACAACCATTCGTGCCATGAACTTTGGTACGACTGATATTGGAGATGGAGAACTACCCTCTATAAAACCGTCCCAGATACTGGCTTCTGTCAAAGCCCTGGGACTGAATGATGAGTTATAACTCAAGAAAGGGGGACACAATAGATCTGTAAGGTCGCAGTGATTAACCCCCTCCCACTCATTCTAAATTCTAAAAAAAAATTCTAAATCTGCGGTCGGAATTTTTTGAAATCAACTAAAATGCACTAAGCCTATTATATTTGGTTAACCAGAGATCTACTTAGGGTACAGATAATATTTAAAAAAGAAAAAAAATAATTTTGGCAAGAAAATTTAGTATTTTACTGGTCAAGTATCATCCTCTCGAAAACAGTCTAAATTTCAATAGCCATAAAATAAGTGCGCCATAAAATCGCTTTTATTGCCGATAGCATAACGTTAAAGAAATCAGATCCTACAGCAATTATACTTTTATTGGCGCTCTTTCGAAGTCGTCAGGCCCGATAAATCGTGAGACATGTTCGATGGAACAACGTACCGGCTTTTCTAAACGCGCTGTAAAGCATTTCGAATGGCCCTAGTTTAGCGCCGGAAGATGGAGCTGGAACAGAGCGAGAGAACAGTTTGTTTTTATGGCTTCGGGAAAGTTTATGAAATTACACAACTGGAACTATCCGCGCTACACGCTGTATTTGAAATTATGGCGAGCAGTTTAGTAATAACCGCTTTTAAAATGCTCTTTTGCCTTTTAAGTTTCCGGCAATATCCGCAACAGTTTTAATAAATTTTAATACAAAACGTGTTTCTTCTGTTTGTTTAGAGGATATAGTTTTTATAGTAAACGCCACGAATGTTTGGGAGTGATTCATCGGTCGCTACCATATGAACTAATCTGTTCAAGGTCACATAAAACTTAATTCCAGTGCCGTGGTGTTTCAAGTCATATAATAATCAACATATAATCTGTTTTAATTTGTTGTTTTAACTGTCAAAGTCTTGTCAAAACATATATTTGGTTATAAATATAAAATGGAATGCCCCATTGATCGCACTGCAAGCAGACCAATGGACTGACTGCACAAAAACGAATCAATCGAAGAAACGCGATATAGTATCGTCTCTGTCAATCACGCTAACATTTTAGAATAAGTAGGAGGAGCGCAGGCAGATGATTAGACCGGGCCATTAAAAACCTACGTCTGCGGTAAAAATTTACGTTTTTAATGTAAAAATGATAGGGCGCGTGTCGATTCTAACTTCATCAAGCGATGAATCACTCCCAAACATTCGTGGCGTTTACTATAGTTCGTTTACTGGGCAAAAACTCATTAAGTCAAAAATGCCATGGTATAATAAAATTTATTTTTTATTTTTTATAACTTCTGTACCTAATATTACCATTTTTTTTAAAGAAATAAACACGCCACAATGTTACTAGGCATTATTTAACAGTAAGGTTATTAAGTCAATTTTATATCTATTTTTAATTAAAATATGAGCATCATAATCAGCTGAGTTGTGTAATTTCATGAAAAAATTTTTTTACAATAACTTACTTATTAAAACACATCTATATTACACTTGATAACGCTTATTGATAGTGATACTTCTGATCAAAACGTTGTGTAAACAAAATAAATAAAAGCAATAAAAGACCCAAATTCTTTAATTTTCTAATACGTTAGTAAGTCTATGGCTTCCGAATTTATGGACACCCTGTATATTCTAAAGCTACCGAAAAGAACCTATATAAACAGAGATCACTAAGCAACTAGTAATGTCTACGAAATATTTGGACACCCTGTATAATCTTGTAAATATAAACTAATATTTTTATTTTTGAGTTTTCTACTGTAGTTGAGAAATATTCAGCGGCAGACACAAAAAGTTACTCAAAATAAGTTATCTAAAAGATTCTATAAACTATTTATTAAACACAAATCACTCTAAGTAACTTATAAAAATCCATAAAGAATATTAGAAAATCCGAGAATGATCTATTTTTAAAGTTGTTCAAGTTGCCTTTCGTTAAATACAACTCTTTCAGAATCTCGGAAAAGCAATAATAAACTTTCAAGTTTTCTCTCTCTTTGGCGAGGTGAGGGGGATGGGAAATTTTACGAAGAAAACTTTTTCCGCGTGAGCTTGGAGGGGGTAGTTTTCCTAGGACAATACGGATGAGACAGAGGCGTATCAAACATGTTTCTATGAAGAGACATTAATTTGACACAGAAAAATATTCCTATTTTGCCAAGTATTTATTAAATTTGGCAACTGTTAAAATTGCCTTATATCTATCAAAAATAGTAGATAAAATAGTACTTTAACCGCAAGGGTAGATTAAATGATACTTTAACAGCGAGGATAGGTTAAAAACTTTATTTCTTCTCGCACGTTTTTAATTGCTTCCATTTTTGAAAATTATTGTATTCCTTTTCATAAGTTATTCGGGATTTAAATGGAAGTAGTTTGGATATGGCGTTTGTCGCCTCCTTTGAATAAGAAGACTAAGGAAGGAGCATAATAGTATCCATGTATTCATGCATGGTGGGCGGAAAAAGCACTCTAGGGTGGGGATCCTTGACAGTTCTGTTTGACGATTCATTTGACACATTTGAATTTGATTTGAAATTTTGTGGATTTGTCAGTCTGTACGGAGCTTATTTTATGTTATTTATTATTTATTCTACTACTGATAGTTGTATAAAGGTAGTAAATCTAGATGGAAATTGTGGCAGAACTTAAATTAACAGTGACACTATCGCGATTTATCGAAAATTACTCTAAAATAGTTGGTTGTGTAGCGTGAGGTAGATCTCGGCAAAAACCGAGTGAAATAATGGAACAACTTTTCGCTAGTAAGTGACTATATAATATACATACGTGTAGTAAACCGATCATTTATGAAATTCACTTAAATTAACTAAATTATATATTTTTCTTGCATTTTAGCTTTTATTTATTACTTGTCAAAGTTTAGATGTCAAAGAATTTAGATACGTTAATTTGACTTACCTGCTTCAGTAGCGTATATGATGTTTGTGTTAATAAATACTTATTATAACTTATCTATTTTTATTAGAATTATATATTTTTATAACAATTTGAATAACTACCAACATTTATTCACAACGTAAAATAAAACAACAAATTATTGAGTCTACCCCACGTCTACCCTACATCATAGTTTAAAATTTTTTAAATAAAATTAGAACGACACTGATAAACCGGAATTTAAGTCGGCCATATTTGAGGCCCATCGCGGTGTACCTAAGATTTTTGATATGCTCCTTCCTTAGTCTTCTTATTCAAAGGTCGCCTCAGCCTGAATATTTGTTGGTAATTTACTTATTTCGTTTTGAAATAATAATTTACTTATTTCGTTTCAGCTCCAGTTCAATCACCAATCGACGCGAAAGATATTGACTCAAAACTGACAACTAAAGAGACAGCTTTATTTATGTGTCAAATTACATAGAAACCAATGCCAACCCAGCACAATATTTTTTCTACTCGTAATAAATTCCTTGAAATAATAATTTCTGAATATATTTTAAAATGTAACTCGGTATGGAAAAAATATTGTTTTATATATAAAATTTTTGATAAAATTGATAAAATTGCATTATCGTCTCCCGAATTAATCTTTTCGGTCGACGATAAAATACTATTTTATCGTCTTGTATAAAAAATAACTATTAATCGCCCTTGGGCAATTTAGTATAGCAATCTAGTAACATTACACTAATAAGCTATTTGTTTTTGAGTTAATTTGCTACGGTTAAAATATGAAACACTATTCCGATGATAGTAATTTTGGATCTATAGGTTCTGTACTACTTTAGGATGTACTGGGCTGTAGTAACACTTTTCACTATACTAGTTCAAACGATTTTATTCCTCTCAGTCTTCTAACTAAGCCATGTAGAATGTAGAATGGGTGGGAGGAGGATTAATCACCGCGACCTTACTAAGTAACTAGTTCTAATCTATTGTGTGTCTCCCTTTTTTGAGTTATAACGAGTTATAACTCATCATACAGTATCAAAGCGTGTTCAATGAGAAGACAGTATCCTGTTAAAAACACCGTGACAATCCAAAAAGTTTAAAAAAATAAGAAAAAAAAAATCTTATCTTAAATCAATGTAAATCTTTGATTTTTCTCGGTCGTAGAGTTCTGAAATTTCTTCGAGTTCCTTAGACCGTTGGAGGATTCCCATTCCAGCTTATGGATGCCGTCTTTCAGATTCTTCAGTTCAGTTTTAAGTTAGTTTCCACTTGGGAAGCAGAACGGTTCTAGTCCAATTATTGGAGTGATTATATTTTAATACCGTAAGTTCAAGCTTTCAGGACTTACGGTATTCTCAGTAGTTAATATTTCAGTATTAGCGGATTTTATATTAATGAAGACTAAGGGGAGTGTTAGCTCCTTAGTACTCCCATAGATCCACCACTGGTTAGACGCGAGGAACGGGTAAAGAGGAGAGGTGAATTGCAACTTTGGTATTTAAGAAGTTTTACTTATTGCGATGCGGTTCATCGTAGAAAACTTTTTATTAAACAATTTAATTAAAATTCAGTTAATGAAGAGAATTGATGAGCAGTCATTTTTTTTATTTACTATTCCATTATTTATATTATATTATATTATTAATACATACCAAGAATCTTAGTGTTGCACAAGAGTCTTGAAAAAGTCTTGCAAGACCGAGACTCTTGCAAGAAATTCAAGACAAGACTTTCAAAATTTCTTGTCTTGAATTTAAAGACAAGACAAGACTTTAATATGCAAGAAATTTCGAGAGTCTTGCAAGATTTCTTGAATTCAAGATTTCTTGAAAGTTAGAAATGATACATTTTTTCAAGTCATAATTAGGTCTTTGCGTAAGTTATGCCGGGTTTATTAGGTTATGATTTTGACTATGATTATAATTACGACTACGTAAATGTTGTATATTTACATAGTCGTAATCACAATCATAGTCAAAATCATAAAAGTTAAACTATCCACTTCTTATAAACCTGTTGACATCTACCATGAACTTATAGCCTTTAATTATGTTACCCAACTTCACTGATATAAAAATTATGATTATGAAAATGTTCTATAAACGCACATTAAAATTGCGTTGTGAATATGATGATTATTAAGACTGTGATTATGATTAAGACTTATGCAAATGTTGAATAAACTAAATAACTATGGCATTAATATTAACCAGGGTTCATTTTTTTTCTATCATAGCCAGTGTTTTAGAGTTGAGAATGAAATAATATAAAGTCGAGGCAACAAAGCGTATATTGGTAATTGGTATTATACACAAAATTATATTGGTATAACGGTATTATAAAAAAAACTAGGTAACGGTAGTTTTTATTTGCGCTATTTGGTACTACCCTTGTATATGAATTAATAAACAAGTGTACTACTTTTCATGCACGAAATTGCTCCGCGAACAAAAAGTAGTATCAAATAGCGCAAATAGTACACTCTAGCATGACCTTTCCGTACACCCTGTATCCAAACTTAAATCCTCACATTCATTGTCAGTGTTTGTTTGCTCACTATTACTAACCGCGAATGATCGCTAATCACTTCCACTGTCTTGGAAGGGTTCGGACTCGGTTTCACTATCGACACTTATATTATTTATACTGCTCATATTTCATATTAAAACTTTTTTTGGTAGTGAGTAATACTTAAATAACTTAACGCACAAGGGTAGGTACGAAATAATAACCCAAAGCCAATAAATCGAAGTTAATCTTACTTATTCTTATTCAGCTTTTATTTGGTAATGGCTCCTGCCTCGTCAAACGGAAGAGTTGACGTAGTTCGTTTACGGTCCGTTAAGATTTATTTTTCTAAAATTAGCATCGTTGTTGTTCATTTTTCCGTATTACATTTTGTATACGACGCATTCTATGAAATAAATTATAGAAATATTATTACCTTTTTGTTAGAGTGTAAAATTTTTCAAAACAAGAAATTTCAAGAGTCTTGCAAGACAAGACACGACTTTGCCATTCAAGAAATCTGCAAGACAAGACAAGAAATTTATTTTCAAGAAAAGAATTCTTGTCTTGTGCAACACTAAAGAATCTACACCTTCGAGAAACACCTCATTGTAGTGTTGAGCAACAAAAAGAACTGGAAGAAGAGAGAAACGTTTGCTTAATAGGTAAAACACTATAAAGTGGTTTACTGCATCCTTGTGGCAGAAATCTACGCTTACAACATATCTTAGATAGGAACTACCAGAAACAAGAAACTGGTCATCTTAACTGATAGTCAAGCAGCCTTAAAAGCGATCAACTCAGTAACCTTTAATCCGAAGTAGGTAAAATAATGCCTAGAGAAGCTGAACAAATCAGGCAAAGAAAATAAAGTCCTCCTACTTTGGGTGCTAGCCCACCAAGGGCTAGAAAGTAATGAAAAAGTAAACAATCTAGCTGGAAAAGGAGCAAACACTCTAACTGGACCAGAACCGTTCTGCTGCCAATGTCTAAGACACTCAAAGAAATTTCTCAGAACTTACGATCGAGAAAAATCAAAGATTGAAAAACTTGATTTAACTAAGGACAATAATCGGATTCTTACGGAGTTTTTACCAGGACACTGTCTCTTCAATGAGCAATGCAGATTCTGTGGGGGAAATGAGAAAACACCAGAGCACCTTATCACTGAGTGCATCCAGACGCCAACCATTCGTGTCATAAATTTTAGTACAACCGACGTAACCTAAAACCGTCTCAGATACTGGCTTTTGTCAGAGCCCCGAGACTATTTGATGAGTTATAACTAAGAAAAAGATGACACAATAGACTCTCATACAACCTAGGCACATCTACATTCCATTATTTTAATTAGCATATATTCTAAAACATAATGTACATATTTCTAAATGTCCCATCTACGCATTTCCCTTCTAGATCATTAAATCTAGCCGGTAAAAGATATGAAATATAGCCGTGGATATAAACCGCAGAAACTTGTTTATAATTTGCTTAGTCTGTTCAATTAATAGCTACGGTTCGTAATAGCGCAGTGAATGTAGCTGACAAAGCTCCCTTTTATCTCGGCGCTCAGCGAAATGGCGCAAAAACATCTCTAAAAACATCAACTCAAATAATAATTACTAGAAATTAAATCTTCGTTGAAGTTTCAGTGAGATTATTTTAAAATTTGTTTAATATGTCTATAGTTTTATCTATATTCTTGTTATATTTTAATAACTTTCTAGATTTTAAAAGTTATTTTTGCACTACTTAACCGTTATATTTCTATTCTACAGTATGTCCCCGGATTGTCTTTACAAGAGGAAAATATTTTTAACTATTGGCATTTTGAGAAAATTAATTCTTTGTAAAAAATGTTGCTTGTTGTAAAATGGTTAAGCTCTTTTACAGCTTTTCACATTTCCATAGTGTTTTAGGACTTACGGTCGTGTTTTACGTGTGTGTTTTATAGACTTTGAGAAGGCTTTCGATAAAGTTCAACATCATAGACTAATTGAAATACTTAAAGGCATGCATATCGATAGCCGAGATATCTGGATAATAGCATTTGCCATTAAGATATAAAGATTTCTTTATTGGGGGCAGACAACAAAGGTTACTGTGGACGACCAACTTTCTGATGAAGTAAAGATTCTGACCGGCGTTCGTCAAGGATGTATACATTCTCCGCTATTGTCTAATATAAAATATGTAGAATGTAGAATGTTTAGGAGGGGAGTTAATCACCGCGACCTTATAGATCTATTGTGTGTTCCCCTTTCTTGAGTTATAACGAGTTATAACTCATCATACAGTCTCAGGACTTTAACAAAAGCCAGTATCTGAGACGGCTCCACAGAGGCCAGCTCTCCATCCTCGACATCAGACGTACCAAGGTTCATGGCACGAATGGTCGTCGTCTCGGCGCACTCAGTGATAAGGTGTTCTGGTGTTTCCCCATTTTTCCCACAAAATCTGCATTCGCCGTTGTTTCTCAGTTTCAGCCTACTGAGGTGTTCGTTGAGGAGACTGTCCTGTTAGAAACCCCGTGACAATCCGAAGATTGTTTTTACTTAAATCAAAGAAAACCTTTGATTTTTCTCGGTCATAATAAGTCGGTTTAATATATACAGCGAATCAATTTTCCGGGAGGCCTTGACTAGTAGAAAAGAGGGCATCACCATTAATGGGCAGGTCTTAAATAATATGAGGTTCGCGGACGATACCGTCCTTATAGCAGACAACGTGGAGGGTCTGCAAACGCTTCTACAAAGACTAAACAACACGTGTGGAGTCTGAAAATGAACCTTAAGAAAACTAAATTTATGATAATCACTAAAAGAGAAGATGTCCAAGCCAATGTTCTAATAGATGATATACATCTATGGAGAGAGTACAAAAATATAAATATCTAGGCAGTTGGTTGACCGAAAACTTGGATCCATCAGCAGAAATAAAAGCTCGAATAGAAATAGCCAGAGCATCCTTTGTAAAACTCAAAAAATGTCTCTGCAGTGGAGACATCAACTTAAAGCTTAGATTAAGAATGCTAAGGGGTTACATATTTGCAACTCTACTCTATGGTTCACAGGCTTGGACACTTAAAAAGGCCGAAATGGAGAAGCTTGAGGCATTCGAAAGATGGTGTTATCGGCGTACGCTGAGGATTGCATGGACTGACAAGGTTACAAATGTAGAACTGCGACGCAGAATTCAGAAGGACAAAGAGGTGATTAACACCCTTAAAAAGAGAAAACTTGAGTACTTTAGACATATAATGAGAGGACCTACATATGCCCTGCTGCAGAACATAATAGAAGGAAAGATAAAGGGCAGAAGGAGCCAAGGAAGAAGAAGAACATCAGGGTCAAGAATTTGAGAGAATGGTTTGGAATGACTTCAAATCAGTTATTCAGAGCAGCCGTTAACAAAGTTAGAATTGTCATGATGATTTCAAACCTCCATTAGGAGATGGAACCCGAAGAAGAAGATACTGTTTTAGAGAAAATTAAAATATATGAATCTTTTCCTAAAGTCGTAAAAATAAAATTCGTTTCTGCTTATTGGTTATTTTTGACAGGAATATTCCATGATATTTTGGTAACATTAAATTATTGTAAAGGTGCATTTTCATATAATATAAAAAATATTTTGTGTTATATCTTTATTATTTCGTAAAAATATGAAATCCCCTTTCTTATCAGACTAAAAAAAGAAAAGCTGACGTTAAATATGAGAATATTAAAATATCCGAAACCCTATCAGATATTAAAATATAGACCTCCCTGTTGGTTTATATTTCGCCAAGATAAATCTACCTGTTATTCCTACAGACACCCACCACCTTCCGATTTTACTTTTTCCGAAATGAATGATGAAAAAGGGCACAAACCTTCCATCTTGAAAATTACTTTATCACTCTGAAATATTACGAGGAGGTCTGACCCTAAGGCACTGTTTGATTTAAAGATGAGAGGAAAAAATTGAGAGTTATTGTTTGACTTTTTAATTTTGTTAAGCATCAGTAATAAAATTTAATGTATTTTTGATTTTAAACGTTAAATCATTCGCTACAAATTAAATATCCCAAAAAAATTAAAAATGATATTTATTAAAAGTTATTAATTAATAAGAATTTAGCTTGATGACGCGCGATGGAAGTAAAGATTCATTCCGTGACACACCACGAGCTAGGGAGAAAAAAAGTGGTAAGGATTGCGCAAACAAATCAAATCAAATGAAACTTTCAAATCAAACTTTATTTCTATATACAATACAATAAAATACATAAAATAAGTACAATACATTTTTTTAACATTGAAAATGTTTCTGTTATCCTATATAAGGGAGCCCAAATCGAATTAAAATGCTACATTTGCCACACCATGACGTCATATATACAAGGGTATAGGAAATCTCGGCGCAGCGGCGGCAGTCGGCCAGCGCGCGCATAAACCATTACATCGCTAATTGTTTATTGATATATCTTTATTAGTTTAAAAGCAAAAAATATGGGGTTTGCTTTGATACCTTGTCAAGACATAAGCGAAACTTTTAAATTGTTTCTTTTTTTCATTTAGGCCTTCGTTTTTCGTTAAATGAAAGTTATATTAAAAAAAATCTATTTTTAAACCAAATTTTCGCATGATTGAAATGATTATTCATGTTTAAAGTTTTTTTTGGTCATAAGCGCTAATGGAAATGTTTTTTTGTAAATAATTATAAAAAATTACTCCCTACGAAGACTTTATTGTGTACTGGATCAAAAAATAAGTATTTGTTTTCTCTATACGGTGGTATTAATATATCGATTTTTGATGATAGTGCCCTTTTACCCGGTCTAATTTTGTACTACTTTCGGAATAAGGGTCCCCATATCATGTACTGTACTTCCATCCCTGAAAAATTCAGCTTGTGACACCGAAGTGAGAGGTAACGTCAAAATAAGCTTTAATCTACCTACATCATAGGTAGGTGTAGGTACTCTAGGTATATTCTACCTAGACAGTAGCTGAACTAGCTGACAGTAGTAATTAATTTGTTATCCGATAAGTAGTTGTCATTATATAAGTTTAATCATCTTATACCTCCTATAACGGTAGGTTTTGGATTTTTCCTGATTGGAAATTTCCTGATGATTCTTTTTTTAAATGAAAGGTATATAAATAATAAATAATAAATAATAATAATAAATAATGTTTATTCAAACTGATCCAATTACAAAGTATATACAAGACTTATACATAACTTACGAATACAAAATAGTGAATAAACATAATATCCTCTTAAGGTAGAACCTTGTCTGAGGAGTTTTATTTCTACAACAATAACTACAATATTTTATTCTAAATTCTTAAACTATATCTAAATGTATCAAATTAATTTATTTCATTGTCCAACACTTAAGCACGCTAAAAAACAAGTTATTACACAGCGGTCAGATATTGACATAGGGTAGATTGCAAGTTCTAAGGCATATAAGATTACATTATTTTTTTTCAAATATTATATTTATTGTGAATGGTTTTTAATATTTCACATTTTGCTGAGTATAAATGTATGCATTTCGGTTAATGTTCTACCAAGTATCCATTCTTTTAATCTTTTTTTAAAAATATTAATGTTTTGACAATTAACAATTTCTTTAGGTAAAACATTAAAAATTTTAGGTCCTACATATAAATGACTTTTTTGTCCGATAGTTTTATGCATCCGAGGTACATTAATAGTTAATTCGCGTCGACGTAGTGGGTATGAAAGTGGGATTAGATTATTTTTACTTCTGTTGCTGAATGTTATAGATAATGTATTAAACCAAAATAATTGTTTAGCGTCAAAAATGGCTGCTTCTATGTATAAGGCATCAGAGGGATATCTATAGTTTTTATCGTGTATTATTTTCAGCAACCATTTCTGAACTATATTTACACTTGATAATTGATTTTTGCTTGCTGAGCCCCAGGCCACAATACCGTATTGTAAATGGCTCTGAGCTAAAGCAAAATACACATTTCTTAGTAATTCTATAGGAATTACACTTTTTAAAAACTTAAATATTACAATAAGTGATCTTAACTTTTTAGTCACAAACTGAATATGATAATTCCATTTCATGTGGTTATCAAAGATGACTCCAAGATACTTAAATTTGTTTGTTGAGCTTATTGTCACTAGCTTATTGTTATAAGTTATATCTAAATTGAATTTTGGAAGAGTATCTGAATAGCAGGCAAAAGGTAAGAAGAAAGTTTTCTTAAAGTTAACAGTAAGAAGATTATTATTAAAGAAATTGCACACTATTTCCATTGATTTTTCTACTTTTGCTTTCAATTGATTCCAACACGTTGATCTGAAGAAAATTGCTGTATCATCAGCATAACTCAAAATGTGTGCATCGAGTTTCAAGTTTAGTAACTCATTAATGTATATACAAAAAAGTACAGGGCCCAGTACAGTGCCCTGAGGTACACCATAGTTGACCACCCTTTTCTCGCTTTTAACACCCTGGATGGACACGCTTTGCTGTCGGTTATTTAGATAGCTTCTAAACAGATCGTTGGTCCTTCCTCTAAAACCCATATTACTAAGTGTATAACAGGATTTCATGGTGAACTGTATCGAACGCTTTTGCTAAATCTACAAAAACACACAAAGAAACCTCGGATGCATCAAGTGCCTCCGAAGCCAATTCTGATAGTTTTATAATAGCATCACTTGCGGATTTGGACTCCACGAATCCATATTGATTTTCGGAAAGGAGTTTAAATTGTTTCAGATACAATCATATATGTGTAGATTTGTTATGAAGTATTTTTATAGTGCTTAATGGCTATTTCTTTGTGTAAAACGACTAAATACTAAAACATACCTGAAAAACACCTACACACAATACCTCAAGAAATAAATTATTTGTCATTGTCAGTGGTGTGTCAGTTAGATTATATATTACGTTTTTAGATATTTTAGAGTGAGTTGATGCCGCCAGCTTTAGATACATAAATATTAGCACAAAGGTTCGTTTAAACGACATTAGTGAATTAGCTACACAAAGCGATTTTAGGAAATTCATCCTCTTAGAGAGTAAAATTATCTCGGAACAGTTTGTTGTATGAAAATTCCTTACTATTTCGTCTAGAAGAATGAAATCCTACAAAAAGAATTAGAAGAAATTTTTGAAATTCATCAACCAAATGGGTAAAGTTAGTAAAAATTTATATAAAACTTGGTGACGTCTGGATTATACACATAAAAATTGGCACAAAGGTAAAGCGAATTTATGAAATTTATACCCTTAGGGAGTAAAATAGGGAATGAAAGTTTGCTGTACGAAAATGCAATACTATAACATTATAAACCAGACAGTATAAAATTTTATACAAGGGTTTATTTAGTGACATCATAACGAAATATATCTTCCTCAATTATCCTTCAAAGAATAAAAAATAACCTATAAAGAGAGTATTAGTGCTCTTAATAAATAAAAAAAAGATGAAAAATAAAAAACATCTATGCTCATTAGCTCTCTATAAAGAAGTAAAAAATCATTTAAATCAATGCATGAACGATTCGAGGTGTACGCAAACGTAGTCGCGAGAAAAAGCTAGTAATTTATTAAATTATTTTATTTAACTCATTAATTCATTTAAAAGGAATTTTTGTAATTCGCCACTATATTAGTTAAAAACTAAGAAACTCATATCAAATTTAAGTTTTGCGATTTTATACTTTTTACAAAATCTGAACACATTTTAAAAGAAAAAAAGTTTTTGATAATATTTGTGTAGATTGACTACAAGTTACATAACATAAATTTCTACGACCGGTCTACCTAGTGGTCTGCAGCATCGCCTTGTGGTGCAAACGTGGGCCTGTTAATCTGTGACGTGACGCACAACAGCCAAGAAAAACAGAAGCGTTGCTAAGAATTTAGTAATTAAAAAAAAGTCTTTTAGATACAGTAGTAGGTATTAAAAAGTTTTGTGTTTAAATGGGGTTTGCCTTTAACAGTTAAAAAATTATATCGTAAAGTGTAACTTTCCGTAAGAATTCTTTTTTTTGCTTGCTTGTTTTACGGATAGGTGCGATCGCATGATTATTATTGATAATGTTTTATTTAATTTTAACATTACTACTTTTTCAGTGAATCTTTAAATCTGTTGTTTTTTGTTAAGTTCGTTATTTAAACATATGTATGTAATACACTCATATTAACACTAATCATATTTTTACGTTTTTATTCATCATTTTCAATGCCCCCCCGGTTGCATCTTTGTAAAGGACTGTTAATTTTTTTGATTTTAAACGTTAAATCATTCGCTACAAATTAAATATCCCAAAAAAATTAAAAATAATATTTATTAAAAGTTATTAATGAACAAGAATTTAGCTTGACGACGCGCGATGGAAGTAAAGATTCATTCCGTGACACACCACGAGCTAGGGAGAAAAAAAGTGGTAAGGATTGCGCAAACAAATCGAATCAAATGAAACTTTCAAATCAAATTTTATTTCTATATACAATACAATACAATACAATACATAAAATAAGTACAATACATTTTTTATTATTATTAGGTTATCGCGTATTTATAACAAAATATATTAATGTACTGACACGTGCTTTTGCGCTAAGTGAAGGGAACACAAGATGTCACCTTTAACTTGTGTTGCAAAAGCATGTATCTGAGTTTAAAGATGGCGAGTTTCAAGCGGGAGCGAAGACGGGGACAAAGCGGCGCGGCGACCTGGACGATTGATGTAAAAATCGATGTTAAAAATTGACACACATTTTTTGTAATAAGTAATTTGTCAATGGTAATAAAAACTAGTAATATAAGAGAGTATCTAGTAAAAAAAGGAAATAAGAGAAAAAAAAATACAGACAGATACAATCAACTTTTAAAGTTAAATAGTATTAAATGTATACAAAAGCGATGAATAATTATCATGAACGTATGATTCAGTAAGAGATTTAAATTTTCGTTTATTATTTAAAAATTTCTAATACAATCTGGAAGCATATTAAAAAGTTTGGGAGAAAAATAAGTCAATGTCCTCTGTGTATGAGTTTTTGAATACAGGGGTACGCGAAACGGTGACATAGATCTAATACTATATACATTATTGAAATAAGAGAGGGTATTTTTTGTTTTCGAGATATACAATAAGCAGGTGTGTATATACAAAGCACGCAATGGAAGTAAGCTTACTTCTTTATATAGGTTATTTGTTGGGTATTTAAAATCTTTTTTATAAGTAATTTTTAAGACAGTATTTTGTGCTGTGATAACTTTACGTATTGCATTATTAAAACTCCCGCCCCATATAGTTAAACAATAAGTTATAATGGATTTTACAAAGGCATTGTAAATTACTTTTAATTTATTCCAAAAACCTTTGATTTAAAGCAAAGAAAAGCATTATAATAAACTTGATACTGTACCCGGGTACCAATATCCTCTGGTTGTGTGCTGGGAAGTAAATTTTCATGCAATTTATTGTCATCGATAGGTTTGTAGCTTCTGAATAACGGTCTAGGTAAAGCATTTAGCTCATTTGTTAGCTCAGAATTAAAATTATTAGAGTTAAACAACTCGCATTTTGGAGGACATCGTCATATTTATTTCGAAGCAATAATCAACAATCAAAATATTCGTGTAATTTAACAAAATTACTGTAAACCGCTATAAATACGAATTGTTGGCTAGGTTCAAATTTTTTTCTCTTTTTGAATAAATTTAAGCGTTAACATTATTAGGAATTTGCATAAAAGTGTGTATTTTGGGTGGTGTTCCACAAAATTTACAGACTATTGTGGAAACAGTAAATGTACAGAGTGGGTCAAATTCGAAGCTTTTAAATGGAAACACCCTCTTCTATAGGAGATAGACGAAAACTAATATCGGTGTCTGGAGCTCAATTTTCATCAAAAACATAATGGTGAAAACCGCTCATCAATATCTGTTACCGTTTCGGAGTTACGGGGTGTTTTTCAAAAATGTGCATTTTTAACAAATCGCTGTAACGTTTTTGCTAAGGAAAATTTTGTATTTCTTTGAAAACATTTCCAAAGCACCTTTTTACGTAGAATTTAATGGTTTTTTTTAAATTAATAATTTAAGAGTTATCAACAGAAAAATTGATTTTTATTTGGGACACCCTCTATATTTTTAATTAACTGAAAAGAATTTAAAATTACCTTTCCAAAAATATAGCACACTTGATATTTTGTTATAATCCCCTTCGAAATACAGAATTTTTAGAAGTTCGCCACTTTTAACTAGTAGGCTTAGGACCCTTTATTGATGATATGCGCTTAATGGAACTCGAAAACATATTTTCCCAGCAAGACGACGCACCGCCTCTGAACGCTGAAGTTTTCAGCAAATTTTTGCAGCCAATTTTAAGAATAATTGAATAGATAACCAAAATCCCAGCCGTTGGTCGTCGAGACCGCCTGACTTAGTGCAAATAGATCTAATCCTATGGATATATTTGCGAAAGAATAAAGGTTCCTTATTCTTCCGTATAACCTAGACAAGAATTGGAAATACTTAGCAGTTATGATAGGGTATCTTTCACCCCCACTGAGTTAATGAATTCCGCGAGAAATGTTCAAAAACTGCCCCGTCTGTCCATAACAGAAGATGGTCGATATGTCACAACACCTGTAGCAAAATCTCATGTCTTGGTTTGCTATTTATTTTTTATTGTTATTAGATATAGTTTAAATGTGTTAATGTTGCTTAAATATATTTTAAATTGTTATAAAATTCTGCATCTCTCCTAGCAAATATTATTTTCGTTTTAATTGATGCTCACAGCTAGAACTTTTTTGCATTACAGCCTGTGCCGTTCAAAGCCTACTTATTTAAAGCAGGCGAATTTTTATATACTCTATATCTCGAAGAGGAATCGAGCAAAATATCAAATGTCTTATATTTTTGGAAAGGTAATTTTAAATTCTTTTCAATAAAGTAAAAATATACAGGGTGTCCCATATAAAGAATCAAATTTTCTGTTGATAATTCTTAAATTATTAATTTTAAAAAAAATTATACTTAAACCATTAAATTTTACGTAAAAAGGTGCTTTGGAAATGTTTTCATAAAAATACAAAATTTTCCATAGCAAAAAAGTTACAGCGATTTGTTAAAAATGCATATTTTTGAAAAACACCCCGTAACCCCGAAACTGTAACATATATCGATATGCGGTTTTCATCATCATGTTTTTGACAAAAATTGAGCTCCAGACACCGATATTAGTTTTTGTCTATCTCCTACAGAAAAGGGTGTTTCCATTTAAAAGCGTCGAATTTGACCCACCCTGTACAGATTACAGAAATAAATTAAAAATATCATTTATATTAAAACAGCATTATATGTCACTTTTTCAAACATGTCCTTCAAATCCACTAATTTAACAGCTGTTAGTAAGAAGTTTCACATCAACACAGTGCACACACAATTTTTTTATTTCCTTGAAATTACACAACTCATCTTGTTGTGATTCTCATTTCTTAACTAAATTTTTTTGTTTAAAAACAAATTTTGTCTAATTAACTTATTTTGAATCCATAAATACGTAGTAGTCCTATGTCCACAGAACATTAGGACACCCTGTATAGCAGTTTACAAAAAATTATATTAAAAAATTGATGAAGAAATAGAAATCTCATAGAATTATTAATTAATGATAATTTCTCATTTAAAATGTCACTGTTAAGCTTTTCTGTTTCAATTATATGATATATTTCCTAATGTATGTTTTAAATTGACTAATTACAAATCAATAACGATAAAATAAATCGAATTTACTTGAAGTTAACTAACATATCTTTATTCATTCACTTAATTAAAATTTCTTTTTCTACTCTATTTCTTCTAAAATTAGACTTTTTATTCTTTTGAAATTTTTTAGCGTCTTATAAAATATAAATTAGACAGTCCTTTTGCTGTTCAACGAATAACTAAGGTTGTTTTAGAGTAAGAAGCTCTTTGAAGATCAGTGTTTTCATTGTTAAAAGTTCTACGGATAAGATAATGGATTTAGAGTTAAGGCAATTTTTAATTTATAATAACTGAGGTAACTATGAAGTACTTTTAAGAACTAAATGAAAATGAGATAAAGTAATAACATTTTGTATTTTGGGTGTTTGTTTTATAAAATTACTATTTCTCAAATATAAACAATAAATTTAAAATATTCTTTTCATGAAAGTTCGAAAATAAGAAATTTCTTAAATAACGTTTTTTTTAAGTTGGGTGTTTTGCCACTGAAACAGAAATTTAGCAGATAATTAGATTACATTTCTCAAATCTATTATTTCTTCTATCTTTTTAAACTAGTCTATCAATTTAGAAATTGAACCCTTTTAATTGTTATTTTGTATTATTTTGTCTACTTTAGCGAGAATACTCAATTTGATTTAATAGTGAAAAAATCTATGTTAAGAAAATCTACATAACGTGTAGATATTAGATATGCTGTCCCAAGCTGACCTTATGCACTTTACATGACCTATTCAATGAATAGGTTCGCGTGTCTATAAATAAAACAGTTCTGCAATCTGTTTCTCTCATCTTTTAAATTTAACACCCTCTAATTTTGATAAAGTGTGTTTAAGAGATATCTACATAATATTAAAAGAAAATAACGTAAAAATATAAATAATATTATATAAAATGATCCCTTAGAATGCTTAATATTATATTTAGTACTTTAGCCACTCTCTTCCTGATTTATCTTATGAATTTCTTGGTATTAAATCTTGTGTAAAACTTAGAAAATAAGTTCGTTATAATAATGGTTTTATTATTCACTATTCTAATCAAAAATATGCATTCCTTGGGAAACTCTCTATTTATTTATCTAGTAATGCTGAAACACTCTATTTGAAAGTCGATTAGAGAAAATAGTATGATTCATTGGCAAGCGATGTAAATATTTGCGATCATAAAATTGTGATGTAAGAGGGCAGGCTTAACTTGCCGGCGCGGCGGGTCAGTAGTAGACGGGCCGGCCGGCTGTACTGTACTGTAGTGTTGTGTTTTGTCACAGAGCTGACATTTGGAGGTTGCGAGTCTTTTCACTAAGGTTGCGAGTCTTTTTGACTATTAGGATGCGAGTTTTTATGACTATTAGTGATGCGTGTCTTTTGACTAAGTTTGCGAATCTTTTTGACTATTAGAATGCGAGTCTTTATGACTATTAAGGATGCGGGTCTTTTGACTAAGGTTGCGAGTCTTTTTGAATAATAGAATGCGAGTCTTTAAGCTTATTAAGAATGCGAGTCTTTTGACTATTAGGATGCGAGTCTTTAAGACTATTAAGGATGCGGGTCTTTATGACTATTAAGGATGCGAGTCTTTTGACTATTAAGGTTGCGAGTCTTTTTGACTATTAGGCATGCGAATCTGTTTAGCGGCAGATTTGCGTCCGGGGGAAGGCCCTATACTTATTTCAGGTGACCCCAGCTAGTTGTTGAAGATTAACCAATAGATCCGAACAATATTTGAATTAGATGGAAGTTATAGAATGGGATATATTGAACAGAATGTCAGTGGCTAGGGGGCGGAGTACCCCCGGGTGAGTTTTACTATTTAACTATCAATTCTATCCAGATCAGTAAATGTTTGTTTTGTTATTTTCATGTATAATGGGAGTCGGTTTGCCAATGACCAACTAAATGGATATTTGAGGTGAATTTGCATTGTGAGACCCGGTTGAGTAAGCCCCAGAAATAAGCGATTTTACACTTGCTAATTTCCAGTCTTTTTTGGAACTTTTTTTAAATTTTTAATTAAAAACCATATCTTGATATTATGGTTGTAGCTGATACATAGGCTGTAGATTAAATTTACAGAAAAAAAACTGAGAAACAGTGATTTTCAAAACAGTGGTTCTGAAATATAAGAAAAAAATATTTTTTTTACTTTTTTGTAGTAATACAGGGTGAGTCTTAAATGCAAATATTTTTAGGGCTGGTAGATCTCGAGTAAAGAAATATATTTTCTCTTTACCGTTTTTCAAATAAATCCAAAAAAACCGAGTTATTTTACTTTGAAAATTTCCAAAAAGAGTGAATTTTTTCTAAAATTTTGAGAACTGGATCTTTTCTGGATTTTCTTTCTTGTAAATTTAATTTATTACCATACATTTCTTGTAAATTTAATCTATTGCCATATTACCAACAAATATGTTTTTTAACTAAAAAAAAACTAAAAAAAATTCCATTTTTTTTAGTTTTTTCAATTTTTTTTTCTAGCGAAAAAACCTCATAATTGTATACTTAGTATCAATTATTAACACATCCATTATTTTATATTTCATCTAACACTATATCTAACACTATCGATCAGTAAAAAAAAATAAAACATCCCAACTCGTTAAAGAAAATTCCATTGGAGCCGAAAACAACGGACCGCTAAAAATATCGGGAAAAGGAAATCTCATTATGAATTTTTCCGACGTTGTGTAACAGTTGCATTCGTGGAGGAAAACTTTTCGGAAAATAAGCGAATTTTCAACGCTTATATATGGGAGAAGGTATAGACGGGAAGACTAATAAAATTGTCGTCGTTACGAAAATAATGAACGCCTAGGAATAACATCGATATTCGTGAGAAACACGAAGTCAGAGATTTGTGAAGACGTACTTAGAATTATAGTGTTCCTTGTATCTTATAATCAGTGTCGCGGTTCTTCAATATAAATATATGAGTAGTCTGAAAAAATTCTTGTCTGAAATTCGCCTATAACGCCTTTATTGATCGATAAGTTTAGAATGGATCAATTTTTTTCGATTCAACTGAAATTGATCAACTTAAATCGAAAACATAGTTGACAAACGTATTTTTGTTGGGTTTTGCTTCATCAATAAGAATCGTTCAACCGAAATCAAGTCATGAGAATGCGGTTTACAGCGCTTTCATATGGAGCGGAGCGTCCGCGCTGTTTGTCAGCGTGTTCTTTCAAGATAGCAGTCAGACAAAATCATCCGGACGGAGTATACGCGACCCATGTGAAATTGTTCTAATAAACTCATGGTACTTGCTCGAAATCGTGGACGGTCCGCTCCATCTGAAAGCGCTGTTAGGGTGTCCCGTGTGCATATATAGACCATACCAAATAAACTTTTGGTCACGTGATTAAGCTTGACCGGCATATCACAGCGTTGCCCACTTTTACATATTTTCTTTTAATCAAAATATTTACGGAAAGAAAAGTAAATTAATTATAAATATATAAACAGTTATAATTAAACACTTAAGGGACATAAAGAGTCATTACCACCACTTTTCCGTTCAAAATATTCTAATAAGGTTGCGATGAGTTTTCTGCAACGGCTATTAAGCTATCTTGTATATTTCACACTAAAAAAGGTTCGAAAAAGAACTATGTTCGACTGCAATGTTCGCTAGTACACATTTTTAATATAAAGCATCAGAACACAATTTATTTAAACCAAAAACTTGTAATACAAAATTAAAGTATCAAAACGAATGACAATGTCAGGAAATAAATAAATAAATGTGACAACTTGACATTTTTTACAACAGAGCTACCACCTGAATCCCCAGCGGGAAATTTAACTTCTAGTTAGACAGCCCGGCGCCGAGTATGTCCATGGTTGGCAACAATTACTTTAAAAATCGCGCCCTCGATTACGTAACTAAAAGTTTAATTGGTATCAAATATATTTTCTATATATTTCAATATTTTTCTAGATTTAAATATGCTATTTTACTAACTATTTTTCGTTGATTTTCTATTCTGTACGTATTCTTGATTAAATCGTTATAAATAAGGATAATACAGAGCGAGTCTTAAATAAGTGCAAATATTTTTAGGGGTAGAATTTTTAGAATTTAGAATGAGTGGGAGGGGGGTTAATCAGTGCGACCTTACAGATCTATTGTGTTCCCCTTTCTTGAGTTATAACTCATCATACAGTCCCAGGGCTTTGACAAAAGCCAGTATCTGGGACGGTTTTACAGAGGGTAGGTCTCCATCTCCAATATCAGTCGTAGCAAAGTTCATGGCACGAATGGTTGTCTTCTCGGCGCACTCAGTGATGAGGTTTCCCCATTTTCCCCACAGAATCTGCATTTCTTCTTAGTTTCAATCTACTGAGGTCTTCATTGAGGAGACAGTGTCCTGTTAAAAACCCTGTCACAATCCGAAGATTGTTCTTACTTAAATCCAGGAAGATCTTAAATTTTTCTTGGTCGTAAGCCCTCAGAAACTTCTTCGAGTGTCTTAGACCGTTGCAAGATTCCCATTCTAGGTTGCGGACGGAGTCTTCCAAATTCTTTAGTTCCGCTTTTAGTTGGTTACCACTTGGGAAGTAGAACGGTTCTGGTCCCGTTAGTGGAGTGTTCACTCCCTTTCTGTAGCTAGATCATTTGCTTTTTCATTGCCTTCTATCCCTTGGTGAGCAGGCACCCAGGGTAGGAGGACTTTGTTTTCTTTGCTTAATTTATTCAGCTTCTCTATGCATTCTTTGACCAATTTCGAATTGATTGATACTGAGTTGATCGCTTTTAATGCTGCTTGATTATCAGATAAGATGGCTATTTCTTAATTACAATAGTTCCTATCTAAGATAAGTTGTACGCATCTCTCGATAGCGTAGATTTCTGCCTGTAGGATACTAGGGTAAGTGCCCATTGGTTCGGAGTAATTAGCTGTCGGCCCAAACACTCCGATCCCTGTTCCCGTATTGGTTTTGGAAGCATCAGTATACCAAGTTATGGTATGGTCTTTTAACTGCTGGGCAAGCGTTTCGCTCTTCCAATCCTTCTTATTGCTCAATACTACATTGATATGTTTGTCAAAGTTGTACGTTCTTGGCATATCGTCCACTGGGAGTTGCAGGAGTGGTATTTCCTTTTTGAGGGAAATAGCCCCCCATACATTAACATATAAGTTGGACCGATTTGATCCGTCCGAATCGTGTCGGCGAACTAGGCTCGGCACATACCAAAACTCTCGTCTTTTTTTAGCGCGAATTTGGCTTCCCGTCTTTATAGCCCGATTAGATTTGCCTCATTAAATCGTGTTGTTAATGGGACAAAATTCGACGTTTGATAACAGATTTGATCTGGCTCGCGATCTTTTGAAAGTCCTGAAAGATTTAACTAGTGGTGTTAGATTTACTTGGCATACTTGTACTGAGTGAGTTGTAAAAATGAACAACAATCGTAGAAAATGCGCAAAAAAACCATGGCGTATGTATTTATCGCCAATAAACAAAAAGTAAAGAAACGAAGCAAGTGGGTGAAAAAATGGATTTCTCGTAGAGATGAACTAGGTCATATACTAAGTACCAAGTTCGAAGACTTGACACGCGTCGCAAAACAGAGCCAAATATAATTTGACGGCTTTAAACCTGTGATTTCATCTGTGGGCGATAGTGCACGGGCCGATTCAACTCGGTTCGCCACATACACATGAAGTTTTATCCGCGTATTTGGCTCGTACCATATCAAATTGGTTAAGTTATCCGCTGGTGTATGGGGGGCTATTAAGCTATAAGAATGGGTGACAAGAGCTGTCAATTGAGAAAGATAGCGGAGTTCCAAAACTAATTTATTAAAACACAATACAATTATAATTTTTTGTGATTTTTCCCGATATTCTATTAATTATTTTGCTATTTCGGGTGGAGACAAATCCAACAATTCAGAGATCATTAAAATCCGACCAGCCGTTCTCCAGTTTTAGATGGTACAACCAATTCCACTTTGCTTTATATAATTATATTTCATTTTATTTAGACTTTTTTTAAACTGCTTTTCCTGATATTTCAATTTAGGAGCTTTTGCAACGGTCACATACGCGAAGATACCGTCCTAAACGACAACACAAAACTATTAACAAGCGGAAACTGCACAAGCAGGCCCGCGGCCGCACCGCAATAAATTATTATTATCTAGCGAGGCGCCCGCATAAATTGCCGATAATAATTTCGGCGGTAATTACATAAATTATTGGTTAATGAAACTTTGCGAAAGTTCGTAATGGTCGCGTCGCGTTGCCCACGGCCATCGTTTGGCTTTAACTCTACTTGTTGAGTTTGAACGTTCTGACGTTCCGGCCTGCCTGCGTTGCAGTGCTTGATTCTTGATAGTTTGACACATACTCCTAGAAAGAACTTATAACCAAGAAAAATCAAACATTTTCCTTGATTTATGCAAGAACAATCTTCGTGTGTCACGGGATTTTTAACAGCATACTGTCTCTTCAACGAAAGCCTTAGTAGATTAACGGCAAATGCAGTTTCTGTGGGGAAAATGGGGAAACACCAGAGTACATCTTCACTGAGTGCGTTGAGACGACAACCATTCGTGCCATGAACTTTGGTACGACTGATATCGGAGATAAAGAACGAATCTCTGTAAAACTGTCTTAAATACTGGCATTTATCAAAGTCATAAGACTGTATAAGTACTGTGAATGTATGACTGTAGAAGAATGTAGAATGTTTAGGAGGGTGGTTAAAATAGTTATTGTGTGTTCCCCTTTCTTGAGTTATAACGGGATATAATTCATCATACAGTCTCAGGGCTATAACAAAAGCCCGTAATTGAGACCTCCTCACAGAGGCCAGTCCTCCATCTTCTCATAAATCCATTATAATTTGGCAGCGCTGGCGCTGTCGCCATCGCTTGTCACTCAAAGTTGATCACGTGCATCGGAAATGGTTTTGCAATTACCTTAGCTTGGATAGGCATACGGGGAGGGCTATTCCTTGTTTCGGCTCTACTGTTCCAGCTCCTATGCATTCCAATGCGTCCTTGAGACTTGAAATCTCTATCTATACCAGATTTCCTCAGAAACTAACCAATGATCTATGAAACCAACAACAAAAGGACTTACTTAACTATATATCTAATCAAGCTATGCTAATGTTTTACCATATAAAAATCGAGGAAAACAATATATATTTTGGTTTTCCCTTTACTAATATGCGAACAAATGAAATTTCATATTGTTTCCAAATATGTAATAGGCCTTTTGTTACAGTGACGTGTCAAAAACACCAACTACAACAGTGAGAGCTAAGTTTTAATTAGAAATATAGACTAAAAGTTATTATAGACACCCGCTTTCGAAACACAGCAAAAACCGTTCGTTTGATTTTCAATTAGGAGTTGTTTTAGCTTTTAATGGACTTGCCGAGGGTATTTCAATTCTGGATAAACGTTGAGGTCGAGGAAAAAAACTAAAACTATTTAAAACCCCTATTCGATTTGTTGGCCTTAGACCGAATGTATTTTTCTAAGTATAATAATTTTTGTCACTATTTTTTCTTCTTTTTTTTGAATAAATTTACAATTTACACATAACAAACTTGTACGCCTTGAACTACATACAGTTCATACCTGTTGTAAGATGTATTCTGTACCATGCTGAGCTGCAAATGGATTAACATACAGTTTACGGTTCAAGACTCTCATCTCTGTATCGTTCAGGATTAATTATGCCATCGAAAAACACATGCAAGTCCGTACGCCCATTTAAACTTATACCTCACCATACCATGACGGAACCCCCAGCAAAATGAATCGCTTCTCTGACTGTTGTGTCCAGATACCGTTCATTCGGTCTTCTGTAAACTCTCCGCCGGGCATCATTATGATTTAGTTGAAAATAGGATTCGTCCTTAAAAAAGAGGTGCCTCCACTGATCCACGACCCAGTGAAGATGTTCTTGAGCAAATATCATTCGTGCCCTACGATGATTAGCAGTTAAATGCGGCACAACTGCTTGCCTTGATCGAATGTTAACTTCATGCACTCTATTTCTTATAATCTGAGTTAAAATTCCACTTCCTCTGGCGATCGTAAGAAGATTTTGTAAGTCCCTTGCGGTAAGTGTTCTTTTAAGAAGGGCGGGTTGAACAAGATACCGATCTTCCCGCTTCGTTATCCGCCTTACCCGTTGAGGATATGGTCTGCGAACAACAAAACCATATTCCCTGTGTCAATTCTATAATCTGGAAATGATCGATTGTGTAACATGAAAAAGTTGCAACCGACCCTCCTGCAATAAAGTTGTGGCTCTGATAACTTCTTCAGTATTTAAACGCCATATAACAGCGTTTGGTCTTCCCAAAATATTAAAATTTACTAGTTAACTAAATTAGAAACTGATTTTATGGAATTTATGCGTTTTCCAGTGCGTCTTTATTTTTATTTTTTATGACAGGAAAGAATTTAGTTTTTGTATCGATTTCTGCATTAAAAAACAAAATTGTTCTGATGATATGCTGCCATAAATATACGCAGATCGGTCTATAAAGTTTATTTTACCTTTGATCATTGACCTACCTAAATTTTGTATTTTTTATCAACTTAACTTAAAAACATTTTAAGAACGATTAAAGACTCGTAAAGTACTCGAAAAAGGTTTACTTCAAAGAAAATATGAACCTAATATAATTTTTGTTCTAACTTTTATAAAACATCACTTAAACTCAAACTATCCCGCCTGTCAGAAACATTTTTTAAGTTATTTCTAAGCTGTCGGTTGCTTCTCCGGTTCGTGTCGGTTTAAATTGTGCGGCAAAAGTTAACGCCAGGTCCCCAAGGCAAATAAAGTTATCTTAATATGTTATAAAGTTTGACGCTGATTAGCGCTAGAGATAGATCCATTTTCGTTGCGAGCAACTTTTCGCATTAGACTTAATATCTATATCTTAATATCTTTCGGCGTATCGTGTTTCGTATAACACGTGTGACGGTTGGTATATTAGTAATTTTAAATTGTGACATCTATCAATAGATTCGGTAATCGATTAAATTTCAGATGAGATATTAACTCTAGATTCTTCTTCTTCTTCCTTCTACATACTAGGCGAATCGCCTGTTTGGTTTCGTCGTCTCTACCGGTCAGACTGACAAGTTGTCGCTCCATCGTTTTCGTGGACGTCCTAAGCTTCTGCGACCTAGCGGTGATTTGTCGCGTGCAACTCTCACTATCCTTCTGTTGTCCATTCTGCTGATATGCTCGTTCCATTCTTCCTTTCTGCTGAGTACCCGCTCATTTCCATTTTCCACCTTGCACGCCCTTCTTATGCTTTCATTTCTCTCCCTGTCCAGAAGCGTCTTTCCAGCTATTCTGCGTAGTACTCTCATTTCGGTTGTTTCTAGTAGTTGTTTAGTTTTCGCTGTATCAGGTCGAGTTTCTGCAGTGTATGTCATTATTGGTCGTCCGTTGCCTTGTAAATTCTCGCTTTAGTCTCCACCTCAATGTTTTTATTTCGCCATATTGTATCATTTAGGCATCCTGCTATTCTGGTTACCTTCGTTGTCCGTTCTCGCACCTCCGCTTCTACATCACCATATCCTGAGATTTCTATGCCTAGATACTTAAACTTCATCTCTTGCTGAATAACATTGCCCTCGACTTCCAGTTTGCATCTTAGTGGTACTTTTAATGTCGTCATGCATTTAGTTTTCTGAGTCGATATTATCATAATAAGTGATTTGGCAGTGCAATTAAATCGATGTAATAAGCGCTGTAGATCGTTCTCATTTTCAGCTACCAATACGGCGTCGTCGGCATAGTTAGAATAGTAATTTCCTGGTCGCCCATACTGTATCCCTTCAGTAAACGTACATTTCCTATTATTTCGTCCATAATGATGTTGAAAAGAAGAGGGCTCAGGGAGTCACCTTGTCGGATACCACAGCCTACATTTATTGGTTCGGTCAGGACCCCGTTAATTTTAGCTTGAATTTGGTTCGCTTCATATATGTTTTGTATGGTTTTAACGAGGTTGTGTGGGATTTGCCTATTGTAAAGAAGGTGTACAACGTCTCTTAGCTGCACACGGTCGAACGCTTTTTCTAAATCAATAAAACACATATACGCTGGTTTGTTATATTCGATTGATTTTTCTGTTATCTGTCTTATGACAAAAACCGCGTCTGTGCATGATCTGCCCGATCTGAAACCTTGCTGTTCATCTGCTAAGCATGTTAAGTCGTTTATTTTGGTTGTTATCACTTTTGTCGTAAGTTTTAGTGTGGTGCTTAGAAGATTTATGCCTCTATAGTTTGAGGGCAGCTTCTTATCTCCTCTTTTAAACATCAAGATAGTGGTGCTGGTTCGCCATTCATCGGGTATCCTGTGTTGGTAAAGAATTTTTTGAATCAGGGATGTTAGCTGCTGTATGAGAATTTGGCCGCCATATTTAAGTAATTCGTTTGGGATGTCATCTTGCCCTGGGCTCTTACTATTCTTTAGCTTTCGAAGGGATGTAATTATATCGGCTGCCTCAATCTGTAGGTACGTTGTCGTTGGTCATTATTTCGGGTGTATTTAGTTCAACCTCAATTTCTTCAGATTTGTATAGTTCTGACAAGTAATCAATCCAGGATTCCCTTGCTATGTGATTTGTTTCAACTAACTCGTTAATCTCTTTTCTTTGCGTTCCTATAAAGCGCCAAATTTGTTTTTGAAGTCCGTAGAAATCACTCTCCATTCCTTTAGAGAAAATTTCCCAATGTTGGTTTTTTGTTTGTCTTACTAGTGCTGTTGTCTCGTTTCGGATTCGTCTATATGTTTCGAACGATTCTCGTGTGCGTAATGTTCTGTAGTTGAGGTATGCTATTTTTTTCTCTCTACATTTTTCTTTAATTTCGGGACGGAACCACGGAGTTTTATTTATTTTGGTGCTATTATTTCTTTTTATAGTCCGGGTGCCTAAAGCTTCACATGCGGCCACTTTGATGTTGTTCTTTAGTTTCTCCCAGGAGGTATTTATGCTATCCTCTGCTCTTATTGGGTTTACTTGGATTTTCTCTGTCAGTCTTTTCTCATATAGTTGTTTAATCGACAAGTCCCATAGCGATTCGATGTTTATCTTAACTTCTTGAGTTGCTTGTCCTAGTTTCTTATGAGGTTTAAATTTTAATTTGATTTTTGCAAGTAACAGATTGTGATCGCTTCCTACATCGGCTGAGTTCAGCGTCCTGATATCTAATATTTGAAGTGGATGTATATACTGTTTGTAACAATTTAGTCAATTGTAGATCTGTGGCCTCTAGTATTGCTAAATGTGAATTTGTGTTGCTCTTTATGGTCGTAGAATGTGTTGTTAATACGTAGTTCATTGAATGTGCATAAGTCGATCATAAGTTCTCCATTGTCGTTCAGTACATTTTCATTAAACCTCTGCTTGATTCCAGGGATTATTTGATTTCCGATGCGGGCATTGAAATCTCCAAGAATTAATATATGTTGATCGCTTGGCAATGATTGAATTGTATTTTGGAGTTGATCGTAGAATGACTCCCTTTCTTGTTTTGGTTTATTGTCTTCAGGTGAGTAAACTGACACTATATTTAGTTTTTGATCTTCTGTTTCCATTCTTACGACCAAGATTCGCGAGGATACATAACTGCAGTCCCGTATGTTTGATTGGTACTTTCTTGCTACTGCGATTGCTACTCCTTCTTTTGCCCTTGTTTGTTTTTCAACTCCGCTGTAGATCACTAGATAGTCATCGTATTGTAATTGACCTTTACCTTTCTTTTTCGTCTCCTGTAGGGCACATATATCAATTTTATTAGCTTTAAGTTCTTTTAGGGTTTCTAGATTAGACCCATCAAAAACATAAAATGTAAAAAATGCTAAGTCTCGCAACACAATCCTTCCACTATTAGTCCAAGATCCCAGAGCGATCTTGGACTTATAACCTATTTATAATAATAACTTATTTCCACAAGGGTGAAACCTTAGGCTTTCAGCAATACTCTCATGTGCTTTGAATACCGGCGTGTTTGTGGGGTTCGCCCTGTGACACCTTGGTAGATACCAGGTGAGGAAGGTAACTAAAAGAAATAAATGATCTTTACTTATTTCTACATGTCTGATTTTTACATATGTTATTAAGACAGCTCGTATAAAGTTATATTTAATCAGTCAGACAGATTGTAATGACCAAACATCCTCTAAACACAAAAATTATTCAGCCGTGACTATGAGCGCGGGAGAACTGTACGTTTCGCAGTAAGGTATTTAAATATTTTAAAAATACTTACTGCTTTCGATTTAGTATTTTTGCATCTCTGTTTAAATAAGATTAGCTTTTTATTAAAGTAATAATTAATAATTATTAAAGTAAATTAATTTATTGCATATAAACTACTCAAAACAATTATCGCATATTTTCTAAAAAAAAATATTAATTTGAAATACAAGACACGTTGAATTCTCTGACTTACATTTTTAAATAGTTTGGATACTGCAAAAATAAATATTGGAAAATAAGCCTGAGGGTTACATGCAATTCTTAGTCGTTAGGCTTAAATGGCTTAGAGGCAAACGAAACGAATTGAGTTTTATAAGCCGTTTAAGCTTATTTTCTTTTTTTATTAAAAAAACTACGTTTTACGCTCCCCAAATTAGCCTAGATTCAACAAACTCGATAATTTACACGGAGCTTGAGCAAAACCGAAGTTTTTTTTTAAAAATAAACTGAAAAAACAACATTCCGTGGCTACGGAAAAGGCTGAAGAAAAAGAGAATAAAGAAAATAATGCCGGAGGTAGTTTTCAAGATATAAATTTCAAGCTAATATTTTATCAATGGTCGCTTTCGACAGATCTTTATTGATTTATAATACCTACCTGTTTGCAAACCACGTTTCATTTTATGTAAATGTTATTTTTCTTTAAAGAAATTTTGCCTGAATTTTTGAATAAAGCGGAAGGTATAACAAATAAATATTTAACTCTCTTTAATTATTTGTAAAATATGTTTCTCTTATGCAAAGTCGATTCATAATTTTATCGATTTTGTATCGTTATTTTTGTTGCTGAAACTACAGGATTTTTTTTGGTTTTCATAGTAAAAAAACAGAGATGGAGGGAGATAAAATCTAGTAAATCTATACAGGGTGTTTCAAAAAACATGATTTGCCATCTCTCGTAGGGAGATTCCTCAAGTAAAAATAAGATTTATTTTTCATATCAACGTCCGATTCGTGGCTACAGGGTGTTAAAGTCTTAATATTTTTTCGATTTATTATTATTATTTTCTTACAAGTACTTTTAGCGTTTCGAATAAAATTTTGATGGTAAAAGTTACTATAAATGCGACATATTTTAAAGCTAAAAAGTTTCGACAGATTCACCAGGGACGTACATATGGGTTATAACTGGAATATTTTTCTAAAAAAGCATGTACGCCACTGACTTTATTTTCTCTTGTTAGCGAAATAGTGTAAGCAGTTTAATGCCGATTAAAAGTTGTCTCTTGATATTTTGTCGATTTCGGCCTCCTTGATAAGATTTATTAATTTGTCTTGGTCCAAGTGTAATAGCAACCGTTAAAAAAATTAATATCATTAATTTGTGAAAGTTTTAAATGAGTTGATTTCTTATCAAAAAATATGAAAAAAAAGTTCCTGTACAGGGTGGGTCAAATTCGACGCTTTTAAATGGAAACACCCTTTTCTATAGGAGATGGACGAAAACTAATATCGGTGTCTGGAGCTCAATTTTTGTCAAAAACATGATGGTGAAAACCGCATATCGATATCTGTTACTGTTTCGGAGTTACGGGGTGTTGTTCAAAAATATGCATTTTTAACAAATCGCTGTAACTTTTTTGCTATGGAAAATTTTGTATTTTTATGAAAACATTTCCAAAGCACCTTTTTACGTAGAATTTAATGGTTTAAGTATAATATTTTTAAAATTAATAATTTTAGAATTATCAACAGAAAATTTGATTGTTTATATGGGACACCCTGTATATTTATTGAAAATAATTTAAAATTACCTTTCCAAAAATATAACACACTTGATATTTTGCTCGATTCCTCTTCGAGATATAGAGTATATAAAAATTCGCCCGCTTTAAATAAGTAAGCTTTGAACGGCACCGGCTGTAATGCAAAAAAATTCTAGCTCTGAGAATCAATTAAAACGAAAATAATATTTGCTATGAGAGATGCAGAATTGTATAACAATTTAAAATATATTTAACCCACATCAACACATTTAAACTATATCTAATAACAATAAAAATAAATAGCAAACCAAGACATGAGATTTTGCTACAGGTGTTCGACATATCGACCGTCTTCTGTTAGGGGCAGTTTTTGAACATTTCTCGCGGAATTCATTAACTCGGGGGTGAAAGATACCCGCTCATAACTGCTAAGTATTTCTAATTCTTGTCTAGATTATACTGAAGAATAAAGAACCTTTATTCTTCCGCAAATATATCCATAAGATAAAATCCATGGGCACTTGGTTAGTTATTAAATTATTCTTGAAATTAGCTGCAAAAATTTGCTGAAACAGCGTTCCGAAGCGGCGCGTCGTCTTGCTGGAAAAATATGTTTTCGAGTTCCATTAAGGGCATATCATCAATAAGGGTCCAAAGCCTACTAGTTAAAAGTGGCGAACTTTTAAAAATTCTGTATTTCGAAGGAAATTATCACAAAATATCAAGTGTGCTATATTTTTGGAAAGGTAATTTTAAATTCTTTTCAATTAATTAAAAATATAGAGGGTGTCCCAAATAAAAAATCAATTTTTCTGTTGATAACTCTTATATTATTAATTTAAAAAAATATATACTTAAACCATTAAATTCTACGTAAAAAGGTGCTTTAGAAATGTTTTCATAGAAATACAAAATTTTCTATAGCAAAAAAGTTACAGCGATTTGTTAAAAATGCACATTTTTGAAAAACACCCCGTAACTCCGAAACGGTAACAGATATTGATGTGCGGTTTTCACCATCATGTTTTTGATGAAAATTGAGCTCCAGACACCGATATTAGTTTTTGTCTATCTCCAATAGAAAAGGGTGTTTCCATTTAAAAGCGTCGAATTTGACCCACCCTGTACACATGGGTATGGAAATGCATAGTTTTAGAGTTACAGGAATACCATTATTTTTTTATTTGAAATTGCCGTAGGTTGGACTAATAGTAATAACTAATAATAATAATAAATAATAAATTAGGTAACAACTTTACATCGAGCAATAAGAACCGCTGATACAGGATATTCAGTCTTAAACCTAGCTAAAAATGAAATCACTGATAGATCACCACTGAGTGTAGGCGACATAGTGCAGGAATTAAAGGGCAAGGCGCTACACGGAAAATACTTTACTGAATTGGATAAACAAATACAAGAAAGAATGCTTCATAATTGATATAGCCGTACCATTAGACCAGAATCTTCAAAAAACTGCAACAGAAAAAATACAGAAGTATCAAGATCTTGCATATGGAATAAAAAGAGAATACCAGCTCAATAAAGCCATGGTTTTACTTTTTGTAATCTCTGCCAATGGACTTATTCATAAAGATTTTACAAGGAACACGGCATTATTGAAATTAAACCCAAAGCTTACCAACGAGTGCTTAAAAGCAGCCATATTGGGAACAGTGAGAATTGTCCGAAAAGTGCTTAATATTTAGAAGACCCTGAACTAGAGCAGTTCTGGTCAAGAAACCAAACCTACCGAGTTAATCGTAAAAAAAAAATAAGGTGACATATACAGGGTGTTACAAATTCGAGGTACGAGCATTGGTAACTCGGTAACCGTAATAGATACGAACATGGTTAAATTGGAGCAAAGTTGTGCTTTGGGGTGTTCACCGAGATGCCATCAAAAAAGTTTTAAAAGTTTCAAAGATTGCCGAGTTTTTTGGAAAAAACTGGAGAATTTCAAATTCACAATAAGAAAAGTTAAAAATAATATCTTTAAATTGCTGATCTGGATATTATTTATTTGAATCTTTCAATTGGCTCAATTTTCCTTATTCAATGTTAATTAGCACTGATCAATATTGTTGCGATGAATATAATCGGATTAAATAATTTATAAAACAGAGTCGGACTTGAAATTTTTTTAAATAATAATGAAATAGTTTTGTTGCTGTTAAGGTACCCAAAACAAAAAAAGTATAAAGTGTGGCATAGAATTGTACTCAGGAGACTGAGTTCTTTAAAAATCTAAAAATACCATCGGATAGCTCTAATATAGTGGCTATGAGAATGTGCAATTAGTTTTTGGATTTTCTAAAAAGTAACGACAGGAAAAAATAAAAAAAATCAAAAAAATTCGTTTTTTCCAAAAAACTCAGCAATCCTTGAAATTTTTAAAACTTTTTTGATGGCATCTTGGTGAACATCCCAAAGCGGCAACTTTGCTCCAATTTAACCATGTACGTCGAATTTGTAGCACCCTGTATAGGTAGCGATCTATAAAATGTATTGCTGTTTACTTAAAAATACTTTGTAGTAAATTGACCATACTTCAATATTTTATCTGTATTCTTAAAATTCCATTAATAGACACAGATCCGGTAGACGTACATTACTAAATATCTCTGAAAACCGTGTATATGATTTTCTCAGCCTCTATCGAAGAAATACCCGCAAAAATTTTCCTTTTTTTCTTTTCTCTATCCGATCGTTTCGCGGTCTTCGCATATTTCTCGCTCGAATTGCAATTCCGCAGCATCGCGCATCAAAAAAACGTTTCTTCTCCAATTCCAATTCCGCAACCGTAGCCGCCGTCACAGTTGCCACATTTCTACCCTTCCCGGAAATTGCCGATTCCGGGCACGTCGTCCCGTTTTCACCTGAACTTCCATTCGCGATCTGTTTGTGTTCCCAGGCCGCGGCAGCGTAGGTTGAGATCCAAGCGCTGCGCTGCTCCGGGTCTCCGGAAAGAAAAATCCTAATTTCGATCTGTTCGAGCTGCAAAAGTACGGCGCAACGTGTGTAACAAATATCGTTTGATATCGTTTAAGATCGAGCTACGAAGCAGGAATAATTTAAAAGTTTGATTTGAGTTTTTTATTTAGTTTTTATTTTTTCTTTCTTATATTCGTAGTTATGTGACGACTTTTCTGTCGTTACCCAAATAGAATGAAAAAAGAATCCGTTGCTCGAGGTTAGAGGAAAGCTGGGTTCGTAGGTAAGGCTTCTGACTCACAGTGACTTTCTGGGCTGTCAAATAAAAAATGATAATATGTAGGATGCAGAGATTTTAATATTGGTGTTAAATAATTGTAGACTTATGGTCAAAGACAGTGAAAAGGGCCACTTACTTTGTTTATAGAGTGGTAAAGTAAGAAACCAAAAGAAAAATACGATATCACAACATAGCTAAAATAAAGTGATCAACAGCATTAAGGGTCTATTATGTTTATCAGGAATAAATGTCAGAAATAACTATCCTACATTAAACATTTATTGAAAACGAACACAAGTATCATCGATTAGTCACAGTGATCCCAATAAACCGCAAGTTATTTTAAAGAGATTTGAATTTAGTAACTGTATTCCTTGAACTAAGTAAGCTACTTAATATAAAACAGGTGAAATTTATGTATGTCTCAATACGATGATGTTCCGAAACATGTCGTGTACAAAAACCTTAAAATGAATATGTGTTAATAATTTTCATATAAAATATCATAGCTAAGTAAGAGTCTACTGTACGAATCAAATTATAACTTAGAACGTTAAATAAAAAATAATTTTGACTTAAATATGTGGATAAAGATAATTCACCAGGTTATTAAATCTGTTGTCTCAAAAATTATAAAACAAAGCGTACCTTGTGTATCAAACTTGAGACTTATCTGTATATAGTTTCTTTATGATGTAAACAGGTAGATAGGTATTCTTCAGACTAACAGAAGTAGATGCAGATGACTATGGCAGGACAAGTCTTCGATATCAGCCAAAGAACGATTGTAATGTCAGGAACACTGTCTTAAGGTCTGTATAGGTCCATACAAAATGAAAGTTGGTGAAACATACAATAATTACTGCATACCATGTGGTAATTACTGAGTACCATGTGGTAGTTACTGAGCACCATGTGGTAGTTACTGAGTACGATGTGGTAGTTACTGAGTACCATGTAGTAGTTACTCTATAAATAAAAAATAGTTCTCAGGACAGATACTAATAAAAACAACTTACGGTCTGAAAATCAGCTTTGCATAAATATATTCAAACCATATGCCTATCCAAACCAGTAATTAAATACTCAAATAAACGAAATAAAAAACGGAAATAACTGAAATAGAATATAGTTAGATAGGGCTATAAAAAATGGCGGATAAACTTACGGTGATCATTCCAAGAAGAAACCAAACAAATACGTTCTATACTCTGGATTGCATAATTTACAAGGTTTTCAAATCTCCAAATCGGACACCCATGCAATGGAAATCGAAAAGTGGATTCAGAGTGCTTTTTCACTGAAAATTTGTCGGACGCCGACACACGCGTCTTTCAGATCCAAATTCCCAGAAAGAAAAACCTTCTTCTCAGTTTCAGAACCGAACTGTCATAAATGAAGTTTGACATCTAGCGAATAGATGCGCTAATAAAAATTAAATATCGGGACAAGTGAAATACAATTAAGGAAGTTTGGCGTATAGCGAATAGATGGCGCTAATAAACAAGACAAGTGAACTGTAATAAAAGAAGTTTGACAACTTTGGCATCTAGCAAATAGATGGCGCCAATACTAAGAAATTTAAATAAAAATAGAATTTTAAATTCAATTTTATTAAAGGAAATAAAAAATGCTACAGTAGGGGAAGTCAATATTTGGATAGTTCAAAATTTGCATGGGATTTCCTGTTTCCAACGCCACCCGCTATATGTTTTTGCTAATTAATGTGGTACATATACTTGATAATATCCTTGTATATGATTTTTTAAAGTAGCTCAACCTAAGACGTTTATGGATGTAAAGCACCAGATGGCGGGGCGTATTTCTCACAGTCTTTTACTACACAAAAATATTTTTTGTTACTCTGAATTTTGAAGCGACCAATAAAAACAGAGAAAATAAAAATCGGTAATTTTCGGACCGTGCCAACTGGTTACTAATCGACCAGAAACTTTTTATCTATTAGATATGCTATAAAAACTGGCAATTATACAATTCGACCATTGAAATACCTGACAAATTCCGCAAGGCCGACGAGGCCGATGCTTTTCACTGATAAGACAAAATGTTTGCTTAGATAATTTTCGAGATATTTTCTTCTTTCTGAATGCACATTTTAAAGTATTTTATATTCTTTTGTCCGTTGATCTATTATACTGGTCGCAAGTATCGAAGTTCTGTTTCTCTGGTTTTAAAAATGTTCTATTTCTTTGTAGTTGTAGTTGTAGTGTAAATTAGATTAATTTTATTAAGTTTAATTATAATGTCTAGTGTAGAATACCAGAAATAGTTTAGTAGTGTTTTATAGTTTATTTATTTTGTAGTTAAGTAGGTGAAGTGGATAATTTGGTTATTTTTTCTTTTGCTCACTAATTAGTAAGTTTACAATTTTTTTTATTTTCTTAAAAATAAAGAAGTAGTTGTGTAGTGTTTTTAGGAGATTATATTCGTTTATTTTGTAGATGAGTAGTAGGTGAAGGTATTTAAGTATTTTTCTTTTTATTTTTCTAATTGTAGTAATTCTATTAAGTATTGTGATAGATATACTAAATATTCCTTCAACTTCGTTGAAAAGTGCATTATCATATAATTTTTGGTTTTCTGGTAGTAGAATATACGAAAAAAATCTTGATCAAATTTATTTTAAATTAAATTAATCGAGTCTTATTAATCAAATTAATCTAGTCAAATAAAAATAATAGTTTCTAAATACTATACAGCATGAGTTTCCTACGATGTTCTCTATGGGTATCTGGGAAACTACTGGAGATAGAGAGTCGGTTAAATTCGGACGAAGGAGAAGTTCAAGGCTTACTAGATATTTCGAAAAACACAAATTTTGGCTATTTTAAAACTTGTGTCTAATTCCATTATAATCTACCGTATGATCGAATAAAAACGGCGTCAACGATGGCTATGAACTGAAGATCGTTGTCATTTTATATGTAAAATTATATGGGAAATATCATCGATCATCATTTCATAGCCATCGCTGACGCCGTTTTTATTCGATCATGCGTATTTTAGACAAAAAAGTTTTCAGATAAAAGTTGTAGATAATCGCATACCTAATGAGTTTGTGTTTTTTTTTCTAAAGCCTGTCATTTTTGACATACGACACAAACATTATGTTTTTTTTTAAATGGAAATCCTAGTTGACCATGACTTCATAAAAGCGCCATTCTTTAAGCTTTTCAGCGCTATAGGTATAATATGTTTTTTTTCGAAAATTACAAGTTATAGCCAATTTTTCTTTCTTGGCTAATCTCCATACCAATAATACCATGCCAATTAGTTGGCATCAAAAATGTAAAAAGTTTTATGTTTTCAAAAAAATATCGTAAAATCTGTAAAGAACTCAATTTAGAATAAAATAATCTAAAATGAAATGATTCTCTTTATAAACCTGCATTAAATCAAATTAAAATAGGTATGTAACTTTTTTAAATATTAATTAACAACAATTACATTATCATAAATTATAAATAATGTACCCCAACATATCGAAATAATAATTTCTTTTGTTAATACGGTTTAGAATTCTTAAATAACGCAAAATAAATCACAATTTACAATAAAATAAAGTTCTGTTTAAATTTTAATCAGCTGATCACTATTAAAGTTCGCAGAAACCCGGGGCTATATTATTACATTACTCTGAGGAAAATAACGAAAATAATCGATATTTTTGACTTCGCCCCGAAAGGTTCACGATTTGTCCTCCAGTTGGCAGCACATTTTGTCTAGTCGGTTGAACAACTTTAAGAATATTTAAACAAGGATAATATATACTAAAATAAAACAGCAGAAAAAGGTACAGGGTACTCCTATTGGTCCAGGAGTAAAGTACAGTACAGTTAGTATTGGTACAGGAGTAAAGGTACTCTCATACGCCGCGGAAGCTCCAAGGAGAACGGTAGTTTATATCGAAATGAAATTTTAGCAGCATATGTAGGATAACTGTAAGCATTTTATAAAATAGAATTATACAGGGTGTCCCCAAAAAAGTTACACATCAAAGTTGTGTTTTTTTTTTTTTTTTTTTTTTTAAAGATTTTTAACATTTTCCAGGAAAAAATAAAGGTGAGATTTATTAAAGAAGCATATATCTAAAATCTAAGGATTTTGACATTTCACATTTTGTGAAAATGAAGAGTAAATTTTAAATTTCGATAATAGCTACCTAAATTTTAGTTGACCTTGTATAGCCTGATATTTAATTACAGTAACCATTGTATCTTAAACCAAATTAAAATTTGACCCGAAAAGTTATACCCTTGATTATGTATAAATAGATATACAATGAGGGCTTAGTAAAATCCTGTCTTGTAGATGGCGCCTTGCCCGTTTTGCATTTTTGTATTCCCCTACGATTTTCCTTGAGGGGAATCCGTTAAACCCGCCCATCGTTCAAAAATGGAAGGGCGCGAGGTCACATCTATTGGACCACTTATTAGCACGTTTCACGCATGTTTTACGAAAACAGCTTTATCCTTGTTTGTTTCAACTGTGACAAGAAAAAAGGAAAAAAGTCATATTCGTTTCTAAATTCGGCAGTTTTGTTTATCTTTCTCGACTTCTGATTTCGTTTCGTTTAGGTTATGTCTTAAAAATAATTATTTTATTTTTGAGTTGAAATATACTTTAATGCATATCTAAATAATTAAAATCAATTTTTTCGTCCCTAACGAAGAAACGAAACAGTATTTTTGAATATTTGGATTACAACCATTATTTTATGAGTTTTATGTGTTGTGTTTACCTGATGTGTAATGTGTATTTTGTACCTGTTGGATAATATTTTGAAACATATTTAATTAAACAAAAGCATCTGTATTACAGGTGAGTAACACTGTCTATTTATTTCTAAATGCATATAAATTTGTTTTGAATCACTCTTGTTTTAGAGTTTTTATCTTAGAGTTTTACTTCATAGAGAGTCTGAGATAAGTTTAATAATAAACATTAAATTTGATAGATTGATAGATAGATTAAACGATAATGGCCAGTTGACTTAAAAATTTAAAATACTGATTTTATGCTATAAATTATGTTTCATTTTTTTTTTTTTTTTTTTTTTTTTTTTTTTTTTTTTTTTTTTTTTTTTTAAATTACTTAAAATATTGTTTATCTACAGTCAACCCTGTGTTTAGATAAAGCTTCATATCGATTTATTTTATATTTTCAATTAAATCATATTTTTGTAAAATAGGTATGCTTTCATGCAAAAGTAGCGTAAATTTGACAGGGAGGTATTTTTATAGATATACAGGATGATTCATAGATTTAAATACATATTTATTTTAGAGTTGTATAGTTTGTCAAAAGAAAGGCTATTTTTTATTTTTTTAAAAAAAAAAAAAAAATTGTCATTCCAGAAAATACTATAATGTCGTAATCGTATAGAGTTCATTTTGACCATTTTTGGATTAAATTTTTTTGTCAACAAATCTTTTATCCAACTTTTGTTTTGTTAAGATCTATATCCCAAATTAATAGTTATTGAATTGTTCTTAATAATTGTCTCTTTGAAAATAAACATGATTTGTTATTCGCAATTTTTATTAGTAGGTTTGTCGTTAAAAGTGATGTATCTACATATTTATCAGCGACAAAAATTAAGAATTAGATGCCTAAAAATAATTTCCTAATTATTTTATAAAAAAAAAAAAAACATTATTTATTTTATCGCTGCAGCTGAAAATAATTATGTATTCCAAAAGAGGACATTGTTGCAATATCGTTTATTTGATTTAAAAAATTATTTTCAAACAAAAGTTAAAAGCAACATTGTTTATATCATAAATGGAGTTCTCTTTGAAATAATCGAGAAAAACCCAACATCTAGTTTTGATGCCACCAGTATATATCATGCATTATAGTACGTAATTTATTATACATAATGGTTTTGTTTATGAAAATGAACCTTTAAAAGTATGTCTAATTAAAACATATTAAGAATTTCCTACATTATAATTTTGAAAGACGTTTGAATGGGCAGACAATTTGGTCTAAATAATCATATGTCTAAAAAATTAGTCTAAAATAATCGAAAACCACTTAACACATATAACTCTGCTTTTAAAAAATCTATGTTTTTTTTTTGTTGTTTGTTTTATTATATTCATATTTTATTAAATTATTATAGGACTGCTATGGTCGTACTGCCACTTTAACCAACCATTGGTAGGACCATGGTAGGACCTTCAGAGATTATAATGCGAATTTTTTCATACCATGTAAATCTATATACATATGTATATTAATAAATGCGTTTGTTTCATTAAATTTGTTTCTTATAAAAAAAAAAAAAAAAACGGCGTCTATTTGTTTACGTACAAATATGACATCGATATTCATTTCCAAGCCACCTCTGACGCCGTTTTTTATCGTATGGTATACACTTACATATCCCTTTTCCTTTAAATCCGATTTATTTCTAATAATTATAAAATAAGATACCTGATTGATTCTTCCGAAATATTATAAATGAGATATCAGGAAATAAATAAAGAATTATCTCGTTTATTTTGGGAATTCAAAAAAAAGGTATAGAGAATCTTAAGAGACACAGTTCCAAATATTATTTTGAGTATACGGTGTTTAAAATGTGGCGGATATAATGTAACATATTTTTTAATGCAAAACTCTTATTTATAACTTTTATTTTATTTTCGATTCTGCCTAAATTTACAACTTTTTTATAACAACGTTAGTATTTGCAAAAAATTATTCCCTATATTACATAATTGTCAGTTGTTTCCGAAGTTGGACTAAACAAATTTGGTAGGAGTGTTTTACAGAGGCGAAGAAAAAGATATATGTAAAAATACTTGAGTTAGATGCAACACTGTGTTCAAACAGTTTTTTTGGCTGATCCCCATAATATTTTTTCTAGTGATTTTACAAAACTTTTCAACATTTGTTATTGAAAGTATATTATACATCTATACTCTATACAGTTTGCAATCTGTTTGAATTTCTTTTCAATTTTTATCCTTCTTTTACTTCATTTACACTATAACAAGTTTTGCCATGACAAACAAAATTATTTATTATTAAGCATTAAAGTAATTTATATAGTTATATGACATTATTAATAGAATTGAAGAATTTTGTAAATCTATCAGAAAAATATAATATACCGGTGTTTTTTAAAAGTGGCTTGATTGACGTATTCACCAGTTTCGGTTATTTCTGTTTCACCGGAAATTTTTTTTTTTTATTTTAAATGGTACTGTCGGTATTTTTTTACTTTATTTGACAGAATATGGCATTGTGAATAGAATAATTTAATGTCAACCTTTGACATATTTACTTAAAAATTGTATTTAAATTACAATCTAAGTGCCATGATTAAAAACAACATGTAACCGGTCGTGCTGTAACGTGAGACTAGTTTGATCGATATACGAAGTGGAAATTAAATTACCATTTACCAGGTACCAAAAGGAAAAGACACAAAATATTAGACGATCAAATCAATTTTTCCGAAGCTCCTTGATTAAAAATTAATGGTTTTAACATTAGCCATGACACTAGATTGAATTTAAAATGCTATTTTTTAATTGAAAAAAAAAAAATTGACATATGATATATGTCATTCTATTCAGAATGTCATTTTCTATCAAATAAAGTATAAAATACCAGGGTACCATTTAAAATCAATGTCACACATTCATTTCCGGTGAAAACAGGAAGTGACCGAAACTAACGGAATACGAATCAATCTCGATTTATGTCATATACCTACTAACATTCCGAATTTGGTAAACCCCGAATTTAATTTTTTTATCTGAAAAAATAAAAAGTTATAGAGGTGAACCGCTTTTGAAAAAACACTCAGTATAGGCTCCGTCATTGAATAAAATTGCAGATATTTTTCTATTTTAAATACGTAAATGAATTTCAAAATATATATTGAACACCCTGTAGCATCTACCTTTAAATATCTACATATAAATATCTAATATTTTTCTTCATCAACAAATTGAAATATTATAAAACCAGTTTTAGCTGCCACCATTATACAAGAAATATACGTAAAAAGTAATAGAATTTACGCAGAATCTAAATAAAATAGGATGTTACATTTAAAAAACATTATGTTAAATCCCTCATACTTTTTACAAAGTTACAAACGTAGGTAGGTATAGTTTCATATTATATTCTTTAATTATCCATCTAAAATAAAATATTTATACCTAATATCATACTTTAGTATCCAACAAGTGGCCATGAAAATCAAAATAAATATAAATCCATGTCCAAAATAAAAATGTAAATAATCGCTTTGAGGTATAAATTCGGCTCGAATCAGATAAGATATTTTATTCTTTACCGAGAATTAAATTCGAAGAATTCCTAGTCCCTACTTCTTTGCCAAATTCAATAGTCTCCACCCCTTTTTACGTTTTAATTTCTGCCACCAGTTGGCAGCATCGACTTATACAGGCACATTGACTAACTATTAAAATTTGACCAAAAGTTATACCTAGAAGGTAAGACAAAATTAATATGGAATATATTAGTCAGTTTTAAAAGCAAGTTACTCCTTTATTTCAAATGGAACATCCAGTATATTTTTCCGGTGTTCAATGGGGAATTTATATATTTTCAAAATATTATTAAGGTTGCCTACCCCTCAGTATCAATATTTTAATTTTTATGATTTTGCGTCAGTAGATATTTATTATTTGAAAAAAATCTAGGGTGGCTGTGCGATATACCTTTTGTTAATACAGATACAATAATTTCTCTCCTGTTGTCGACAATGATAGTTGGTCGACTTGGATCACTTTTTAATTTGATTTAAAGTACAATAGTTAATTTAACTACATATTAGGCTATACCGGGTAAATTCCAATTTAGGTAGCTTTTATTGTAATTTAAAAATTGTTCTTTATTTCTAGAAAATTAAAAATACGTCAAAAACCTTACATTTTAGTCATACACTTCTCTTATAAACTCACCTTTATTTTTCTCCCAGAATCCGAAATTCAATTAATATATAGAGTGTTCCATTACAAAAAACACAACTTTGATATGTAACTTTTTTTGGGGACACCCTGTAGAACTATATTTTTAAAAAGTGCTCTGAATTAACCTACATATGCTCACGAAATTTCATTTCAATACAAACGGTCGTTCTCCTTGGAGTCTCCGCGGCGCGGCGTCTCTAATTTATGCCACCCTGTACAAAAAGTATACGAATAAAAAGTTGACAATAAAACATTTTTACAGCAACTCTACAATTTTGATGTTTGTAGAAAACATATTTCAAACGACATAAAAATTGTAAAAAGTTCCACGTTACTACAACATACTCATATCTTTTTTATTATTTTAAAAACCTCTGCATCCGGCAGCTTTAATAAAGTTTTTTAATTAGATCTGTAGAAAACTACTCATGTTATATTATATTCATACTAACTCGAGTACCAACTTGTAAAAGACAGCTTTTTACATAAAAAAAAATATTTTTTTTATAAAAAAGTTAATTTTAAATGTCTCTCTAAAATTTTGTGAAAGAATGATGTTTCTTTCTACAATTTCCTGTCTCACAATGTACCGTTTGTGTCCGGGGAGCATATTTGTATGTAGCGGACGCAAAACACTATACCATTTCGTTCGGCTCTTGCCGAAGCGCAATTCGTATGTAAGAGATGTATTAGAACTAAACTGTCTTACACGTCTGCTTCATAATGCAACGTTTAGACCATTCTAGTAAGCCACCACGAAAAAATTATTTTGTGACCGTAGCACACAAGAAAACCCTGTTTTTTATAAAAAAAAAAATGATACTGATTTATTAACATTATGTGCTTTTTGCCTCAAAATATAAACGGTTTGTAACCGTATCAAATTACTAAGATATTAATAATGAACGACGGACGTTTAGATATTAGTAGTATACTGAATTTTTTAAAAAATATATAAATGATATCTGTATAATGTCATCATTTGAGAGTGTGGATTTCTTAAGTTACAATTTTTTTCGCTCTTTTTTTTTTCTTACTCTAGAATGCTATCCTGTATATTGTAAATTATTTATACTCGCCTTTATAGGCTTGTTATTATTAACAATAGGGGAGTAAATTGAGTGAGATATATTGAGGTTAGTAAATTGAGTGATAACTTTTTTAGTAAAATTTATTTCTCTGGCTTCAAAGTCAGAGCAAGAATTAACTGTGAAAAGTAACGTACCTACATGGTGTTGACAACCTCTTTTTATTACAGCATGCATATTTAAATATCTTTAAATATCTCAAAAATCAAAGCATTTAAACATATTAAACCCTTATAATAAAAGCCTTATTTTATGCCCAAGAATCCAAAAATTAAATGTAATACCGGGTGTTCCATAAGAAAAAATATAACTTTGGTATGGATCTTAGTTCTGACACACCCTGTACATTTCTGCAAAATAATTTTAAATTAAGCACCTTGCCTCTACATATACCCATAAATTTCTTTTGTTTCTAGATCTTTTTTCATTTTCGTATAATCAACCGAGGCGAATGAGGTGCGCCACCCTGTAAATCGTATGATCGAAAAAAACGTCGTCCAGTTGGCTTGGAAATGACGGTCGATGACATATAATTTTACATATAAAATTACAGCGATCTTCATTTCATAGCCCTCGCTGACGACTTTTTTCGATCAAATTGTACCTATTGTGATTACACACACTTTATTGTTACACACATTAATTTTATTGATTTAGGATAGTTCTAATTTAAAACAAGGAGCTAAAGAAAGAGCTTTATTTGCAAATAAATAACATAGAATAATAATTAAATATTTTCATTACTTTCTTGACTTTTTACCTCTAAGTCCCACGTTTCGTTCTACTATATTTGATATTTCAGTTATAAAATAAACCAAAGAATCAATCTTTTCCCTTTGTACATAATATTTAGGAACATCCTGTACATAAGGCATTGTATACAAGTTATAAAATCAGAGATTCGGCAATTATTATTTTGTAGAATTCCAAATAAGAAATCAATTGTACATTTTTAAATCAGCAGATTGAAACATTCGTTGTGCCACTGGAGAAAAATATATCTAGGTGTCCACTAGCTGACAAGGAAAGAGAAAAGAAAAATCTATGAAACGTATGAAACTTACCACTTTACCGCGTAAAAAGCTAACCTAAAAATTTGGTCTACCTACCTCCACTTCTTGTTTTGCTTTCATTGTCATTTTGAAATTATTATTATTAACCAACTTCCAATCATACATCTCGGGAAACCAATCGTGTCTTATTTCACTCATATTAATTTACTATAATGGAATAGATTGTTTAATCGTATCGGTATTTATAAAAGCGCATACAATTTTAAAAATATCGAACTAATGTATTATTTTGCATGCTAAGGAAGTATGTGGGAGACGTGTTAGACGTTTTTGTTACATACAAGATGCCGTTCGGAAACACTCGATCGTATTGGCATAGTCTTTTGCATCCCCTACATACAAATATGCGTCCGGGAAGGGTTCATAGTTTCATAGTTGTCGATTTTCGAAAGAAATCAGAATTATTTCGTATATTTTTCGTTTTATTGATTTTATGGAAAGCACTCTTCATTAAAATGTTTTATCCTACGTTATAGGGCTTGTTTCTCTCTACAATTTCCTGTCTCACAATATACCGTTTGTGTCCGGGAAGGGTTCATAGTTTCATAGTTGTCGATTTTCGAAAGAAATCAGTACATGTATATTATTTCGTATATTTTTCATTTTATTCATTTTACGGAAAGCACTCTTCATTAAAATGTTGTATCCTATGTTATAGGGCTTGTTTCTCTCTACAATTTCCTATCTGATAATGTACCGTTTGTGTCGGGGAAGGGATCATAGTTTCATAGTTGTCGATTTTCGAAAGAAATCAGTACATGTATATTATTTCGTATATTTTTCATTTTATTGATTTTATGGAAAGCACTGTTCATTAAAATGTTGTATCCTATGTTATAGGGCTTGTTTTCCTGTCTCACAATGTACCGTTTGTGTCCGGGAAGGGTCCATAGTTTCATAGTTGTCGATTTTCGAAAGAAATCAGTACATGTATATTATTTCGTATATTTTTCATTTTATTGAGAAGAAACAGCTTTCTTAAAATTCTCTCTCGAAAACGATGCTAGCTCTGAAGGACGGTCCACACTTGCTATATAACACTGCTATATAGCAAAGTTATATAACATGTTACATATTTTTTAGTTATATTTAGCAAATTTCGATGCTATATAACTTGCTAGATGTTATCCATTTGTAGTCGGTAAAGATCAAAAGATGTTGTGCAACATTGCTATTGTAACATGAAACAACGCGTCCACACTTGCTAGATTTCTAGTTTAGCCGCTCATATTTTCAGGGACGTGCGCGACAGAATCTTAGTGTAGTGAGCTGATATTGGTTTGTTTATTTACTGGTCAATAATACCGTATGATCGAAAAAAAACTGCGTCCCGTCGGCCTCCCGTCCAGTTGGCTTGGGCATGACAATCGATGACATTCCCCATATAATTTTCCATATAAAATGACAGCGATCTTCATTTCATAGCCATCGCTTGGAAAGAGAAAAAGTTGAGAAAAAAATGCGTTATCTAATAGACCAGTTCCAGAGGGAACAAAAGAAATGCAAATCAGGTACTGCATGGTTTAGATGAAGTGGATAATTCAAAATGGTTTGCTTTTGCTTTTCAGTACGTCTGTCCGTTCGGTAGCTACGTGGGTATCCGTGAGAGGGGAAACGATATTCTCTCGATGTTTTCGTAAAAAATAGACGACGCGTCCCATCAATAAAAATTCGACAAATTTGCAAGTAGCCAATAAAATGAGTGGGCGGAGCGATTTGCGGTGACGCACTCGTCAAATCGACGTATAGAATATATTGCTGTTTATTTAAATGTTTTTTGTCCGCATTCCTTTCATAGACACAGATCCAGCAGACGAGACGTACTGTAAATTATTAATGTTTTTAAAAGACAGAAGGCAAGTATTGAAAAGATAAGCTAATTGAGTTCAACTGTATCTAGATCTTGCTGGTAGGCTATGGCGGACTCAAAACCGCTTTTTTTCTCGACTTTCTTTCCCTTAGTTCAAAAATAATTACGCACGCCGCTGCTGCGAGCTGAACCCTCTTTCTCGCCAAAACGATTCATGACTACGAAAACTATAATGTGGACGGCTCCCGGTTTTTTAACATGTTACATGTAGCTTGTTAAATAGCAATGTTATATAACATGTTACTAAATGTGGACCCTCCTTGAGACTATAAGTAAAACAGCGCAATCGTTATGGAAATGAAAATATAAAATAACACCAATCACAAGCAAAGGAAGTCTTTAAATTCAACAAATAAAATTAATATTGTATCGTCGTATCCTCGTCGGGTAACCAAAGAAAAAAAAAGGAACTGAATGATACCGTCAGTTCTTTAAACGTTATGTCTGGACCTAATTTTAGATAAACTAAAGTAGAACTAAAATAGCATTTATAATAAGTATCTAATATTAAAGTTCTATATTTAGGTAAAAACATATATTTTTATTTTCTCTAGGCAATAAAGTTTATATACCTACGGTGTAGTGGTCTGTCCGCATAAATAAATTAATCTGGTAATATGGAAATTTCTCGTTATTTTAGACTCTTTCTAAATAATTATTCCTCCGCAAGAGGATTAAAATTTAAATTTTAGAGGCCCGGCCACTGCAATTTTAAATTAAAAACTTACAGTCCCCACTACCGAGAAATTTTAACTAGATATTTTAATGTATGTCGCTCCTTAAAAATTCATCCCTTAAATTTGTTTTGGCTCTTTTATTTTGTATTTTTACTGACTTGTTACTTGTTAAACAGCACAAAATAAGTTTAATGGATCACCGGCTTTTAAATAAAAAATATTCTAATATTTGAGGGGTGGTTTCACCCCCTTAGAATTCGAGTTTCGAAAAATCCCTTCTTATCGGACCTCTACACCCTAAAGTTAATCTGTTCTCCAAAAATCAGCTTTTTACGTCAAGCGCTTTAAGCAGGATCGTGATTAATCAATGACCAGATTTTTCGAAACACCCTGTATACATTTTTAAAAAATCTTAAAATATGTAAAAAAAACAAAATAAAATATACGTGTTTAAGCGTTTTTTTGGAAACTTGACCGTTTTTTAAATAAAAAATATTGTAATATTTGAGGGGTGGTTTCACCCCCTTGGAACTGGAATTTCGAAAAATCGGTTTGAGTAGGATCGTGATTAATCAGTGAGTCAGTCACTTAAGGATTTTATATATTAGTATAGATTTTTTGTAAGAAGCTCTATAAAATCAGTTGTTAACCGTTTTGACAGTTAAACAACAAGCTGTTAGATAACTGAGAGAAGATGGTTGTCTGAAATTGCAACCAAAATGAGATACTCTGTACAAACAGTTCTCTGCAAATAAATTAGTCTGTCCAGCGCCAGAACATGCGATTTTGACAGTCGACACACAAAAAAACAAAATAAAAATCCGACAACTAGGACACTGTTTATATTATTTTGTTAAACCGACACAGGCTATTAATAGTTCGTACTAATGCATGCATCTAATTAATTTCAGAACAAATTAGCGACAAAGTTCGAAACGAAGAGATTTTCAGATGCTCAAAGGTAATTTCTCTCGAAAACTTGTTCCCGCCTGCATATCTGAAATAGTTGGGATGCGCCATGTGGATGTCAAACATGTGCAACTGCCAAAGGTACCGGCTTTGATGAGTTCCCTTGCTTATTTAAATAACTAATCTATTTCATTCGAGTTTTGGATAACTCTTGACTATTACACGAAAAAATAAATGTTGTTAATAATGGTACAATTACAGTTGAGGGTTGGAACCTTTGGTGTTAAACAGCAAAATAAAAACACTAAATCACCACAATACACCAAAACACTTTTACTTTTACACTGGACGCGCGTTTCGCTAACCATGTTAGCATCATCAGCAGATGATTATAAACTGAAACAGAGTTTATAATCATCTGCTGATGATGCTAACATGGTTAGCGAAACGCGCGTCCAGTGTAAAAGTAAAAGTGTTTTGGTGTATTGTGGTGATTTAGTGTTTTTATTTTAATGGTACAATTGTAAAATCCTTTGTTGTAAACTGTAGTGGTATATGGGCCAAATACAAGTTGTATAGTATTTCCGAAGTCAATTGGAAAGGTTAAGGGTGTTTTAAGTACCATTTTAACACTGATTGATGACCTGTACGTCACGTTAAAAAAATGGCACCTTTAAATTTAATTGTCCTTTAGTTAATGGACACTTAAAAAAAGTCTGTGAAAGTGACTGTAAGTGACGGATATAGGTACATATCAATGCACAGCTTAAACCTCTCGGTCTAGAGACTCGAAATTTTGCACAAAGGTTTCTTATACAAAGTAGGCGAGCAATAAGAAAGAATTTTATAAAAATTTAAAGGGGTTGTAACCACCCTTTCAATATTGAAATATTTTTTATTTAAGAAACAACTGGTTTCGCGACAAAATGCTTGAACACGTATTTTTATTTTTGTTTTTGACATAGGAAGATATTTTCTTCCACAACGATTGTCCCATAGGGGGTGAATACAACCCCCTTTTCATTCAGCTGAAACCAATGGGAGTAAAAAGCTGAATTTTGGCTTACGTATAGATTGTTAGGTGCAGAGGTTCAATAAGTAGGAATTTTTTGAAACCCAAATTTTAAGGGATGAACAACCCGTTAAATATTTTTTATTTAAAAAAAAACTATTGATTTTGGTGAAAAGCGATAGAAAATACGCGTTCAGCCATTTTTCTGCAAAATTAACCATTTTTTTAAATAAAACATATATTACATAATTCATATGTAATGAAAATGAAAAACATTAGAACAATTTGCAAGAAATACATGTCTAAAGATGAAAACTACTAAATATATTCTTCTAATAATTAATATTACCTCTGTTTGGAACTTTGCAATTTTTTACCACCCTGTATAGCATCAAAGTGTATAATAAACATTTTCTTAGTAAATATGACTCACTTTTAATGTAAATACTAGCTTCGAAAAGAAAGAGTAAGTTTATGCTACAAAAATCATTTTGGCCACGAATATGGAAAAAATCCCCTCTGTGCGGCACCCAAGTTTCGCTCCCATATAACATGGTCGGGATTATAATTGCTCGGTACACTGCAAGTTTCGTTTTTGTACTCAAGTCATGATTGTAGAAAACCCTGTCTTTTAATTTCCAGAATGCTCTTGAGGCGCTGCTATCCTGTGCTGAATTTCAGAGTCTATATTGGCCTTTTCCGAAATCAAAATATACAAGATAGTATACAAACTTTATTTGTCGCTAATACAACTCTCTGGCCATAATCTGTGGCAAACTGTCTCTGGGCACCGAATATTAACTGTAAACTATGGTCCCTTTCTTGAGTTATAACGAGTTATAACTCATCATACAGTCTCAGAGCTATGACAAAAGCCAGTATCTGAGACGGCTCCACAGAGGCTAGCTCTCCATCCTCGACATCAGACGTACCAAAGTTCATGGCACAAATGGTCGTCGTCTCGGCGCACTCAGTGATAAGGTGTTCTGGTGTTTCCCCATTTTCCCCACAGAATCTGCATTCGCCATTGTTTCTCAGTTTCAGCCTACTGAGGTGTTCGTTGAGGAGACAGTGTCTTGTTAGAAACTCCGTAACAATCCGAAGATTGTTTTTACTTAAATCAACGCAAACCTGATTTTTCTCGGTCGTAAGTTCTGACGAACTTTTTCGAGTGTCTTAGACCGTTGGAGGACACCCATCCCAAGTTATGGATGGAGTCCTCCAGATTCTTGCAAAACCGAACGATTCTGGTCCAGTTAGTGGCGTGTTCGCTCCGTTTCTAGTTAGATCATTTGCTTTTTCATTGCCTACTATTCCTTGCTGAGTAGGCACCCAGAGTAGGAGAGATTTTCTTTGCCTAATTTGTTGAGCCTCTCAAGGCATTCTTTGACAAACTTCGAATTGATGGTTACTGAGTTGATCGCGTTTAATGCTGCTTGACTATCGGATAGGATGGCAATTTCCTGTTTTCGATAGGTCCTATCTAAGATAAATTGTACGCATCTTTCGATAGCGTAAATTTTTGCCTGAAAGATACTTCTTTCACTATGATCCAACTCGCTTGTCTCGTGGCAGGCTTGCCTCAAAAATGGATAAAAGATGTCTCGCTCTTGTCTCGTCAGGTCTGGACGCACCTTAAAAATTTAATTTGCAGTAAAAATGACATCTTAACAAAAACTAGAAATTGTCCATTAATCACACTAAAATAAATGCTTTTAAGCAAACTCGTAAATTATCGGTATGGTCCTTGATATGGCACTAATTAAATAGATCGCTTGGCTTCCCGCCCGCGCCATCGTTGTTTGGTCATTGTAAAATCGCAATTTTCAGATTAGAGAGTCGTTGTAATTTATCCGATTGATGTTCGCCGAGGCGGACAATAAAACAGGACGAGAGCGAGAGAGATAGAGCGATAAAAAACAATTAATCTAATGGTCAATTAATCCTTTGGTGCGGATTTTTGACTTTAAAGTGCCATCATACCGAGTTATACTATTTTTGGTCTCGTTTTTAAGGGCAAATGATAAAGGGCAAACTTTGATTTTTATTACGCTGCATTGGATACTCTATACTAAATTAAAAAAACACGTTAAAGATTAACGATACCGTTCTGGTTTTAATAAAAAAATAAAATTTAATAACGATAACATAACTAACGAAGATTACAGTTGAGGGTTGGAACCTTTGGTGTTACACAGCAAAATAAAATTACACTAAATCACCACAATACACCAAAAGACTTTTACTTTTACACTGGACGCGCGTTTCGCTAACCATGTTAGCATCATCAGCAGATGATTATAAACTAAAGTACAATCTACAAGTTGAGCGTTTATATACTCGCCCAGTAGGTACCGAGTGGGCGTGGCAAAATCTAGCCAACCGAGTCAGAGCCAACTGAGCGTAACATTTAATTTCCGCCACTAGAGTAGTAGGAACAAAGAACTTGAAGGAATTGGACCGTTGACTCTTTTCATACTACCTTTACATTTATTAATTCTGATGCTTTCATATGCATCTAATTGCCTGTAATTTGAGACTTGTTTAATTAATTTTAAATTATTAAGATCTATACAATGTTCTTTATCAACAATATGTTCGGCAACGCAAGATTTATCCGGTCTACCATATCTTATCTGAGCTAAATGTTCTTTAAATCTAGTTAATATTGATCTTCTAGTTTGCCCAACATATTTCTGATTACGATCTTTACAAGAAATTTCATAAATACCCGACCTTGAAAATCATTTTTTTTTAAATTTTCAAAGTAAAATAACTCCGTTATTTTGGACTTGTTTGAAAAACGATAAAGAGAAAATTTGTTTTTTTTATCCAGATTTACCACCCCTTAAAATACTTGCACCTATTTATGGGACACCCTGTATAATCTTGATATAAGTAAATACTTTTAGGGGTAGTATATTCTCTAGTAAGTTTTTGCTTTCCTATGTAAGATTCGCCGCACTTTCATAGTACATGATAGAGATACATTCTTTCTTCGGATAAAAACGTTATTTTCGGAATATATCCAAAACCTTCGTACTTGCATAAATAAAAATATAATACCAGAATGGAAAACAATGGAAGTTCGACATAACAACTCTATTTCAAATAAACTGATTTTATAAAGAAATACATTGGAAATTATCGAGTTACTCTGAAACCCTATATTCTCCCTAAGGCCGTATTGTCTCTATTCTTCTGAATTTCATGTTGAAAGCAAATTTTCCCGAGATATTCCCTAGGATAAAGTTCGATCTAATTTTACTGCCAGTATTCGTCTAATGCGATGGCGTTTTATGTTGCGGTGCCTTATATCCTATCCGCCATGTACATCAGTTCATCATAAAACAAGTTTAACTGTATTCCTTTCCTCGATATCGGTTTGCTTTTATTGGCTTGGGGAATTTTACGATGGATTTTAGATATACTATCGACAGAACTTATTTTTTTTCATATTTTTGATACACGTACCTATGTATACTAAGGGCTGGCAAAGGTTAGTCTTGGGTCGAGATTTCCGTATGTAAGAAGAGTACAATGGCGTTTATAATGTACAGAACAAAGAGAGGACAGTAAACACGTTGCCAAACGTATGAAATAAACCGAGAAACTGTGCACATCGCTAAGAGACGTGGAAGGCGATATAGCAGATTTGTCGCAGTTGACCGGTCGACCCAATCAATACCTCTGTCAGTACTTAAAGTTCTAGGGAAAGGTGTACGTCATGCGTTCAGCTTTACGATTTAATTACGTCTCGTGATACTTGACTTGTTTATTTATGAGTCGTTGTAATTTTCCCTATAGCTTGAATTTTTTTAAGTGCAAGCTAGAAACACTTGCATTTTTGGTAAAAATAAGTGGAATTGAGTGGGTGTTCGATAGTGGTCGCGCTATTAGAACTCTGAATTCAAAAATTGATATCTCGAAATCTATTAGAAATTATAGATTGCAGTTTTTTCAAGAACTTTGTTAATATTTCTGCTGTATTTTCTTTGTAGACAGTATGTGAAAATCTTTATCTATAAAAAAATTACACGATTGCTGAAAATTGCTATGCTCTAAAAGTAAATGGATGGATTGTTTACAATTTTTGAATGGAAAAACAACCTTATCGAATTTTTCTTATGTAAACATATTATAAAATATCCTATCTTGAAAATAAAAAAAGTTTCAATATCTAAAGTGGTTCTTGAGTTATGGCCTGTTATGTGTTAAAAAGTTGAGTTTTTCGTTTCCTACCTTGGTTACGCATCCCAACAATGCATCGAGAACCGTTTCGCATGTGAACATATCAAATTCTGACGTATTTTTCTCCACTTATTTGTTCAAAATAATATCGAATAAGGGGTTTTCACCGATTAAAATCCTTATTAGGTCATACATATGAGCTGTAAATCAATGTTTTTAAATGAACTGTTGCCAAAATCTCTCAGAATTAGTGATAAACGACCAAAAGAAAACACAAAAGGAAGCCGAAAAAATAATCGCGGTTAAACGGGTCTTGGGATTTAATCACCTATCTAAACAAAATTTATTCGAAAAATTAGATTAGCTGATTGGTCCATTTCACGATGAGGGAAATAATCGAAATTATATCGCTTAGAAAGCTAATTTTCAAACTGAATTACGGTTAATCAACTCACGTAAAAAATGATAAAGTGTTTTAAAGTTGAAGTTTCCCGAAACAATAAAAACACGATTAAAATTACAATACCGACATCTCGGTTTTCCTTATTCTATTTCGCGAACGGAAAACCATCGAAAACTTACCTAATAGTTTAACAAAGTTATAAAAACATCTGTCCTTAGCCGTGAAAGTTTTTAATTATGTAAGTTTACGGCTGAATTGATTAATCAAGAGAGAGGAGACGGATATTCTAGGCGCAGTCGGAGTGAAGAAGAAACTTTTCCAGCTCCGGTGTAATGAGTTCTGTCTTTCGTTAGGGCTCGGCTTAAAATATCTATTCGAATTTCATAGTTAAAAGTTTTTGATTTGGCAAAATCCCTCCCGTCAAGCAGAAATCATTTCTTAAGCTCCAAAATCTCCATCTTATTCTATTTTCATTTATTCATTTCGTTAAGGGGGACATTAGAACTAGAAAGAGCTCTAATTGGTCAATTAATTTGTTTGAAGATATTTCTTTGAATGCAGTAGACAATGAGAATGTATTGAAACTAAAAAAACTACTTTTTTTTTATGTAAGTAAAAATCAATAGAGACGTTGGTAGTTCAAAATTCTCTCGTTTCAATATTGTTTTCAGATGCTTTAGGATCAAAATTGTTATAATTATCTGCTTTTTATAGAGAGCAACACACAAAGTCAAAATATCATTACAAAGTTATCTAAAGAAGTATACCTTGACAACTCCATTTTAGAAGCATGAATTAGTACACCAACATAGTACACTGTTGCTTTCCATTTTCATCGTATTAGTCCAAGTTATAAACTTCCTGTAAAGAAAAAATAATATAATCATACACAGAGGCGCAACTAGGGGGGGGGCAGAGGGGGCTTAGTCCCCCCAGATGACCAGTGCGTGTCGTGTAAAATTGGTTTTAACCTTACATGAATCTTATCTTATAGTAACCTAAGCCCCCCCAAAAGACTTGAGCCCCCCTAAAAGTATATGTCTAGTTGCGCCTCTGATCACACATAATTAAAGTTAATAAAAAGTTGGTAGGCAGTTCTTTTAGTTTCACAGTAAAGGAATTTTTCCAATTTTTTTAAACATTTCATATTTTTTTATCCCAAAAACTGCGACTTTGACTGATTTTGATGTTATTACAAATTTTGTTGCAAATATTATTCCTAATCTTAAATTGAAAACCACGTTTCGCTAGCTACTGTAATTTTGGAGTTACGATTTTTAAAACAATTTAACCCCCTCCCATACCGCCTTACCAATCCCCATTAGTTTTTGTGGGGGCCATTAGTTTTTGGTGGGGGTCACCAAAAACTAATGGCCAGATTCTCGGGTGCCACAGTATTTTTGTGCCAAATTTGGTTAAAATCGGTTTAGCGGTTTTTGAGTTATCGTGTTACAGACAGACGGACAGACAAACAGACACCATGAAAATATTTTGTATTTAGGTCATTTATGACCCAAATAACTAATTTTGAGTGAAATTAAAAAAAAAAAAATTTTGCCGATCTTAATAGCCTATCATACCTGTTGGTATAGTCAGCTAACAAAGAGAATGAAATTGGTATGTAAAAATTCGTATGTCCGAAATTCCAATAATTTTCTGGCTTTTATAAATATCAATACAAAATCAAAATACCGTTATAAAGTGATCTATTAGTATTATTACTCCATTTTGGAACTCTGCATTCACAATCAGAGGATACTATTGTCTAAGTTATCAATTTCCTGTAAAGAAAAAAATAACATAAAATTAATATACATATCGTCGGCTTTATGACGAAAAGGCGTATCTCGATTTTTGGCGATTTTGAGATATCAACGTCATGACATGCCCAATGGGTCATATTTTAACATAGCGAATTTGTGCACCTCAATATTATACCTTTTTCATTTTATATTCGTTTAAAAATTTTCCCCATCTCATATACTACAATTCTTCGTTATGACGAAGAGACGTATGTTGAGATAGGGCTCTATATCAACTATTATACCAATTGTTATACTACAAGAAAAATGGAATTTGAGATAGGTCCTTTTGTTTTAAGTTATGAAAATGCATTGCATGCAAAATCACACCATTCTGCCTAATTATTTTCTGATGGTTGCTTGGGTTAAAATAAAACTTCTATCATGGCAGCAGCTCTCTTTTACAGTGTGATTTTTTTTTTCAAAAACCATTGTTAAAATGAGCTAGACTCAGCACATAGCCGTATTGAGTATTCTAAAGATTGTCCGAGAATAAATATAGCCGAAGAAAAATTGACCGAAAGCAAAACAACGAAACGAAAATTGCCCTAATGGAAAATATCCCGAAATCATAATTTCCCTAAGAACATTTTGGCGAACCAAAAAGTTGCTCGAAGAATACAATAACTTTCATCTCATTATTATTGTCAGGCAATTGTCATTGTCATCCCTGCCAATTTTTGGAAAATTTTATTTATTGTGCCTCCCAAAGTGCCTATCATCATCTAGCATAAACACGTAGAATGAAAGTCGAATTTGTTATGAGTGAACAGGGAAAACAGAAACTGTTACTCCACAGTTATTTGTATCAAAAAGGCACGGGTGAAGAAATATGTTTTGTTTGCTTTTTATTAAATAGACCGTGTGTTTAATTGCCCTCTATTAGAACAATATTTTACAAAAAATCGACATTTTGGATAATTTTTATTTCTGTTGTATTGCAATTACTAATAAACCAAAATATAATTATTATCCAAACCAAACCAAAACAAAACCTATAATACCTATTAAGAAAATATCAAGTTCTACAACCCCTTTGCACTGGTGATAAACCTGTCATTCAACTCAATGAACTAAATAATTATTAAAAATATATTAGGTAGTTAAAAAATGTATTTTTGTATAAAAAAACAATATTATTAAAATAAGCTAGATAAGAATATTTTAATTTATTATTGTCTTTGCTTCTGGAATGAAAATTGTCTTTGTTTTCAGTTGATCTAATCCAACGCGAATAAAAGTATTTAAAAATATTTTTTTTCTGATTTTTTGGTGATTTCCAGATTTTTTATTGTATGTATGTATTGTACTTTCTTGTATGTATTCCATAATGTGAATATTGTATTTATTATTATTTATTTTTCCTTATTAAGAACACTTTACCGTCATTTTTAAATTTATTTTACATGGGCGTATGTATACTATTCGTTCGGAAATAAATTTATTATTGTTATAACAAAAAGGCCTATCTCTATTAAACAACTAAAAATAAATTATTTATTAAAATTTACGCTCAATTTATCTTCAGAACCGTTCCTCAAGGTCTCTGTTTAAGTGTTAATACAAAAACACTATTAAAAAATTAAAAACTTTACATTTATTGGCCAAATAAAGCAAGTGATTTTCTTTAAATTGCTCTCCTGAAAAGTAGCAAAAATTGAGATACGCCTTTTCGTCATAAAGCCGACGATATTATGTAAAAAATCACTCGGAATTATGACCTAATAATATTTTTAAATGGTATTTTTTTGTCATATCTAGTAAGTGAAAAAATAAATAAAGATTCTGAAACAGTGGGGCACACATATTATGTCACAGGGAGACTCGGCGTATCTTCTTAGTACCTCATAAATTAATGAGGTTTTATTAATTATAGGAAAATGTATTTTCTACGAAAACTTGAAGAGAGAGGTAAAAATGATATAATACAATTTGATAGGCAATTAAATTGTGCATCTGATTTTCGTAAAATATATTGGGTGTTAGGTAATTTTTTAGACACCCTGTATAAGGTAGTACTATTATTATTATTATTACAACATAAAATTTAGTAAATAGAAAAACTTCAGTAGAATATATAGTTTTAAAAACTTAAATACGCCAGAGAAACGAAGCATTAAAATATAAATTTTGATAAAATCGCAAATGTTTCAAAAACGATAAGATTAAAATGCGGTAAACCTTAATCGAATTTATCTTTTTTTTAATTGTAGAAATTAAAAATGTTATAGCATACAGGGTGTTACATTTCAAAAAATACAACTTTGATATTTTTTTTTATTTGGGACACTCTGTACCTTTCGAAAATGATTTAAAATTGTAGCTTTAGCAGTCCTCCAACAATCCCATCACTAACAATTTCTAAAAATCCAGTCATTTGGCTACAATATTCGTGTCATATGTGGTGAATAACCCTGTATATAGGAATTATTTTTAAAGTATACTGCCAAAATATTTTACAAAAGAGATTGAATAAAAATTATTAATAACCAATTTGATGTGTAGCTATGTAGCACCCTGTTAAACATACGTTTTTGTAATGTACCCCTCAATAAATTGTTAAAATTAACATAAAATATTGCCTTTGTACTACAACAAAATGCAAAGCATCCCTCTCATATTATGGCACAAACTTTTTTATTTCAACAAAAATTGTTTATTTATGTAAACCAAGCGGAGTTTTTAAACAATTTTACATATATTTCCGAAATATACACTCGAAAACGTGAATAAAACTGTCAAAGTTAAACACCCTAGACGACAGTATATTACCAGATATATATACAAATGTTTTAAATATTTTTTTCCTCCACTCGGGAAAACAGAAAATATGAAAAACACAAAAATGAAAGAATGTTAATATCCTCCAGAAAAAAAATATTTGGAAAATCTCTATATTTTACAGATTTTAGGGAAAATACTTATCAGACCTTTCTTGCTATTTTCTTTTTCTTTTAGACTTTTCTGAATATATGTTTGTGTGGGTTTTGCGTCTAACAAAATGTATTTATTCGCCCCCAAAAAATGCGGTCAACCGTTCCCAATACTTAGAATTCAAAAAATTAATATATTTTTTCTGTTGGGTTGAGATTTGTTTTGACCCAAGTCAACAGGGGTGCCAACATCTGGCGTTTCATAGAAAAAATAAATAAAAAGAAATATTCCAATATTTATGTAACAACTTTTTTTTGTAATAGAAACAACATTTTTTTAAGGCTGTATTTAAACTGCCGTTAAACGGTAGCTAACTAAAATGCCATTAATAGGTATGACGTCGTTGATGTGACGCACTTGACGGCTTTATGAAATATAGGAATTTTATAAGGACGAACCAACGCTATCCACCCCACCAAATAACCAACTTAAACAACGCAACTAACCTCGACACTGATAAAAAAATATAAAAAACAAATTTAAATTAGTAAAAATCAACCAACCCCACCAAATAACCAACTAACCAATGAATTAACACCCTCCAAATAACCACGCTAACCAACCCGCCAAATAACTAAACCAATCCAACCAAAAAGAGTGAAACCAATGCAATAAGATCACGCTATAAGCAAAAAAAAATGTAAAAAAGTCTTGGTCGGCGTGAGATTTGAACCACGGACCATTCGCTCACGAAGCGATAGCCTCAGCCTGACCCACAGGTGCTCTTGCAAAATGCTTAAGGCTAGGCATTACTTTCCGCCGACATGAACGACGTCACAATATCTATTAACGGCATTTTAGTAGGCTACCGTTTGACGGGTGTTTAAGTACATCGTTTTTTTAATTGTAGTTTTTTAGAAATTGTGAATGATCGTAAATTTTTAAGTATACAGTATAATTGAAACCACTAAATTATTCCACTAATTTCGAGGATCTGAATAAAGCTTTAAGAAAAAATGTTCCATATTGGTACAAGAATATAGTGCTCATAAATATTTCCAACATTCCTTAATTCAGAAAATTAAAAAAAAAAATGTTATTTACAAATTTGTCTTGCTTATACTTTCTCTCTAGCGGCCAACTTTCGAACTTGAAAATAATTTACAAATATTCCTCTTAGCGGATTTACCAAGAGACTATCCTTTGCAAAACAAAATTCTTTTACTCCACTGCTGACCTTCAACTTCAGAATTGTTGTGGTTTCTTAAAACTAACGCTAAACTATTTCCATAACGGTCGTCTTTCGGGGAACAAAAACAAAAACATCTAGATAAGTTAATCTAGGTCAACAGCTTTATACTTGTTTGGGTACAAGTTGGATTAGACAGCAAGTCGGAGATATTTTTTGTATATTTACATATCTTTCGACAGAAATATCATGTTGTTTACTGGCTGTTTAAATGGATTAAAGAAAAACGAAGAGAATATTCAGTGCCGGCCAAAAGTGGAGGAACTTTTATGATTTCTTTCTTACTTGCGATTGTGTATAATAATTCTTCATTAGATTTTTTATTGGCATGCTTGCTAATAGTTACATTAAATAATGCATACAAAAAACTTAAATAATTGTTTCTATTGTATAAAATAAATAATATTTACTTTCCTAGAGGACATAAGTGGAGAAACTTTATTACTGACAATTAACAAAAACTATTTTTTTAATATTTAGTTGAAAATCCTTTGTTCTTAATCACCTCTGCACATCTTTGGGGCATCGATTCCAACAAAGACCTAATTTTATTTTCTGAAATCTCAGACCAAGCTTGTGACAGAGCAGCAAATAATTGATCTTTACTTGTAAATTTTTCTGGGTGTTTCTGCCTGATTTCGCGTTCTAGTTGCTCCCACATATTTTCTATGGGGTTCAAATCCGGGCTCTGAGCTTGCCATTTTATAACAGGCACTTGTTCTGCTTCAACAAATTCTTTAACGATTTTTCAGTATGCTTTGGATCGTTATCATGCTGAAACTTTCAAACAAGAAGTAACGATTCCTCAGCAAATGGCAACATTGTATTTCTTAAAATGTTCAGATCCTAATATATCCCATAGCCAGAGAAGCATCCCCACACAAGCACGTTGCCACCCCCATGTTTGATAGTTGGCGTAGTATATTTAGGATTGTATCTTTCATTATTAGGACGCCTTACCCACTTGATACCATCGGAGCCGAACATGTTAAATTTGCTTTCATCCGACCATAGCACTTGTTTCCATTGGTCGTAAGTCCAATTTAAATGTTCTGTGGCAAAATCCAAACAAGACCGTCGATTTTTTTTTAAATAAAAGGCTTTTTGGCAGGGCGTCTGGCGTGTAGCTTCCCTTCACTTAGGCGTTTTCTAATAGTCCTCACAGAAATTGAAACATGTAGATTTTCCTTTTTTATATCGGCCGCAGTAAAAATGGATTTTTCAAAGAACACCTTCTTATTAATTTATCGGTGGCAGCTCCACTTTTTCTGGGCCGTCCTGGTTTAGGTTTACTTCCAATTGATCCTCTTACTTGGCACAGTTTTATTTGTTTGCAAACAACACTTTTATTTAATTTTAACTGACTTGCAATATCAACTTGCTTGACTCCCTCCTGGTATTTAAATACTGACAAAATATTTACTTTCTCACACAAGCAATATTGAATTTATAGTAATAATAGCAAAAGTTTCTTCATTTATGTCCCCATAAAAATAAACAATTTTATTTATCAGCAAATTCTTTCTAAAAATATTTAATGTTTTTCTTTTATATTAAGTATTATCAAGATCTATAAACATTCGTATACTTGGCGTCAAACTTCCTAAAAATAAGATCAAACTTCCTAAAATTGCGGAACCTACTGTGCGATAAACGTCTCAACATCCATATAAAACACAACTTCGTCAAGTGCTACGTACTTTCCACACTTCTCTACGGGGTTGAGTCGTGGACACTCAAAGTAAGCGCAATGAATAAGTTGGAAGCATTTGAGATGTGGGTATATCGCAGAATGCTGAGAATACCATGGACTGACCGTGTCTCGAATGAACGAGTTCTAAACCAAATGAACAAGGACCGAGAACTCCTCGACATAATAAAAAGAGGAAAGCAGCCTATTTGGGCCATATCATGAGACATAGCAAGTATGAATTCCTTCAGCTCATCATCGAGGGTAAAATTGAGGGAAAGCGCGGACCCGGACGACGGCAATGCTCCTGGCTGAAGAACATCAGAGATTGGACAGGCCTGGACTCACATACTTTGCTGAGAAGAGCGAAAAATAGAGAGGAATTTGCCATGGTTGTTGCCGATCTTCACTGAATGGAGAAGGCACTTTAAGAAGAAGATACTTGGCGTATCAATAGCAAATGTATTTGTGAAATGCATTGTAAAATTTAAAACTTTTTTTTTCTCCACTTTTGGCCGGCACTGTATGTTGCAGTGCCAAATTTTGTTGTTTTTTTAATTATTATGAGAGACTTCAACAAATTTTATTTATTTTAAAATATTGAAAAATAACTTGAAATATTATACATACATACATACTGCCATTACTCGCTGACGAGTATTTAACACGCATCAGAAGATTTCTGCAAGGCGTTTTCTTTCATGAACTTTTCTGTGACTGAAAAGTCCGATACATAATGTTATCTCTCTTCCGCTTTACTTTTGGTTGTCGCTGTTAACTGAGTTTACAATTCTTCTCTCTCTATTCTTCCTACTCATTCTTCCCATTCATTCTGCATGTTTATCCCCTTTAAGTTTTTGTGGAAAATATCCTTGTACCTTTTGAGTTGTCCATCCGGTTTCCTCTTACCGTCTACATGACCAGCAGATATCTTAAGCCAGAACACCAAACAGATACATCTTAAGCTGAATTTTATAGTCATGGCTCATGCTCGTGCAGTTAGCTTTTTCAAGGACCGATACGTTTCAGACATGGCGGAACTATTTGAACTTGCTTAATGAGTTCCTGTGGCGGCGATACGGCAGCCAGGTTTCGCTTCCATATAACATGGTGGGGATTATTATTGCTCGGTACACTGCAAGTTTCGTTTTAGTGCTCAAGTCATGATTGACGAAAATCCTGTTTTTTAATTTCCAGAATGCCCTTGAGGCGCTGCTAATCCTGTGCCGAATTTCAAAGAAGATATTGGCCTTTACCGAAATCAAACTGCCGAGGTAATTGAATTCGGCTACATAGTCTAATAGTTTCTCTCCGATTTTTATAGCATTGTTGTGATCTTCCGTGGGAGTGCACATGATTTTAGTTTTATCGATGTTCTGCTTAAGGCCTAAAGCCTCGTATGCCCAGGTATACAGGGTGGCCCATCGAAAACGTTCCGCAAGGCATAACAGCCAGGGTATTTTTTTTTCGAAAAATCCAAAAACACGTCAATTTTGTTTGTGAGGGGGACAACTTTTGCCCCAAAAATTATTGCAAAATCTTCAACCCTCTAAGCGGGGGTGTCATCCCCCAACTTTTTTCAAATGGGAAGGGGGGTCAAGTGGCGTCGCAATGAAAAGGGCTTTCTATTCTCTATATTTCCCCGCCTCGTTTTTAAAAATCGGTCGAGTAATTTTGAAAATATGAAAGACTGAAATTTGAAAAGTACTTATCTTATTAATGAAGAAAATGCTGAAAATGTTGCCCCTCAACCTCCATACAGTAATACAAATTATTTTCAAGCCGTTCTAGAACATTCTGAAGAACTTGCGGGGTCACTTCGCAACAAACATTAATAATACGTCTTCGCAGGTCTTCTAATGAGGCGGGTGGAGTGCTATACACTTTACTTTTTACGTGTCCCCATAGAAAAAAGTTTAAAGGAGTCAAGTCGGGTGACCGGGGAGGCTACTCAATTGCACCCCTTCGTCCTATCCACCCAACGAGAAAGTTAGTGTTTAAATAATTACGCACATTTTGAGAGTAACGTGGAGGTGCACCGTCTTGTTGAAATATTAGTTCCGCTTCAACGTATCCAGGATTGTTCTCTATAATGTCAGTTAGGGCTGGGTCGATGGTATTTTCCAGTAAATCCAAGTACATATCACCTGTTAGATTTCCAGGAAGAAAAAAAGAACTCACAATAGAATTTCTAAAAATACCAGCCCACACGTTCAACTTCTTAGGGTTTTGTGTGTGCACCTCGTGAAAAACCCTAGGGTTGTACTCAGCCCAGTACCGACAGTTGTGCCGATTAACTACACCTTTCAAAAAGAAAGTACACTATACCTAACCCGATCGTTCATCCTTGTGGCAAGTGAAAAAATGCGTAAACATCTAGAAATAATAAGGAAAAAATTGGTCGAAGGAATTTATCCTTATCATTTACTCTGATAAATGTTCAAATAAACTTTTCAAATTTCAATCCTACATATTTTCTCAATGGCTCGACCAATTTACAAAAACGAAGCGGGAAAGTATAGAGAATAGAAAGCCCTTTTCATTGCGGTACCACTTGACCCCCCTTCCCATTTGAAAAAAATTGGGAGTTGACACCCCGGCTTAGAGGGTTGAAAATTTTGCAATCATTTTTGGGGCAAAAATTGTCCCCCTCACAAACAAAATTGACGTGTTTTTGAATTTTCTGAAAAAAAAATTACCCTGGCCGTTATGCCTTGCGGAACGTTTTCGATGGGCCACCCTGTATATGTTTATTTAAGTATATTTTGTAGTTGGGCCCATTGTTGTCTATCGTTTACGGCCCAATCGAGCTCAAGTTATTTCTACCAATTTCCTAATATTATGGTCTTATCTCAAGTTTGATCTTTCTCTGGGTCTTTTGATTCCCCGAGGGTACATGCTGTAATTTTTGTGGTCCATCTGTTGTCTGTTCTTCTTGCCATATGTCCTGTCCATTGCCATTTGAGGGATTTGATTCTGTGGATGACATCTATTATCTGGGTCTTTTGTTGTATCCACTCTATTCTTTAACGGTCTCTCTTGGTTATTCCCAGCATATTTCGTTCCATTGAGCGTTGTGCGACCTGCAGTTTCCTTATGATGTCTGTTTTAAGTGTCCAGGTTCGCATGCATAGGTAATGACTGATGGTAGTACACATTGATCCAATATTTTCTTCTTTAGATGAAGTGGTATTCTAGATTTGAACATGCTTGAGTTTCTTCCATGTACTCATTCAACATTATGTACTATGAAAACAAAGTCCTCCTACACTGGGTGCCTGCTCACCAAGGGATAGAAGGCAATGAAAAAGCAAATAATCTAGCTAAGAAAGGAGCGAACACTCCACTAACTGGACCAGAACCGTTCTGCTTTCCAAGTGGTAACCAACTCAAGGCGGAACTCAAGAACTTGGAAGATTCCATCCGCAACCTGGAATGGAAATCTTGCAATGGTCTAAGACACTCAGAAAGAAGTTTCTGAGGGCTTATGATCAAGAAAAATCACAGATCTTCCTGGGTCTGAGTAAGAACAATCTTCGGATTGTCACGGGGTTTTTAACAGGACACTGTCTCCTCAATGAACACCTCAGTAGATTGAAACTAAGAAGAAACGGCGAATGCAGATTCTGTGGGGAAGATAGTGAAACACCAGTACACCTCATCACTGAGTGCGCCGAGACGACGGCCATTCGTGCCATGAAGTTTGGTACGACTGATATTGGAGATGGAGAACTACCCTCTATAAAACCGTCCCAGATACTGGCTTTTGTCAAAGCCCTGGGACTGTATGATGAGTTATGATTCAAGAAAGGGGGACACAATGGATCTGTAAGGTCGAAGTGATTAACCCCCCTCCCACTCATTCTAAATTCTAAATTCTAAAAAATTATGTACTATGCAGCTAAAAATAAAATATATTTTTAAACCGCTTAAAGAAATATTTCAGAAACGTTGTTAGAAATAAATTATACTATTTATTATAATCCTTTACGAACTTTTCGTAGGTGTGACGCTAACATTCTTCTTAAAGGATATTACTTGAAAAAAGTTACAGCTATGCAGGAGGAGATCGCGAATCCTGCACGCGATCGATGTCCCCGTGACGTCCTAATCCCGCCCCTCTTCGCAGGATTCTCCTTGGTGCGGCAGAAGCGGCTGCAACTGCACATAAATTCACATTCTAATTCCGAACGGAGGCACTAAATCTTGCCGCCGATAGAATAGCATCGTTCTTTGAAGTGTTCTTAGGAGTCGCAGCTGGAATTCGATTATTACACAGATTTTTTGCAGGTTAAAGAGATTTCCGAACAGGAAACGTCATAGTGGGCGATTCAAAAGCGTTTTTAAGGGGGGAAAGCATCCGTAAAGGGGGAAACGATATTCTCTAGATGATTCTCGTAAAAAATTAGACGACGCGTCCCATCAATAAAAATTCGACAAATTTGCAAGTCGCCAATGAAATGAGTGGACGGAGTGTATTGCAGTGACATACTCGTTAATAGTGATGGGCAAAACTGTTATTTTTAGATAACAGTTGAAACTGTTATAGTTATTTATAAAAAACAGCTTAAAATAACAGCTTAAAAATAACAGGTTTCTTTATTTTACTGCTAAATATCTGAAAGAGTATGAGACGGTCACCGCCAGGCGTATTAACGCAGTTGCAAGTTGCAACAATGACGTGCTCGGTGGTAGTATTTCCAGGGTGTCAAAACATTTCTAAATATCGATTGTTATCTAAAATACCTCTCTAAAAACGTTCGTTGTTTACAAATAAGCGCTGTTTACAAATTGCGATATTAAAAAAAGCCAAAATTCCGCCACTCGTCTATACCTACACATTGCGATCTACCTACGCCCTGCCCCTCGATCCGCGTAGATCCTGAATTGCGTAGCAGTGTACAGGGTGCATCTCACTTGACGGGCGAGAAGCTCTTAGTTATGATTTTACCATTTGCGGTAAAAAAATAGCAATATAAGAAAATGTGTAGTATATTCTTCATAAGTAAACCAACTACACACTAGAGTTCGAATTAATTTTACACTTAAACTAGCGTGTACCCGCGACTTTGTTCGCGTCGAATTAATAATTTCTAATGGTGATGATAAAGCAAAACAAGAATTTCCATTAACATACAAACTGGATAAAATTTTCTCACATTTGCCAAAAATAAGCTTTCTAACGTCGAGCAGTTTAAGCAGAATCGTGGTTAATCAATTACTCAACTTTTGGAACACCCTGTATGATTTTTAAAAAATTCAAAATGTGTAAAAAAAACAAAATAAATTATGCGTGTCAGGCGTTTTCCCGAAAGACTAACCGTTTTTTAAATAACAAATATTGTAATATTTGAGGGCGTTTTCACCCTGTTGGGATTTGAGATTCGAAACCCTCCTTATCGAACCTCAACCCCACTGTCAATCCGTTTGCAAAAAATGAGCTTTAAACGCCCAGCAGTTTAAGCAGAATATTACTCAATGGTCATATTTTATGAAACACCCTGTATATATTTTAACAAATCTTAAAATATGTAAAACAACATAATAAAATATACGTGTTTTAAGAGTTTTTCGAAAAACTCACCGGTTTTTAAATAAAAATATTCTAATATTTGAGAGTAGTTTCACCCCTTAGAATTCGAGTTTCGAAAAATCCCTTCTTATCGAACCTCTACACACTAAAGTCAATCCATCGTTTTCCAAAAATCAGCTTTTTACGTCAAGGGCTTTTAAGCAGGATCGTGATTAATCAATGACCAGATTTTCAAAACACCCTGTATACATTTTTAAAAAATCTTAAAATATTCTGAAAATTTTTCAGAATAAATAAATACCTAAATATTGAAACTTAATAAGTAAGTACTGAAACATACAGCGCCATAATATCTCGACCTCCGTCCGTTATGCTCGTAACAGGTTGAAACAAAATGTATCTAAAACAACTGATGCGTTATTCCCCAACCTGTTTTGAACCTCCATCGACAATCGACCGATGCAGCAGCGTTCCTTTCCCACACCGATTATCTCGACCACCGCCCTGTTATGCTCGTAACAGGTTGAAAAAAAACATATCTAAAATGACTGCTTCTCCAACCCGTTGCGAGCCTCCATCGACAATCGACCGATGCAGCAGCGTTCCTTTCCCACACCTGTTATCTCCACCGCCAGGCGTTATGCCCGCAACTGTTTCAAAAAACCTGCTTGTTTTATATTCTATTATTTTTTAAGCTGTTGTAAATACGACCATCGACGGTATCGACCGAAGCAGCTACGTTCGCCGTAGCGCTTTCCCCACTCCGTTGTCCGTTGTCTCGCCGCCTGTATCGATGGTTGACGAAATAACATGTTTTCCATCCATACTAGTTGTTTTTTGGAATTGCTTCGAGCAGCATAGAATTTCGTGGTGATGCAGAGCGCCGACTTCGTTTTACGTTTCACGAGCGGCCGATCTCTACGTGTCGTTATTTTTTAGAAGTAGTAACGGTTGCGTTATGTTATTTATAAATAATTGTTATAAAATAACAGATAGTTAAATAACAACCCATCACTACTCGTTAAGTCCACGTCGACTCTCTGCCGCATCTATTTAGGGGCCTTAGCGATTTATAAATATATTGTTGTTTATTTAAATGTCTCTTGTCCGTATTCCTTTCATAGACACAAATCCAGTAGACGTATTTTAGTATATATAGCTTAATACACAACGCTAGATACACAATCAATCATCCGTTTTTATCTTTGATTATTTCCCTCATCGTGAAATGGACAAATCAGCTAATCTAATTTTTGGAATAAATTTTGTTTAGATAAGTGATTAAATCCCAAGACCAGTTTAGACCATTTTTCACAAAAAGTCATTATAAAAAGGGGATAATATGAGGGGGATATGCAGAATGAGTGGGAAGAAACAGCTCACAATAGAACTCAATGGAGAAGAGTTGTAAACTCAGGTAACAAAGCAATGAGATTTTTGAATGTCCTGAGTGCGGTAGACAGATAACAGCACGTATCAGGCTTTTCAATCATAGAAAAGCTCATGAAAGAAAACGCTTTGCGTGACCATCTTCTGATGCGTGTCAAATACTTGTCAGCGAGTAATGGCAGTATGCATGTATGTAATATACATATGAGTAATTTTGAGAATTATTAATATAGTCATACACAGGGGATGGAGGGTATAAATTTATTATTAAAAATATTATTATCATCAAAAGAATATATTAAAACCGCATTATAACGAGAAAACTGTCCTGCACTGTGTCCTCTTGAACTGGATGGTATATGTCCATCCGCAGTTTACCATTAGCTGAAGAAGTATGATTCTCGGATTGGAGGGTATAAATTCATTATTAAATAACATTATTATCATCAAAAGAATATAGTACAGCCGAATTAACGAGAAAACTGTCCTGGACTGGGTCTTCTTGAACTGGATGGCATATGTCCATCGGCAGTTTACCATTAGCTGAAGAAGTATGATTCTTGGATTGGAGGGTAAAAATTCATTTTTAAATACCTTTATTATCACCAAAAGAATATATTTAAGCCGAATTATAACGAGAAAATTGTCCTGGACTGGGTCCTCTTGAACTGGATGGCATATGTCCATCGGCAGTTTACCATTAGCTGAAGAAGTATGATTCTTGGATTGGAGGGTATAAATTCATTATTAAATAAAATTATTATCATCAAAAGAATATATTAAAATCCAATCATAAGGAGAAAACTGTCGTGGACTGGGTCCTCTTGAACTGGATGGCATATGTCCATCGGCAGTTTACCATTAGCTGAAGAAGTATGATTTTTGGATTGGAGTGTATAAATTCATTAGTAAATAACATTATTATCATCAAAAGAATATATTAAAACCGAATTATAACGAGAAAACTGTCCTGGACTGGGCCTCTTGAACTGGATGGCACATGTCCATCCGCAGTTTACCATTAGTCGAAGAAGTGTGATTCTCGAATTGGAGGGTATAAATTTATTATTAAATAACTTTACTGTCATCAAAAGAATATATTAAAGCCGAATTATAACGAGAAAACTGTTCTGGATTGGGCTTCTTGAACTGGATGGCATATGTCCATCCGCAGTTTACAATTAGCTGAAGAAGTGTGATTCTAGGATTGGAGGGTATAAATTCATTACTAAATATTATTATTATCATCAAAAGAATATATTAAAACCGCATTATAATGAGAAAACTGTCCTGGACTGGGCCTCTTGAACTGGATGGCATATGTCCATCCGCAGTTTACCATTAGCTGAAGAAGTGTTATTCTCGGATTGGAGGGTATACATTCATTATTAAATAACATTATTATCATCAAAAGAATATATTAAAACTGAATTATAACGAGAAAACTGTCCTGGACTGGGTCCCCTTGAACTGGATGGCATATGTCCATCCGCAGTTTACCATTAGCTGAAGAAGTCTGATTCTTGGATTGGAGGGTATAAATTCATTATTAAATTGCATTATTATCATCAAAAGCATATATTAAAACCGAATTATAACGATGAAACTGTCCTGAACTGGGTCCTCTTGAACTGGATAACATTTGTCCATCAGCAATTTACCATTAGCTGAAGAAGTATGATTTTTGGATTGGAGTGTATAAATTCATTATTAAATAACATTATTATCATCAAAAGAATATATTAAAACCGAATTATAACGAGAAAACTGTCCTGGACTGGGCCTCTTGAACTGGATGGCATATGTCCATCCGCAGTTTACCATTAGCTGAAGAAGTGTGGTTCTACGATTGGAGGGTATAAATTCATTACTAAATATCATTATTATCATCAAAAGAATATATTAAAACCGAATTATAATGAGAAAACTGTCCTGGACTGGGCCTCTTGAACTGGATGGCATATGTCCATCCGCAGTTTACCATTAGCTGAAGAAGTGTTATTCTCGGATTGGAGGGTATACATTCATTATTAAATAACATTATTATCATCAAAAGAATATATTAAAACCGAATTATAACGAGAAAACTGTCCTGGACTGGGCCTCTTGAACTAGATGGCATATGTCCATCCGCAGTTTACCATTAGCTGAAGAAGTGTGATTCTCGGATTGGAAAGTATAAATTCATTATTAAATAACATTATTATCATCAAAAGAATATATTAAAACCGAATTATAACGAGAAAACTGTCCTGGACTGGGCCTCATGAACTGGATGGCATATGTCCATCCGCAGTTTACCATTAGCTGAAGAAGTGTGATTCTCGAATTGGAGGGTATACATTCACTATTAAATAACATTATTATTATCAAAAGAATATATTAAAACCGAATTATAACGAGAAAACTGTCCTGGACTGGGCCTCTTGAACTGGATGGCAGATGTCCATCCGCAGTTTACCATTAGCTGAAGAAGTGTGATTCTCGGATTGGAGAGTATAAATTCATTATTAAATAACATTATTATCATCAAAAGAATATATTAAAACCGAATTATAACGAGAAAAGTTTCCTGGACTGGGTCCTTTTGACCTGGATGGCATATGTCCATCAGCAGTTTACCATTAGCTGAAGAAGTATGATTCTCGGATTTGAGGGTATAAATTCATTATTAAATATCATTATTATCATCAAAAGAATATATTAAAACCGAATTATAACGGGAAACCTGTCCTGGGCTGGGCCTATTGAACTGGATGTCATATGTCCATCAGCAGTTTACCATTAGCTGAAGAAGTGTGATTCTCGGATTGGGGAGTATAAATTCATTTTTAAATAACATTATTATCATCAAAAGAATATATTAAAACCGAATTATAACGGGAAAACTGTCCTGGACTGGGCCTCTTGAATTGGATGGCATATGTCCGTCCGCAGTTTACCATTAGCTGAAGAAGTATGATTCTAGGATTGAAGGGTATAAATTCATTATTAAATAACATTATTATCACCAAAATAATATATTAAAACCGAATTATAACGAGAAAATTGTCCTGGACTGGGTCCTCTTGAACTGGATGGCATATGTCCATCGGCAGTTTACCATTAGCTGAAGAAGTATGATTCTTGGATTGGAGGGTAAAAATTCATTTTTAAATAACTTTATTATCATCAAAAGAATATATTAAAACCAAATTATAATGACAAAAATGTCCTGGACTGAGTCCTCTTGAACTGGATGGCATTTGTCCATCAGCAATTTACCATTAGCTGAAGAAGTATGATTCTTGGATTGGAGGGTATAAATTCATTATTAAATAGCATTATTATCATCAAAAGAATATATTAAAATCGAATTATACCGAGGAAACTGTCCTGAACTGGGTCGTCTTGAACTGGATGACATCTGTCCATCAGCAATTTACCATTAGCTGAAGAAGTATGATTCTTGGATTGGAGGGTATAAATTCATTATTAAATAGCATAATTATCATCAAAAGAATATATTAAAACCAAATTATAGCGAGGAATCTGTCCTGAACTGGGTCCTCTTGAACTGGATGATATTTGTCCATCAGAAATTTACCATTAGCTGATGAAGTAGTATTCTTGGATTGGAGTGTATAAATTCATTATTAAATAACATTATTGTCATCAAAAGAATATATTAAACTTAATAATAACGAGGAAACTGCCCTGAACTGGGTCACCTTGAACTGGATGGCATGAAACAAAAAACGATTTTTAAATACCTAGTAACGCATAACGATTCGAGGTATAACGCGGACGAAGTGGCGGTAAAAAGCTAGTAACTTTTTATATTGTCACTCTGTATAATTGTCTACCAATTTAGCGAGAGTCTAATTTGAAGAAAATTGCAAGAGCAGTATTTTTTAAGATTGTACATTTTTTCAGCATTTTCCATTTAACTTTTCCTTATTTTCTTCTCTCGGCAATAACACAAAAAATTCATTAGACCTTTCACTATTAAATTACCGCCATTTTCAACGGCCGGTTTTTTTTATTGCCGAAAGTAACAAGAACTTTTAAAATATCGCCGGCCGAAAGTAAGACTGTTAATGAATGCTGCCGAGTCTGGAAATTAACATAAGCTTTCCTGGAAATCTTTCGTCGCAACTAAACTTTTCCCAGTTAGTTAAATTGCGATGAGCCAAGGAGCAAAAGCACCCTGGCAAAATTATTTTTTTTAATGGAGCTTATACCTAGTTTTTTTGTGTACTACCAGTCATGACCTATGCATGCAAAACCTGGACACTTAAAACGGACATTATTAGGAAACTGTAGATCGCACAATACTCAATGGAACGAAATGTGCTGGAAATAGCCAAGAAAGATCGTAAATAAATAGAGTGGATACGACAAAAAACCCAGGTAATAGATCTTTATTACAGTTGAGGGTTGGAACCTTTGGTGTTACACAGCAAAATAAAAACACTAAATCACCACAATACACCAAAACACTTTTACTTTTACAATGGACGCGCGTTTCGCTAACCATGTTAGCATCATCAGCAGATGATTATAAACTAATAGATCTTATCAACAGAGTCACATCACTCTAGTGGTAATCGGTAGAAAACCTGGCAGGAAGGACAGACAACAGATGGACCACAAAAACTACAACATGGTACCCACGTGGAATCAAGAGACCTAGAGGAAGACTAAATTTGAGATGGGACTACCTTGGCAATGGATAGTCAACAATACGTATAGCCAACAATAGACAACAGTGAGCTCAACTACAAAGAGAGTACCTAAATATGTGAGGGAGGCTACACCATAATTGGAAATGGCTCATCATCATCATCATCATCATCATCATCATCATCATCATCATCATCATCATCATCATCAACCAGCCTGAATTGTCCACTGCTGGACGTACGCCTCCCTCAAATCTTTCGACTCTTCTCGGTCCTGTGCTACTTGGATCCAGTTTCCTCTAAATCTCTTTAAGTAACCATCCATCTCTTTAAGTGACCATCTTGTCTTGTCTGCCTCTGCTTCTGAAAGCATCCTGCCTTGGCCGCCATTCTAGTATTAGCTTGGTTCACCTATCGTCCGTTCTTCTGACAATATGCCCAGCCCAGTTCTATTTGAGTTTTTAAGCAGATATATAGCATCTGTTATTAGTGTACGCTGTTCTATAACGGTATTGGTTATTTTGTCTCTTAGAGATACACCAAGCATTGATCTTTCCATAGTTCGTTGAGCTACACGGATTTTTTGGGACTTTTTGCCAGTGTAGGTGTCACCAAGTGATCTCGATGAAGTATTTAGGAGCTAACATCAACAGTCAGTGCGACCCGAAAAGAGAAATATTTTCAAAAATTGAGCAAGCGAGAAAAATTTTCGTGAGTATGAAATCATTTTTTACAAGACGAGACCTCAGTGCGGAACACAGAACTCGAATGGCCAGATGCTACGTCTTCTCTGTGTTACTCTATGGATGTGAGAGCTGGATACTAAATTCACAGACCGAAAAGAGAATAGAAGCCTTCGAAATGTATGTGTACAGACGGATGCTGCGAATCTCATGTGGGTACAAAGGATCACCAACAATGAAGTACTCCAGAAAAACAGATACTGAACACCATCAAGGAAAAAAAATGCAATACCTGGGTCATGTGATGAGAGGTGATAGATACGAAATACTGCGCCGCATAATAGAGGGCAAATGCAAGGGAAAAGATCAGTAGGAAGACGCCAGAACTCATGGCAAAAATATTTAAGGAGATGGTTTGGACGCTCGTCTGTGGAAATCTTCCGGGCTGCAGTTTCCAGAGAAGAAGAAGAAGTGTCTCTGCGCCATATGTAAGTACTGGCATAACGCACTGATGGAACACCTCCCTCTTTAAGCACATTGGTAGATCGTTGAATAACCTGAAAATGATGATTTAAGACTCATTCTGTATAATGTCACTAAGTTTTCTTTAATATATACTGAATGAAATGATAAAGAGAACGTTTTTGCCGCCAAACACACGTATGATCAAACCTCTTTTGATATCCTCATCGAAGTCAATTCTAAATGACACTCCGATAATTGATTAGACCGATTAAAGGCCCTATTACATCGCAAGTTGACAGAAAAAGTTTACACAGGTTCAATGGCTAATTCCGATTAATTGCATCATCTGACCGAAGCGCCACAGCCACGTAATTTTCACGAGCAACAGCTCCGATAGCGCCCCCTACAGCCGCAATGTTTTGTGGTTTTCTTGCCGGATTAATAACGGAACAATGCACAAATCGTTTACAATAGGCTTACGGAAATGAAGTTCTATCTTGCGTCACGACCTATTCAAGTGGCTTGGAGAAATTATTATCGAAACGCTAGCTATCCGACGCAGGGTTAAAGTTGTCGACGAGTCATCGGTGTATAAACATTCTTCAAGCATTGATTAGGGTTCTACGTTAGTAGCTATAAGAAATCTAGTAGCTTTATTTCTCGTTAAATCCTTTGTTTTTTTTTCTGTTACACTTTATAACCTTGTTTTCACCAAGCGCGATTACTGGAAGAGAGTAATCGCGCACTCACCATAGATGAAGTTATGAAAATATACAGGGTTTGGCAAAAGTGCGTCGGGCATCTGTAGCTCCTAGAATAAAAACTAGTGAATTTTGTCTAAGTCCAAACCTAAAGTATGTACGAGGATGTATTTCAGGAAAATATTTAACTTCTATAGGGTGGCTCAAAAAAGTGTGAGTGGATTTTTTAAAAATGGAACACCCTGTATACAGGGTTGTTCACCACATACGACACGGAGTATTGTAGCTAAACGATGAGATTTTTACAAATTGTAAGTTTGGGGTTCGTTGAAGGACTATTAGAGCTACAATTTAAAAATATTTTTACAAGATACAGAGTGTCCCAAATAAATAAAAAATATCAAAGTTGTATTTTTTTAAATGGAACACCCTGTATATTATAACATTTTTGTTTTTACGATTAAAATAAAGGTAAATTTGATTAAGGTTTATTACAAAAATGTCCATTTTTTTAACTCCATCTAATAAATATAGTTTATATTTCAGGGCACTTCTTGGTGTAGAATTTTTTAAACCTGTACTGTTTTTGAAATATTTTCATTTATTTGTGAAATTGCAGTAAAATTTTAAATATTTTCATTTCTTAAAATTATCAATGTTGTTAATACTAAATATTTAATGAAGTTTATTTATTGATCAGTTATTGTGTTGCAATAATAAAACTAATACTACCTTATACAGAGTGTCTAAAATTTATTTTAAATAATTATTAGTACTTCAAACGGCAATAACTTCAATTTTTTTTATTTAAATGGAATGCCCTATATATTTTAGGAGAATCAGATGCACAATTAAATTGTTGATCAAATTGTATTATACAAATTTTTACCTATCGCTTTTAAATTTTTTTAGAAAATTCATTTTTTTTATAATTTAGAACTCATTTATCAATATATCCATGGAATATTGACATTTTAGATTGTTTTTCCGTCAAGCAACAAATGTACCACAGAGTATAGACAATATTATCGTTTTTAGCAAAACGATAATATTACTAGCCCATTTGTATGCAAAAAAGAAAACTATTTGGGAACCGACAATTTGACTTTCCTTCTTTCTAAATATGTTCATGAGCCACCTTCTTTCATTTTAAAAAATGGGATCAATATATCCATGGAATATTGACATTTTAGATTGTTTTTAAAGCAACAAATGTACAAAATGTACAGACTAGTAATATTATCGTTTTTAGCAAAACGATAATATTACTAGCCCATTTGTATGCAAAAAGAAAACTATTTAAATCTTTATAAAAGAGTATACCATTAATTTAATATAACACCATTATTTCCGCCCATATACTAATTAATTACATACTTAATTGTGTTCGTTAATAAATTATTATAAATAAATGTGGATTTGAGTCAGAAATCAATATAATAATAAGTTATCAAATTAAAGTCTCTGTTGTTATGAATAAGCATTTATTAAAAAATGAAATATCATTTTTAAGGTGTTACTTTTTATCACACTGTCTAATGCCCATACAAAATTCAGTTTTTTAGTATTTGGAACAATTATTATTAATCAACGCAAACAGTCAGTTAATGTAGTTTGAATACTGGAATCGTATTAATTGATCCTCTTTAACAAATATTTAAACAGTTTTTTTTTTATTTTTTAATGAAATAAACGAATCATATCGACAATATTAGTATCTGTACTCTTTAAAAATTTGGTACATCTTTAAAAATAATCTAAAATGTCAATAGTCCATGGGTATATTGATAAATAAGTTCTAAATTACAAGAAAATGCATTTTCTACGGAAACTTAAAAAAAAACCGTTCCGGAACAAAACGGAAGACAGATGCAATTGACGACCGCTTTATTGTCCTGAATACTTTACAAAATCACAGAATTACAGCGTTTCAGAATCAACATCTGCTACAAGCCGTGCGTAGAACTCAAGTCAGTGAAAGAACAATCCGACGAAGACTAAAAGAAAACAGCTTGTCTGCAAGGAGGCCTGCCACAGGACCCCAGCTACTTCCAAGACATCGTCTAGCACGTCTTCAGTTTGCTTTACATGTGAATTGGGATATTGAGCAATGGACTAAAGTCCTTTTCACGGATGCCTGCGAAGCATTTTACACGTTCGTTTTAAAGCAGCGTATCTCCAGTAAAAACAGAGATAATGTCGTGATTAAAAAGACAAAATGCTCACAAAAGATAAGGCTACAATGTGATTTATTTTAGCAATAGCTACTACAGCTGCTGCACCCTCCAGGGTGTTACAAAGTTCGGGCAAAAAACTTCGTCTTATTGTTGTGCCATGTATATGCTCAAAATAAATTCGGAATAAAAATTTCTGACGTAGCATCCGTTAAGAAGGAATTAATTTACAATTTAAAAAAAAATTATCAAAATCTAATGAGTGGTTCGCGAGAAATCCAACTTTGAAATTGGGACCAATTTTTAATGGCCGGTTTTTTTTGCCGGTGAGTGTATATATTTTTTCAAGGCTTCTTGGCTAAAAATTAGTGGTTTTAACACAGCCATGGTACCTTAGATTGAAATTTAAAACACTATTTTTAAGCTTAGATGTCAACATTTGACATATGATATGTCATTCTTTTCAGAATGCCATTTTCTATTAAATAAAGTAAAAAATACTTGTATTCACTTACAGGAAGTTACCGAAACTAAATAAATATGTCAATGAATCCCGATATATGTCATATACCAACATATGAAATCTCGTTATTTTATCTGAAAAAATAAGAAATTTATAGAGATGAGCCACTTTTGAAAAACACCCGGTAGGTATATCAAAGTCAAAATTCCTGTTGACCAGAAAATGATTAACACTCGACCTTTTAAGCTACATTCTCCTTTTAAATGAAACTTTATCTTGCGAGCGTCGTAAATCGCGCTTCTTTTTGTTTACTTCCTCGGCCAGAATCTATCTTGGCATGCCCTCCACTCGCAGAAGGTTAAAGTAATTTATATCCGAACCTCGGACTTTGTCAAGTTTCCAACTTTTAAATTGTTCCAGTCGGGATACGGAGGCGGTTTGCGGCCATAACTAGTCCAAGGATTACGCTCTGGATATAATACGATCGTGGATTACAGCTAACACAGGGATATTAAAGTGAGAGAAAAACTAGTAATAATGCAGTTGTGAAGATTTAATGTCGTTGTCCATTAAATATTGAATATTTTTATCTACACTCAGATGGAAAAAACCGAAAAATTTTTAGTGAAATTTAAAGTTTCGTAATTTTTTTATTTTTAGCCCAATTTGTGTGATTTTTTTGGAAATTTTTTTTTGAAAATTTTTTTGGATTTTTTTTTAGTTTTTAGTTAAAAAACATAATTTCTTGATAATATGGCAACATAGGTAGTAGATTAAATTTACAAAAAAAAATCCAGAAAAGATCCAGTGGTTCTCAAAATTTGAGCAAAATATCATTTTTTTGGAAATTTTCAAAGTAAAATAACTCCGTTATTTTGGACTTATTTGAAAAACGATAAAGAGAAAATATGTTTCTTTTATCGAGATCTACCACCCCTCAAAATACATGCACTTATTCTATATACAGGGTGGTCCGAACTGTATTCCAAAAACTTCGGCAGCATATTCTGCAGATAAAAATAAGTAAAAAAGTTCGTATATACGTCCTAAAATGTTTCTATACGTCCAAAAAAGTTTGACATTATAGCAATTTGACAGAAGATGTGCAGAAAACAAAACATAACCTCATAAAATTGAAATAATACTGTTTGGGTTCAATTTCATCTATATTTAAAGTGGTAGGAGTTTGCAAAAGAGTATTAGGGTCCTTTAGTACTTTGGTAGAACAGTTATGAATAAATTGACTATAGAAAAAAGCTCTTTAAGTGCAGAATGTGTAATGTTAAAGCGCAAAGCTCATTCTCTTATGTTAGAGAATGCCTTAACCAGGCATCTTCCTGTTCCTGATCGTTTTGGCAACTTTCTGTTGGAAATACCTCAGGTTGATCCTGATCTCTGCTTGTGGATGGTAAATTTGCATGTTGGCTTTCAATATTGGTAGATGTAGTTTGAATGAGGTTTGGATTATTCCTATTTTTTTTTTAAATTCTGAAGAACCTTTCTTTTGAACGTAGATGTATTTTTGTGTTTTGTCCAGTTTATTTTTTTTATTCATTATAATACGGAATTGCTTTGCTTGCTAATATATTATTTGTTTTGATTATATTAAAAATTTGAGGTTATGTCATTAGGTTTGATATTCGGTAACTACAGGTTATATAAAGCATGCAAACATTTGAAAGGTGCAAAAAAACGATTTGAGGGAACAATTATATAACTTGTAGTATTATTGGTTACATAATGGTTCTTAATAACACCTTTAATTATATAGTGTATATCTTGCGTACCTTTATATAACACCTAATACTAAAAGTTATAAAATAGATGTGAACACCTTTATAAAACCTTATTATGAAACCTGTAGTAACAAGAACCTCTAGTTTTATAAGGAAAGTGATAAACAACATTTCAAGGTTACTATTAGTGACAAGTAACCAACGCTACACTTATATAAATCAAAACACTGTAAGATACCAATGAGACATTTATTAAACCTTTATATAACTAACCTTGAGAATATATAACCTAAAGGAACTTAAAATGTTACTTGGGTAATTTGTCAAATAAAATAAACGTCTGTCATCACCGTTCCGTACACTTCTGTACATTTTCGTAATTCCTTTACGAAACTACCAAATTCGCACCTTTAATTAACAAAATGAACCCTACATTAACGTGATTACGCGAACAATTCTCCAACTGCGAAATACGAAAATGTATGTTTTATCGAAAAATGGAAAACTTCCCAGCTTATGTAGCGGCGGTATTTACAAAACAGTGAAATGCTGTAATTTCTGATACCCGCCAGCTTCGTATATACATTTTGTGCTAGATAAAACTACTTCTTATGAACGAATTTAGGAAATAATACAAGTTTTGATGCCTAACTTTTCGTTCTTTTTAAGAAATATTTATTCAATAATACCAATTATATCTTTTTAGAACGAAAATTAAGAAGGCAAAACTTTGTATTTTCCAAAAGTATCTCGATCGTAAGTTCAAGAGAAGTAGCCTTAAAAATGTTCCATTTTTGTTTTGTATTAAATGTACCATTTTTTTTCCATAAAATGGATTAAGTGGTTAAAAATAAAATTCTTATATTTCTTTATATCATGGAACGCAATAGCGCAAATAACACAATAATAATAATTATTTACACTGCAGAAACCAGAAGTAAGAAAACACTGTAAAAGAACAGAATTTGTATCAAAATGTATTAAAAATCTAAGTACCCAGTACCCAGTATAACAACATACTAAAATGGTAAACACTGGTATATCGCCACGATTTGATTTTTTTTCTCTTCTTTTCCCTCCAACCAGATGGTTTGTTAGCATACTCATTCGTCGAGATTAACAATCTCAGATTGACAATCTCACCCTTAAATTTTATATGAAACTGATTATTGAATATTAAACATACCTGTATATTGATCCTTCAATAACTTACCGAATATCAGTGTAAGAAGTGTTTAAATCTTTTTTTCTCTGGTCCATTTAAATTTTTATTATTTCTAAATTAAAAAAAATTATATTGCAGAGCTAACCTCTTTATCATTATACGAGAATATTGGGAGTTTTCATTCAATGGAGTCAAAATTTGGTAAATTGGGTATCGAGTAAGGGAAGAGTCGCTGCTATAATATTAATAATACTCTTAGAAAGGTGTAAGAAGGTAATTAAAAACTTGTGCTTACCTTAAAATCTGTTTTAAACTACACACAAACAGAACATTTATATAGAGCTTCCGAATGATAAAACAATAATGGCTGCTAACACATACCACTCCTAGAAAGGAGAAAGGAGAGAGAACACATAAGATACACTTAGTCGGTGTATCTACGCTAAGGCTGTCCGCGCGTGCGCACACCTTCATTTCATGCTAGAATGTAGACACAACAGTACACTATTACAAGGTGTCTATATAGAAATTAATATTATGTGTATACGTCACATTTTTACAAGGTAGTAAAACTATAGGCACAACTATGATACGAAGTATCACACATACATATGACATATACATTGTATGTCTCATATACCGACGTCAGATTTCATCATTTTAATAATTATTTGTTACGTTACAAAAAACTCTTTAGAATCTTGAGTGCATACGGTATACAACTAGTAAACACTGTATCACACTATTCTGTCAATATAAACCTGCGTGTATCTCATATGTATATGTTAGAACTAGATGAACACTTAGGTTCACTTTAACATATTTGGTTTCTCATGTGTCTCCCTTGTAGAAACGTAATTTTATTTGGACGTGCTGTATGGGATGTTACTTGGGTAATTTGTCAAATAAAATAAATGTCTGTCATCACCGTTCCGTACACTTCTGTACATTTTCGTAATTCCTTTACGAAACTACCAAATTCGCACCTTTAATTAACAAAATGAACCCTACATTAACGTGATTACGCGAACAATTCTCCAACTGCGAAATACGAAAATGTATGTTTTATCGAAAAATGGAAAACTTCCAGCTTATGTAGCGGCGGTATTTACAAAATATAGGTGAAATGCCGTAATTTCGATACCTGCTAAGTAAAATGCAGGCGTCTGAAAGCTTTCGGTCCTCCGCCGCAGAGAAACTAAAACAATAATTCACTGTTTGCGCTGCAACTTTGGTTTGCCTGTAAAGAATGGTGTTTAGCCAGTTGGTTTTGATAATTAGTATTGCTTGAAAGAGGTGTTGGAACAATGGTTAGGTGAATTGTTGAGAAGTTTGTTAGAAACGTCGTACAAAGGCGACTATAAAGTTTAGGTTTATCGGTTTCTCAAGCTATAAAGTGTAATTCTTGTTATTTTTTTTAAATTATACTTTAATTAGGTGTTAGATTAAAAGACTTCTGACTAAAAAGATCCTGAGTATATACAGGGTGTCCCAGAAATAAGGGCAAGTAGTTTAACTGGTAGTATAGTTCAACCCCAGAAACACACCTATGAGGTTTTTTTTCGCAAGAAAAATTTGAAAATCTTAAATTTTTTGAACAACTTTTTGGAAATTTTTTTTAGTTTTTAGTTGAAAAACATAATTTCTTGATAATATGGCAACATAGGTATTAGGTTAAATTTACAAGAAAGAAAATCCAAAAAAGATCCAGTGGTTCTCAAAATTTTGGCAAAAAATCATTTTTTTTTAATTTTCAAAGTAAAATAACTTCGTCATTTTGGACTTATTTGAAAAACGATAAAGACAAAATATGTTTCTTTTATCGAGATCTACCACCCCTTAAAATACTTGCACTTATTTCTGGGACACCCTGTATATATTCTGAATAACGGTCTAGGTAAAGCATCTAGCTCATTTGCCAGCTCAGAATTAGAATTTAGAGTTACTAACTCGCATTTTCTAATAATGGAGGACGCTGTCATATTTATTTCAAACCAATAGTCAACGAGAATATTCGTATAATTTAATAAAATTACTGTAAATCACTATAAATAATGAACTATTTGTAATTGAGCTGTAATTTCTGTATTATTAATCCGGTAAATGATGGAGATAAACAATTGTGATTGATTAAAATTTTATTTAAAGATAAAACTTTTGTTAACAACATTCTGAGAATTCGAATAATGAATTGAATAATGACAAGACAAGTGACACCTGTCTAAAAAAAACAGCGATTTAGAGTGACAATTTGGTTATGTAAAATTAAGAGTTACAATCTTGATTATGCAAAAGAAATACATACTCTATGAGTTTACTGGTTGCCTAACGATTAAGATTAATTTAAAAATAAATACCCAACATGAATAGTGAACAAAACATTTAGTCAAAAACAGACCATAGACCACACAAAACAAATTGTTGGTGAGTTACAGTTAGTAGTAGTCGGAGATATAGTACAATTCTTTTAAAAGTTCCTCAATATGGCCGACCTAGTTACGAAAATTGGTAAACAATTTGGTTGTCATAAATAAAAACATAGATTATTGAAATCATTTAATAAGAATAAAGGTTTTTTACCGCAGATCCGAAGATATTTTACTTAAAGGTATTTTATAAACTTTCTCAGTGAAAATATTAACTCCCCTGTTACTTATATTTCAGTTAAAGGGACGTAAGAACTATAGGAAGTGAATTTTTGTTTTCATGTTTTGACGATATCTGAGAGTTCCTAGGAATAATTATATTTGTTTAATAAGTGAAATTAATAGAAGACTTGGAAATAGGATGATGCGTTTCATGTTATAGTTGATAGATCACCCCATTTCTCTTAATTTGTTTTTATTTCAGTACTGTTAATCACAAATTGAATTGATGTGTGCAAAAACAGCTATATATTTTCAAACATCTTATTTAAATAGTTCTTTAATATACTGTTAAACTGTATCAACTACAACGTCTTTAGCAAAAAGTTATAAGGTAATAAATTTTGTAGATATAATTTATGAAAATTTATATATAAAAGTTAGAACATAATCCTCTGAGGAAAAAAGAAATACTCAAAAACTCATTAAATATACTTTATTAAAAATAACAACATACAAAAACATGCATGGATGTTTTTGTATGTTGTTATTTTTAATAAAGTATATTTAATGAGTTTTTGAGTATTTCTTTTTTCCTCAGAGGATTATGTTCTAACTTTTATATATCATCAAATCAAACTTTAATAATCAGAACATTATCCACATTATACCTTTATTAAATTTGTGTTCACACTTCTGTCAGGAAAGCCATGAATGTTTGTTTAAATATTAACTTATTTTAAATTGCCAGAAACACATCAGAATATGTCACAACCACAACTATAGGTGTGGAATCAGTACTAAATTTTATACCTAGTAAGTGATGCGTCAACTAACAAGTATAGGATAAAAAAGAATTTTTATATATTAATTATTAATATAGAGTGTACTATACAATGTCCTTCTGCTTATTTATGAAATGACTTTCCGTTCAAATGTGAGGAACACCAGTAAAATAAAACATAATTTTTGGTTTGGTTTGGTGTTTAATATTCTAACTACATCTATTACAAACCTTAAGTGCTTTTAGTGAGTAACTGTATTTTTTATTATTTTTTGTGTACCCTGTATAGTAAAAAATATATATTTCAAGAAATATAAAAACAATGCAATAGATATCAAACAGATTCATAAAAACTACTTACAATTATTGTACATATTATATATTTCAAGTGTTATTTGATCTTTGGTCCCATTACCAACATTACCTTATTTAGGTCTTCTCTACTAACTCAATTTTTAAACCTGTTTTAAAACCTTTATATTTTAAAACTGATTTACAACAATCTGTAATGCCCGCGCTGTTTCCTGAAATATAAGTTTTAATCTATTTATTATCATATACATATTACAAACCTGAAAATTACTGATACGAGGAAACTTCTCAAAATAATTAGAGACCTTTTTACAAACATCTGGACTAATTTATTTTCACGAATTTGTGGACGAGTCAATGTTTTCTAATACGTTTTTAAGCGTTTTATACATTTTGAATATCTTCCAGCCTATTCCTCAGTTCTTGATCGGTGAAAAGATTATTCATAACTATATAATTAGTACTGCAGGCTCCAGGTTAAATAAAAGAACAAGGTCAAGTAGAATTTGTGAATAAAAACTGAAAAAATAATGAAAATATTTAGAAAAAGGAACCGTAAACGTCAATGTCAGCCAAGTATCAGAGTTCAATTGGATTTACCACAGATTATCAATTTGAACGATTTGAACTACAGTCGATTCCAGTCTAGAGATTTTCGTTTTTTAAGCCTCCCATACTGAAGTCCGCCATATTGGGAAGTTTTAAATGAATACAAGTATATAGATGTAGAGAATTGTCGTGTTTTAATATAAATTAAAAAAAAAAAACATTAGAAAATTATAAATCTAGAATAGTATTCAGTTTTATATTAACTCTAATTTTTTTTGAAGTTAAAAAAACTAACCAAACCAAACCAAACAGCTATTAAATCTGTTAGTAAGAAGCTTCTCTTCAGATATGCACATTCTACAAAACTCTGCAATCTTATATTTACCATAATAAAGGGTAAATAAACTTATTGATATTCCCTCAGCACGTCAGACATCAAATACAGACCGATAATAACCTATATCCAGGATTCCCCCCGTATTTACTTAACCCTGACATTAAGTTTTCGCAAATAGAATAAAAAGATCTCGAGGCAAAACGTGAGAACGCCATAATTCTTCGGGCGATAGAAAGACAAAGCAAACAGAAGAGGGATGTTTTCAGCTGAAAGTTTTTTTCCTTATTGTTTAGGATGACGAAACACAGCTTGAACTGGATGGTCAGATAGAAAAAGGTTTTCAGTGTAGAAAAAAAGTATAGAACTGGCGTGTAAAGAGAGTTGTAATTTATTTTGGAAGGAAAAACGTCTAAAAGTGTGGTAGTTTTTACGTTTGTTCTGTTTAAGCGAGAGTTTGTTTAGGGTCAAAGTTTTTGCAGGGTATAAGAACTGAAAACAATGTGATACATTTATTTTTCCACTAAAGGATAAAATTAATGAAAGTCTATTAAAATACAGTAAGAAAATATATCTTTTTTAATTCTATACTATATATTTTTCCTAATTACCTCTTTTAGTTTATCAATACACATTTTTTGTCCAAATACAATACTCCAAAAACTGTGTTGCAATCCTATATTTCATACCAATTAAACTTTTAGTTACGTAATTGTGGGCGCGATTTTTAAATTCATTGTTGCCAACCATGGACATATTCGGCGCCGGGTTGACTAACCAGAATTTAAATTTCGCGCTGGGAATTCAGGTGGTAGCTCTGCTGTAAAAAATGTCAAGTTGCCGCATTTATTTATTTATTTCCTGACATTGTCATTCGTTTTGACACTTTGATTTTGTATTACGAGTTTTTGGATTAAATAAATAATGTTTTAAAATTTTAAGTTTGAAAATGTTTACTAACAAACTTTGCAGTCGAACATTGTTCTTTTTAGAACCTCTTTTAGTGCGAAGTGTACAAGATAGCTTAATAGCCATCGCAAAACACTCATCGCAGCTTTATTACAATATTTTGAACGTGAAAGCGGTACACTGATAAAAAAGATAGACTTGAACTAAAGTCGTCATCGTTGTTGAAAAAAAAAATTAGTGGCAAGAGAATTTATTTTAGCGTAAAAGAAAATATTTTGCCTGAAGAAAAACACTCTTAACTCAAGAAAACTGGTTCTCTTGAAAAATTCGAAAATTTCTCTTGAATCTGTTTTCATTCAACCAAGTGCAAGTTACTTTGTTTTAATATAATAAAAAAATACGCTAGGAAGTACATCATTCAGGAAACATGGCCATTTTTCCAATAGCTAAATACTCTTTTGATGAAAAATAATAACGACACGCAAAACGATGACGAAGGACGGTATATACAATCAGTCGGCAGTCCGATCAGTCGTACGTCGCATTTCATAGGTCGCACATCATAGTACGCACGTGTTTTGTTGCTTGGAATTTTCCATTTGGAATTTTGCATAATTTGCTTTTTAAACGCATATCGTATAACAAATTAGTGATCGTTATTAACATGCATTTGTCATTTTTATGGACAAATTTTAGGATATATGGATTCTTTAAAGGAGTTTCTGAAAAATGGAAATTAGAGCATTTATTTGCTATAGTTGAAGGTAAGAGACATTTACCTAATGCACCTGTTTAGATAATGCATGCGTGACTATAGATAGCATAAGAATATAATAGGTATCGATTTTTTTATGCAAATAATTACAAAAATTTTAGAATTTCAAGTCGTCGTATTAAAAAATTCAAAATGTGACCAAAGCTTATAATTTTAGTAATTTATTTGCTTTTCTTTGATTAATCGTGATGTAACATTTTTTTGTAATTTGTAGAGTGATGAACCACCCCAAAAAATACCAAGGAGTGAAGAAGCAGAAATAACTACTATCGAGGAGAATAATATCACTTTACTTACTACAGACCAGGAAAACCTAAATTTAACAGAAAATAATATACCTCGTAATATGCCTGTATATGATGTATCGACTTCTCTTAGATCAAAATAAATTTTAGTTGAGTCAATAGTATTCGCTATTGGTTTAAGAAAAGTGTCTCTTTAATCAAGAAATGTCCCTTTTGAACAAGAATTTTTGCATGAATCAAAGAGACTATTGTTCTTGTAGCAAGAACTTCTTTGCATATTCATTTTGGGTCAAGAGTGAAATACTTTGGACAGATAGATTCTTCTATTCTCTAAAGTAATTTTTTAAAGGTTATGAAAAGATAGTTAATGCTTTGGGCAAAGAAACGTCGTTCTTGACCCTATTGAAAAGCGCCAATCTTTTGGGTCAAAGTCATATTCATTTCGACTGAGAGATCCTTTTTTTTCAGTGTAGTAATGGCTCTTTATGTCCCTTAAGTGCTGTTAAGAAGGTGAATTTTGTTGATGTAAATAATAACCGTTTATGTATTTATAATTAATTTATTTTTGTTTCCTACATATTTTGATTAAAAGAAAATACGTACAAGTGGGAAACATTGTGCTGGTCAAGCTTAATCACGTGATTAAAAGTTTATTTGGTATGAACTGTATATTATCATTGTAAACGGTAAATAAAATTACAGATAATTCCTTGAACACATCAGGGGCAACGGCCTAGATACGTTGAAACACCGGTTCCCATTAGAACACCGAAGTTAAGCGACGTAAGGCGATACTGGTGGATGGACGGGTGACCCGTTCGAAACTCTATCGTGCTGTTGTCCAAGGGAAAAGTGAAAAATCTATTGATACACACTGCTCATTCATGCCGGTTCGATGCCGGATGAGATCGGATATCTCGTGAGTAAGAGTTAATTTAGACACTTCTTAAGTCGGTAGGCCACCGACCATGATATGGCCGAGGACCGCGGTTCGGATTCCGCATAAACAAAGTAGGTCCCGTCCAGATTAGCCGTGGCAGCAAAAAGGAGACGTTAACTGAAGTCTTTACTTTACTTTTACTTTACTTGAACACATCAAACATCAAACACAAACCAGTCATAGAAGCATAGATATTTATCTCAATTCTCATTACTTATCAATATTTTTACTAAATTGCTTCGAAAACACGTTTAAAAAATAAGGTTGTATAAATTTCAAAACGGATTTTAAAAGTTTGTACACTATTATCAAGAAAATGGTTTTCCAAGTCTCCAAGAAAGCAAACTATGTATCTTAACAATAAGAGTGAAAAATAGGAGTTGGAGCTCTACAAACTTCTTTAAACTCGAAATACGGTAATAAAATTACTTCGTTTCATTTACTTTTCGGATATAAATTGGCTGGAGTTGCAAAATTGTTTTGAAAGGGTTAGATTGATTTTTAAAAAGTACTTAGAAAAATTAAAATGCAACAGATATATTTGAAAAAAAAATACTATAATTTTTCGTTATGAATTTTGATGAAATATATTTTAAAGTGAGGGCTCAATTATACAGTATGTCCCCGGATTATCTTTACAAGAGGAAAACCTTTTTTTGTTATTAACATTTAATGGTAACATATTATAGTTATATAATTTCGTTTCCATTCTTTTATAGACTGTTATTGGAAGAATTTTAATTAACTTCAAATTTTTTAACGTAATACTTTACAACAGAATACTACAGGGTTGTTCACCACATACGACACGGAGTATTGTAGCTAAACGATGAGATTTTTACAAATTGTAAGTTTTGGGTTCGATGAAGGACTATTAGAGGTACAATTTAAAAATAATTTTACAAGATACAGAGTGTCCCAAATAAGTAAAAAATATCAAAGTTGTATTTTTTTAAATGGAACATCCTGTATATTTTACGAGAATCAGATGCACAATTTAATTGTCTATCAAATTATATTATACCATTTTTTACCTATCTCTTTAAGTTTCCGTAGAAAATGCATTTTCTTGTAATTTAGAACTTATTTATCAATATACCCATGGAATATTGACATTTTAGATTATTTTTAAAGATGTACCAAATTTTTAAAGAGTACAGATACTAATACTGTCGATATAATTTGTTTATTTTATTAAAAAATAAAAAAACTGTTTAAATATTTGTTAAAGGGGACCAATTAATATGATTGTTTTTATTCAAACTACATTAACTGACTGTTTGCGTTGATTAATAATAATTGCTCCAAATACTAAAAAACTGAATTTTGTATGGGTATTAGACAGTGTGATAAAAAGAAACACCTTAAAAATGATATTTCATTTTTTAATAAATACTTATTTATAACAACAGAGACTTTAATTTTGATAACTTATTATTATATTGATTTCTGACTCAAATCCACATTTATTTAGAATAATTTATTAACGCACACAATTAAGTATGTAATTAATTAGTATATGGGCGGAAATAATGGTGTTATATTTAATTAATGGTATACTCTTTTATAAAGATTTAAATAGTTTTTCTTTTTGCATACAAATGGGCTAGTAATATTATCGTTTTGCTAAAAACGATAATATAAAAAAAGCAAAAATAAGCTTTATATATAAAGCAGTAATATTATCGTTTTGCTAAAAACGATAATATTACTAGCCTGTACATTTTGTACATTTGTTGCTTTAAAAACAATCTAAAATGTCAATATTCCATGGGTATATTGATAAATAGGGTCTAAATTATAAGAAAATGCATTTTCTACGAAAACTTCAAGGGATAGGTAAAAAATGGTATAATACAATTAAATTGTCCATCTGATTCTCCTAAAATATACAGGGCGTTCCATTTAAATTAAAGAAGTTATTGGCGTTTAAAGCTAGAAATTATTTAAAATAAATTTTTAGACACTCTGTATAAGGTAGTATTATTTTTATTATTGCAACACAATAACTGATCAATAAATAAACTTCAGTAAACATTTAGTATTTTTATTTTACTTGGAGAAATGAAGCCTTAAAATTTTTACTGCAATTTTCCAAAATTGAAAATATTTCAAAAACGGTAAGGTTTAAATATAATAAACCTTAATCAAATTTACCTTTATTTTAATCGTAGAAACTAAAAATGTAATAATATACAGGGTGTTCCATTTAAAAAAATACAACTTTGATATTTTTTACTTATTTGGGATACTCTGTATCTTGTCAAATTATTTTTAAATTGTACCTCTAATAGTCCTTCATCGAACCCAAAACTTGAAATTTGTAAAAATATAATCGTTTAGCTACAATACTCCGTGTCGTATGTGGTGAACAACCCTGTATATTCGATTTTCTTGCCACACAGTACTTACAAGTCTAATTCTTCGTAATAATATGCTAATTTGCAAATGCTAATAAGAGCATGCAAGCACCCAACATTGTCAAAATTAATAGTCTTCCACCCAACAATAAAATGATTTCTAACATTCAAAATTTAATAATTAATATTCTCTCTATTCTGTAGCATTAGCATATGAGCATTTGGCTTATATCAATTTAAAATCTATATTCAAATTACTATAATCCAGAATTTTTTGTGCAAGAAGATCATTACTTATATGATATAATAGAATATTAAGAAGAATATTATATGTCATCTTATTTTATAAATGAAAAATACTAGACATGGATTGTTCTAATAAATACTATTAAAATTTTCTAAAAAGATATATGGATATTGGATATTCTTTTCCAAACTTCTAACTTCTGAATATATTTAAACAATTGGAATACAAAATTATAATACTACATATTTTATACAGATATTACTAACATATATACATGCATATAAAATAAAAAAAGCATTTCTATATTTTCTTCGATTCCAACAAAATTGCTTTTCTAAGCATTAAGAACTTTACCAGACAGTTCTGTTGTCGTCTATATTTTTCTTGGGAATATTTCAAAGAAACGCTTGGACCAATTGATCCAATTACCCCCTGTTTGAGATAAAATAAGAGCCAAAGGACGAGTGTTTGTTCCTCGTCTCGGAGCATTTTTCTTTTCGACAAACTACACCGAAAATAAATTATGGTATCCGTAGCGTGGGTACTTCAGCTGGGACAGATACATTTTCTATTGTGAGAGAAAACGTACAGAGTGTCTGGAAAACAGATGGGTATTTTTGCAAAACTAAAATATAAAATAGCTAAAAGTTTTTTTTGTAGTCCAAACGAAAATCAGCCTTTGTGTTACTGTTTACTTGTAAATAAGGCTGGAAATAACTAAAGTGTTATCCAAATAGTTAGATTTAACTATTGTAAATAATGTTTTCCTTTATTATTTTGGTTTTCTCCTAATATACCCCCTTTCATCAAAACTGAAAAGTGGAAAGTATTCCACCTGCTTTGTTGGTACCTTTAAAATTGTGTTTCTGAAGGCGCTGACTGCATCTTCTGAGGATTGGAACCTCTGACTACGCAGTTCATTCTTAAATTTTGGAAAAGTAAAATAGTCCTTGGGACTCGAGACTGTATGGTGTATAATCCAACAATTCGATGTTTTCTTGCTTTAAAAACTAAATTGTTTTAAACTTTTATGGGAACTTGCGTTGTCTTATTCGCCTTTAAGGGTTTGTTTTCGAGACTTAGCAATTACTTTGGGCAATATATTTACCAATCAGCAGTAACAGACAAATATTGCCACCATCTTTTTGGAAACACCTCGAAAACGGATAACTTTCGTCGGTTTTGGTTCATCTCGGAACACCCAAACAGCCGATTGACGTCAATTTTCGGCTTCATAAGAATAAATCCAGGATTCATCACCACTGGCAATACTGTTTATATTTTTTGAGTTTGACCGGTGTAAAGTTTTTTGACACCAATTGACTCTTTTTGCTTTTTGTTATTTCGTCAACAGATGCGGTATCCAACAAGAAACAAATTTATTTACAGATAAATCTTGAACCGAAAATGTTTTGAATTGAAGTCTTTGAAATGCCCAATGATGCTTCAATTTCATGATACATAACATGTCGATCTTCTGGGATCAGCGTGTAGCATTGGTGTTTTCCTGGGTAACTGCAGTTCTTGGATCGTTAAGTATCTATGTTTAAATTCCCCAAACCAACGAGAGTGTTGCTCTATTGCCGAAAACAGAAACCAACTCGGCAAAGCATTCTTGTGTCATTTCAAGGAATTCCCTTTTCTTTTGGCTTACTTCTGTTAATAATATTTTGGTCTCATTAAACGTTAAATTGTTAGGGCGGTTTGATTTTTTTTGTCATATTTGTGCCCTTTTATCCTGTTTTCTAGGTATTGGCTAGTTTGTCCAATATATACAGAATCGCAATCATTGCATGGAGTCTGATAAACGATGTTACTTTTTTTGTTTTTTGGTGTTTTAGTTTTTAATTTGCTAAAGATTTGTCCTATTACACTGTTACCTCGATGACATAGAGTTATGTTATGTTGTTTGAATACATTACTTAGTTGGTGTGACAATCCACTGATGTATCGCAAAGATATGAATTTATTTTTTTTTGGCTTTATTTTTGTTTATAATATTCCCGGAGTTGTAAAATTTATTAATTCTATTTTTAAAAATGTTTTCTATAAGTTTATTTGGGTAATTGTTTTTCTCTAAAGCTGTTTTCGCTTTGTTTATATCATTTTTTCTATACTCGGGATCGGATAAACTTATTGCTTGATCTGCTAAGCCTATTACAACAGATTTTTTCTGTGACATGGGATGGTTTGAATTGAAATTTGGATATCTTGAAGACCATGTCTCTTTTGTGAACCATTCTGTCCTTAGCATTCCATTTTTATGGCGAATTGTCACGTTTAAAAAGTTGATCTTTGATTCGACCTCTATTTCCATTGTAAATTTGATGTTGTTGTTGTATTCGTTAAATTTATCTAGAATTATGTCCATATAATTTGTTGGTATGGCCGTTAAACAATCATCAACATATCTGAAAATGAACGGAATACGAATGTCTAGTTTTCCCAATACACTTTCTTCTAAATCCTCCATTACTATCTGAGCCACAACGCTGGAAATTGAAGCACCCATAGCGCAGCCATCTATTTGTTGGTATATTTTATTATCGTAAGTAAAAAACGTAGATTTTAATGTTGTTTCGACCCCTTTAATGAACTCATCCTGTGGGATGTCAGTGTATTTTTTTATTTGATTCCATTTTTTTCTTATTATTTATAATAATTTTTTACTTCTATTATTATTTCTTATTATTATTGTAACCGTTTGGTATTTTGAGATTTTTAAGTTTTTGTTTGAAATTTTGGGAGTCCTTTAAATAATATTCGTTTTTATATGCAATGTTACTTAATATATCCTTCAGGTACTTCGATAATTTCTCAAACGGAGATTGCACGCATGACACAATAGGACATAGAGGGACATTTTCTTTATGCAATTTAGACAACCCGTACATTTTTGGAGGTATTGCATTTCTAATCATTAATCGTTTTGTTGTTTCTGTAGGTATATATTGATTATTTTCCCATTTTCCGACAATACCGTTGTTGTTTTTTTGGTAAATATTTGTTGGGTCTCTCTTGATTTCTTTGTAAATTTTTTGTCGTTCAGTAAATCTTCCATTTTTCTGTTATATTCATCGGCGTACATAACTACTGTGTTGTTTGTTTTGTCTGCCTTCAAGATTTTTAAATTTTCGTTTTGTTTTAGATATGTTTTTGTTTTTGACAAAAATTTGTTTGCTTTACTCGGTTGGTTGTTTTTGTTCTTCATTCTATTTTTAAAGTTAGTTAAAATGTTACAAGTCTTTCCCCTAACTTGTTCTTTTTCATTATTTGTCAGATGCCATATCCCAGTTTAACATTTGACAATATTTCAGCTGTTGGCATTGCCTTCTCATTTTTAATTTCAACTGCAAAATTAGGTCCCAGTGATAAGGTTTCTATCGCGTAATCTGGAATAACTTCGTTTGTCAGATTTTCCACCCGCTCGGGCTGAACAACGCCATGATATTGTTCTTGTTTTGATTCCAATTGATTTATTTTAGAAATATTTTTATTTTTAAGTTTGGTAAAAGTTTTTTCAGTTTTTTCCGTGACTTGTCGTTTGAATTGATCGAAAACATCTTTGGGTAGGATTTGTGCTATGTGATTTTCTAATTGTATGTTATTTCTCTCCATTTTCTTTAGAATCAATGTTGTTTCGGTTATTAGTAAACTTATAATTTGTACAGTGAATTTTGGGACTATAATATGTAGAATATTTTCGTTCCAAAGCATTATTAGAAAATTGTATATGTGTCAACCCTAATTTCAAAAACGAAGGAGTTAAGTTTTTTGATTTGCATTGTAACAGAAATATCCGTCTATTTTTCTGGTTGGCTATTCTCAGGAATAGATAATGTGGTACTACCATGATCCAAAGAAAGATCTGAGGAGCCAAATAAACAGAGCAACGGCCATGTCAGGATGTCTGAGGCAAATAGTATGGACAAATCCCTTCATGCGAACATACAGCAAAATTAAAATGTATAAGACCTGTATCAGACCAGTAATGACATATGGCATAGGGGAGAAAAAACAAAACCAAATGTTAAGGAGTCGCTGAAATGAAGAACTTAAGAACCATAATGGGGAAGACTAGAAGAGACATAATTAGAAACACAAATATCAGACAACAATGTGAAATACAGGATGTACTGAGATGGGGTAGGCAAAGAAAAAGACAATGGAAGAAAACAGGCTACCACGCTCTTGAAGGGAAATCCATGGGCAAAAGACAGCCGAGAAGATCTCCAAAAAGATGAATGGACAATTGGCAGTCCATCTCCCAAGAACTCGTACAGAGGCAACGTTAAAACTAACAGATCGACTAGATCCCAAATAAGTAGTAGAAGAAGAAGAAGGTAACTAAAGATGACAGTTAATTTTGACATTTGATATATGTTGACAGGCACCTACTAGGTTTCTATATGGAAAATATAAAAGGCACCCCCCGCATTATAATCTTTTTTTAACCGATATCAAGAAAACAAATTTCCGATTCGCATCTGACGACGCAGCGACCGACCGATCCGATCGCCATATCGGGGCCGATCGGATAAATTTCGGCGTATCTACTTAACGGCCAGAGCAACGATAAAGAGCTCTATTTTAATGCGGCGCCTCGCTCTATCCGCCCAGGCGATCGATTCCCGCTCTTTGATGGCCCGCTCAACGACTCAAACGGAACACATTTGACTTTCATAGAGATTTTTTTTATTTTGATTGTTCTTCAATTCGAGGGACATTACAGTGGCTATTAAATGAATTTAGAAGAGGATTTTTTTAGGATTCATCTTGGAAATTTGTTTCTTTGGTGTGTACTTTAGTAAACTTTTAAAATACAATTCTTTTTATAAATGCTAGATCTGGTTAAAGTTAAAACCATATTTTAATATTAAACGAATGGCAAAAAAATATACAGGGTGGTCCGAACTGTATTCCGTAAACTTCGTCAGCATATTTTGTATTTAAAAATAAGTAAAATAGTTCGTATAAACGTATGTCCTAAAATGCTTAGTTTCGGAGATACAGGGTGTAGAAGTTTCATTTTTATTTCAATTTTTTCCAAATAATTTCTGAAGTAACGCCAATATTTGGCTGAAAATTGGTGTTTGGGAGTTTTTTGACTTGATAAATTTTATTTTGATATCAATATGACTCCTACTTGTAGGTGGTACCACCTACATACGTTTTAACTGGTTTAAGGAGTAATAAATTTTCTTCCGCACCTGTATAAAACTACTGAGTAAAAAATATACATTTACGACGTTTTCCTGTCATCATTGACATAAATTAAATATGTTGACTAAATAGTCATTAGACTGAAATCATAAATTTGAAATGTTTTTGTGCCAAAAGTTCAAGAGAAACTGTTTTATCATCATTTGTTGGAAGAACAATTTATGATCAATTTAAAAAAAAAATAAAAAATTCCCAAATTTATCATTTCAGTCTTCAGTCAAATAACTATCTACTGATCATGTTTATTTTTTTTCCATAATGACATGTATTGACTATTTCCATTATAAATATCTTGAGAACGGTTGCTCGTAGCGATTTTTACCAAGAGACATTTTTTACGTAAAAAATCAGGTAAATGTATATTTTTTCACTCAGTAGTTTTATACAGATACGGACGAAAAGTTATTACTCTTCAAAGCAGTTAAAACACATGTAGGTGGTATACAAATATCATTACTACACATGTAGGTAGTCTCCTACAAATAGGAGTCATGTTGACATCAAAATTAAACTTCTCATATCAAAAAACTTCCAGACACTTATTTTCATCCAAATATTGACGTTACTTCAGAAATTATTTGAAAAAAATCGAAATAAAAATGCAACTTACTACACTGTATCTCCGAAACTAACCATTTTAGGACGTACATTAATACAAACTTTTTTACTTATTTTTATCTGCAGAATATGCTGCCGAAGTTTCCGGAATACAGTTCGGACCACCCTGTATATTGGATTCTTTTGATAGTGACACAGGAATATATTGTTACATAGTTACTAAAACACGTTCTATTGTTTATTAAAAATATTCAATAGTTCTATTGATTAAATAGTGATAAAGACTTTCCAAGAACATATTAATAGCAATTTGAAAATAATAGATTAATATAGTCCAAGTTCTTATAATATTCCCATGGCCTTTAATTTTTTAGGAGTATAATATAGATTTATTAGACCTAGATCATGAATATTTAAATTCATTCTATCGATTAAACAATCTTATGGTTAAGAAAAAAAAAACACAAAGAACAAAGAAAAAAAAATATTCAAAATATCTAAATACAACAAGGTATTCAAGAACGCTTTAGCAAGAACAGTAACAGCTGACGTTCTGTTAAAAAGACTATATGCATTATATGCTATTATATGAAGTCAGACTCAACCGATGACCGATTTTTTTTGTAGAATGGTTCTTTAAAAAAACGAAACCGCGCATACTTTTTGAGAAAAAAAATTCCGAAGCTGACTTCCAAAAAATGTTTTTGTCACCTCAAGCTATGGGGACGAATAAAATGTATTATGCTCTAATAATCTAGTTGGCAAAAATTTAATTATATTAGTACCTTCTTCTTCTTTACGTGCCGTCTCTTTCGTGGAGGTTGGCGATCACATTGGCAAAATCTTCACGATTCTCGGCTTTCCTTATGAGTTCTTCAAAAGTTAGGCGAGTCCAGTTTCTGATGTTTCTCAACCAAGATAGTTTCTTCCTGCCGAGACAGTAGCGTGTCGTGGATAAAAGGGCGGAGGGGGCGAGAACCTTAAGGGGCGCAATGATCAATAAAGGATCAAATAAATTACAAACTTTTTTTAAATAATAAGACTACATGAAAACTTTTTTTTTTTTTAATTATAAATTTGTTTATTAAAAAAGTTAGTATACAAAACAGTTATTTCAGAGATGCAAACGTCTTGTTTTAACCGATTTAAAAGAATCAATTATTTCGTCTATATTTAGATCCAGGGTTGTGTCTGCTTCAATACTGAGAAGTGATAAATAATCCTCTGGTAATTATTAATTCTTCCTAATCTACTGAAAGATCCTTCTGCACCAGCACTGTTGGTGGCTATAGTGTAAAAAATCTTCAGTAATGCACATCTTTATGTAGATAGGATATGACTCTAGGACATTGGAAATTAAAAATGATAAATATTCGTCAGGTGCAAATTTGTTGTCATTGCATTAATTTCTTCTAATAAACTGCAAAAATGTTTATATTCATCAACTAAAGAATAATCCATAACAATCCATAAGACATTTTAAATTGTCATCATTGGCGTCCATATCCATCCATATTGGTCCATATCCAATAAACAATTAAATTTTTGGCACATATTAAGGAAGTCTTCAAAATGATTCTCTAGAGTACCAGTTGAAATGTCTAAAGTACCATAAAACACTGATATCTTCAAATTATCTTCAGAATTTTGATGTAGGTAATCATTCTGGATTTCATCATGATTTTTTTTATTCTTTGTCTTTTTTTGGAAAATGATGTTGACGTATTGCATTTATTTGCCAAAATAGTAGCCTGTTTTTAAAAATTTTCAAAATATTTTTCACTTCTTAATGATTTGAGATCTATAGTTACTGCAGTACTCATATGAGCAGCTGTACATAAGTTGATATTAACCTTTTGCAAGTGCGATTGGACAATATATTAATTTTATTCAGCACTTCATTATAATCGATTATATTTTGGTCGGTGATTCCCCGAATTTATTTCTATCGCGACTGTTTTCCTCTTCTTCTTTGGCGGCGCCGCGCCGGTGCAACGTTATGTCTAGCCATTGTATTTTTATTTATAGATGGTCTAGCGGTAGCGTAGTTTCAAGTTTCAAACCCATATGGAAACTTTCGTACGTAGTATATACGCCTACTTCATTAGAGATTTAAATTATTAAATATAAGAATGTTTGCTTATATTTAAGTTAAGTTAAAAAACAAAAATAAAATGTGAGAAATATATACGTCATTTTTTTATCTTGAAGAGCTCAGGGCACGGAAGGGCGCCGTTTGTTTTAGCGTTAAATTTAGTTTTTCTATTTTTTTCAAAGGGCGCCAGGGGCGCCAAGCGCATAGGGGCGGAGGGGGCGTTTGCCCCCCCTGGCCCCCTATACGACACGATACTGTGCCGAGACCTCTCTTTCCTTCAATCTTACCCTTAACTATCAATTGCAAGACTCAATATATGCCCTAAGTATGTTGTTTTTCTTATTTTTATTACATTGAGCAATTCTCTTTCTCTGCCTATTCTGTTGTAGACTTCGGTATTTGTGATATCGGCTGCCCATGGAATTTTAAGCATTCTTCGATATATCCATGATTCGAACGATTCGAGGCGATTCATCTCTTGAAATTTCAGTGTCCATGTTTCTGCTCCGTATAATAGAATTGACCAAACATAACACTTAACGAGCCTAGTTCTCAACTCAAGGTCTAACCTGGGGTTCTTGAAGACATTCTTCATTTTTAAAAATGCATTTCTCGCTTGTTCTATTCTGGTTTTTATTTCCACGTTGTTGTTCAAGGTGTTAACTATCCAGGACCCCGAATATTTGAACTTGTAGACCTGTTCTAAGGTATTGCCCTCTATTTTAATAGGAATTGGTACATTTTGGTTCTTTTCAAATACCATGACTTTAGTTTTAGAAAAATTGATCTTCATCCCGTATTTCTTACAGGAGCCTTCAAGTCGTTCCACTAAACTCTGGAGACCAGTATCAGAGTCGGCAATAAGAACTGTGTCATCGGCAAATCTAATGTTGTTAATGACTTCGCCGTTGACCTTAATGCCGCAATCTGTTGAAGAGAAAGCTTCCCGAAAAATCGCCTCAGAATAAACATTAAATAACGACGGAGACAGCACACATCCCTGTCTTACTCCTCTCTGTATATTGACTGGATTGGAATTGTCATTTTCAACTATATTATATTAGTACCACAAAGAGATAAATTGTGTCCAATGAACTTATTTTGATTCCAAAAATACGTAGTAGTCCTATGTCCACGGAATATTGGGACACCCTGTATATTGTCTATAACCTAGATCAAAAATAAATGATTGAAACATAATAGATGATAAAGACAAAATTTATAAAATATAAACTTTGCTGTTATATAGATTATTGATATCTCTCAATATCGTCAATAATAACACCAAGTGCTTGACCGAGGAACTTTAGCGCACTCATCGCACATCGAATTATCTTGACTTGACTGATAAATTAAATGTATTTGACAATGCAGCCGGACAATGGGCCTAAAATTAAGCAGCAAATGCCCGGGATCAATAGGGCCCCGTTGTGGTTGTTTGATTGCGGAACTATAATTGACTTGTAGTTAATAATAATCCACTTGTACGATATCATCAATTATTAGAGATTATTATATCAATTAAGAGAATTCGATATTAGGAGGAGAGTGTGTAATTTAGAGGTGGGCACGGTGTGTTGTTGGACCGATTTATAGATTACCTATTAGCTTACGAGGCTTTGGGCTGAACATCGATAAAACTAAAATCATGTGTACTCTCCCGAAAAATCATATCATATATTCAATTACCTCAGCAGTTTGATTTCGGAAAAGGCCAATATCGACTCTGAAATTCACTACAGAATTAACAGTGCCTCAAGAGCATTCTGGAAATTAAAAGACAAGGTTTTCTACAATCATGACTTGAGCACAAAAACGAAACTTGCAGTGTACCGAGCCATAATAATCCCCACCATGTTGTATGGAAGCGAAATATGGGTGCCGTACCGCCGGAACGGACGCATTAAACAAGTTACAACAGTTAGACAAACCTTAGACCACAGAATATCTAGCTACGCAACAGAAAAATACTCGAAATGAAAGAGCTAAAATTGCACAAATAAAATACTAGATGGCGCGACAATATCATAATTAGAATATATTTGGAAATTTTAAACTTTCGGTTTTGGATCGACGTAGATCGACGACACGTCGACGGCCTTGAAGCTCGGCTAAAAATGCACAGTTGCCAGATTCAAACAGACTTTAATTGGCATCCCATTCTTTTTCTGGTGTATAATAATTTCTTTCTATTCTTCGTTTCTTGTCAGATACACTTATATTAATTATTCGTTTGGCTTTTAAAATAGTTTTAAATTTAAGTAAATTATTAGGAAACATATGCTCTCAAAATAAATTTTTAATATACACTACTTTATTATGTTAACTAAGAAAATAACTTTAACTACCTTTAAAATTAATAATATACAGGGCGATTGATAGTGATTTTTATTAATGCTGAAAAATTAGTAATGAAATATACGTTTAATAATAATGGAAATGATTTATTAAAATGCAGTACAAAAATGTTAATTGACTAAAAAAATACTATAATAACAACCACGTTTGCCACGTTATTTATATAGACCTAGGTAGATTTTAAAAAGTGACACAGGTACAGTTAATAATATATTAGTTCGTCATAACAGTTGCTGTCACGACATCGTACAATAAATTAAAATTCATAAAATAAATTAAAATTATTAATTAAACAAATCTTTATAAAGAAACACAAGTATATCAAATTTGGGCCCAATCGAACGCCAGGAAATGGTATCGTAATATGGTACTACATTATGGTACCCCTTGATATGCTTCATGGTACCATAATATTGCAATGTCATCAAAAATACGCAAGTATAATCAAATATGAGCCCAATCGAACGTCAGGAAGTGGTATCGTAATATGGTACTATATTAAGGTACCACTTAATATGGTACCATATTAAGTACTATTAAGTACACTTAATATAGTACCATAATATTATTATATATGCATCATAGTAGATGCATCATAGTACCATCATATTACAATGTCACCGAAGATACTTACTATACCAAGTATAAGTTCAATCGCACGCCAGGAAATAGTATCGTATATGGTACCTCTATCGTATATGGTACCTCTATGTACTACTATGGTACCTCTTGATATGCTTCATGGTACCATAATATTACAATGTCACTGAAGATACGTAATATACCAAGTTTAAGCCCAATCGAACGCCATGTATCGTAATATGGTACTATATTACGGTATCACTTGATATGCTTCATGGTACCATAATATTGCAATGTCATGAAAAACACGCAAGTATATATCAAATACCGTGTGATACCGAAAAAAACGGCGTCCAGTTGGCTGGGAAAAGACGATCGATGACATTTCCCATATAAATTTACACATAAAATGACAGCGATCATACGGTATGAACACAATCGAACGTCAGGAAGTGGTGTCATAATAGTAGAGCAATACTTATTATATTGTCGCCGAATTACAATGAAAATTCAGGATTCAGTTAGAAGAATCAAACGTCAGGAAATGATTTTAATTCAGCTCGTAAGATTTAACTCCAACTAACATGGCAAGTTAAATACTTAAACGTTTGAAAAAAGAGCTCTAATCTATTTTAATATGTTTAAATGATGTAGCAAATTTGAAGCTAGGCTTTATCAGGAAATATTACAATATAAATTACACATGGCAACACTGCATAAAATTCTTTTAAATTTCGTTTGTAGAAAACTGTTTTCTTTTAAATATATCGCCCTCTGTTATGTAGTAGTGAAACTACCGCATCAAAATATCTGATTTGGAGACAGGCTTTTAAAGCCTGTCCACGATTTTATACATGTAACGAGGCTTCTGTTGCGTAGCTAGATATTCTGTGCTTAGACAACTGTTAAGAATCAAATGGTACCGCCATGTCTCAAACGTATCAGTCCTTGAAAAAGCTAGCTGCAAGAGCGCCGAAGTCATGATTACTAAATCCCGCTCAAGATGGACAGCCTACCGAAATCTCTTCTTTAAGGTGAGCTTGTAGAGGGTAAGAGGAAACCGGGTGGGCAACTCAAAAGATACTTTTAGACAAAAGGATATTTTCCATGAAAACTTAAAGGCGTTAAGCTTGATTTTAATGCATCCGTTGTCCGACGATACGATGATACGATATTCAGAGTGGCAATAAAAATCTGAAAAATGTTCTATGATAACATTTCAAGTATAAGAATTTTGTACTGAAAACTAACTTATTATGGTAAACACATTTTGTAAAATATATTATTTATTTGAGGCGTGAAGTTAAAAAACCCGCCTTTTTTTAAAAAATGGTCGAAAGACATATATTAATAGTGGACCCTGAAACCTACATAAACATAGTCCCAAACTGCAGCAAAAATCGTCTATTCCTATATAAAATTCAACAAATTAAGTTACTGCAGAAAAATCCGTCTTATCCACTTATATTTGTTTTTTGTTGCAAATCCCGCATTTTTTCATAAGCTTTTTACACAAGTAAAATATTACTACTGGCGTCTTATTAATTCCATTACCTAATTTTAATGAAATAGCATATCTAATAAATCTTGCTGTAGTCAAATCCCCAATATTCATCTCATCATGCATATTGCAACGAAACACGCCTTACCCGAATTATTTTTGTGTATTTTCTTTTTAAAAAATAAATATTAATAATTATTATTTCTAGAAAAACGATACACAAAACAATGATTCTACTCAATGGATACGTTTTCTTTTGTAAAATAACGTTTCAACCGTTTGGTAAGACAGTTTTTGCATATATTATCTCGAAACGTTTTTGAGATAAGATGAGTTTTGCAACTTGTGCCTCATTTCTTGAAGAGTTCTTCGCCACTAGAATAAAATCTATATATATATATATATATATATATATATATATATATATATATATATATATATATATATATATATATATATATATATATATATATATATATATATATATATATATATATATATATATATATATATATATAATTAATCGGTTTAAAACGTTCTACGTCTTCCGATGCCATCTCTCCATGCCTGTCTGTCTCTCCATGCACCGTCTCCGAGAGATCTTTCCTCCATAAACGTGTCAATCCCTTCCTGCCAACTTCTTCTCGGTCTACCCGGTTTTCTTCTTCCTGCAGGTTTCCAGTTTATAATTTGCTTTGGGATTCTTATTTCTGCCATTCTTTGGACATGCCCGTACCATATGAGTTGACTGTTCTTTATGTCGTCCACTATCGTATGTTTAACTTCCATAATCTCTCTTATGCGTTCATTAGTTATTCGCTCGAGTCTTGATTTGCCTGCTGATCTTCTCCAAAAATCCATCTCTGTAGCTTCCAGCATTCGTTTTGTTGTTTCCTTAATTGGCCAGACTTCACAGCTCTACGTGGTTATACTCTTTATGATGGTATTGTATATTAGAGTTTTGTTCTTGTTGTTTATGCTTCTGTCCCACAGTATCCCATTCAATGCCGTGATAGCATTCCTTCCAAGTTGGTTTCGTTCTTTAATTGCTGTATCCAACAGTCCATCATTTGTGATTTGCATACCCAAATATTTGTATTTTGTGCAGCACTTAATTTTCTTCCCTTCTTCTAGCATTAGATCTTGTTGTTCTCCTCCGATACACATATATTCTGTTTTGTTAGTATTGATCTCGAGTCCCCATTTCTGATATTCTTCTATAAGCTTACGTGTCATATAATTTATGTCATCGTAATCTTGTGCTATGATCACCTGATCGTCCGCGAAGCAAAGTGTGTAGAGCATGTTATTTCCTATGGGTACTCCCATATTTCTACATTTTTGCTTCCAACCTTTGAGAACTTGTTCGAGATATGTCTTGAACAGTGTTGGTGAAATACAGCACCCTTGTTTCAGACCTTTGGTTCCATTAAATCCTGTTGTTAACTTTTTGCCGACTTTTATTCTAGTTTTTGTTTGTTTATATAATGATTTTACAGCTTTTATTAGCTCTACATTTATATTGGTTTTTTCCATAGCTTCCCAAAGTCTCAGAAGGGGAACGCTGTCGTATGCCTTCTGCAGGTTCACGAACACAAGATGTAGCTCTTGGTTTATATTGCTCTTTTTACTTATTACTTGAGTGACTGTAAATAAGTGGTCCACCGTCGATCTTCCGGCTCTAAATCCTGCTTGTTCTTCGGCTTCTATTTCTTGGTATTCGTTTTCGATCCTATTTCTCAAAATTTTTTCATATATTCTACTCACGGTGGCTGTTACTGATATTCCCCTGTAGTTTTCGCACTTAGTACGATCTCCCTTTTTGTATATATTTGAGAGGTAAGCCTCATTCCATTCTTGTGGTACATCCGTTCCGTTTATGCAGTCCTGGAATATTTTCCTTAAGTGTTCGTACAGTTTTTTCGGTCCTGATTTAATTAACTCTGCAGGTATATTTCCCGGTCCGGGTGCTTTACGATTTTTTAGTGAGGTACATGCCTTAATTACTTCGTCCATTGATATTCTAATCGGGGATCCCATTGTTCTTATATTTGTCGTCACGTCAGGGCAGTCCATAAATTCGACTCTAAATAAAATCTACAAAATATAAAAGCAAAAAATTGAAACAAAATAAATAAGATAATAAATATATCCTATCGCACAGTTTTGCCTTGATGTATATGGCTACCTTTAGAAAAACTAGAAATAATGAACTAAAAAGGTTTTTTTTTACTATTATTATATCACTATTACGTAGTGTCGTTATATAAAATACGGCTAATTATTCAAAGGCCGGGCTCGGACTAAAACCAGTAACAGACATAATCTCTCTCCGATCGCTGCGAATCATTTATTATTTGATCGCCCAATTTGGGACGAGGTGGATGTTTCGTAATAAATTCAGGTTCCGAATCGATATTTATAGTTAAATATTTCATTGACAACGGTTTGCTTTGATTCGAGTAAACGGCCAAAAAATAAAACAACCTTTTGTAAAACTGAGCGGACCAATTCTAAAAATACGCCCGATTTATATAGATCGTGCAAAATAAATAAATGAAACATTTATTAGGTTTAATTCGAAATATATTTATTTAACTATACAAATTAGAGGAAAAAATTATCTAGATTTGTAGATTTTAAATTGTAGATTGTATGGGAGTCTATTATGTCCTCCTTTCTTGAGTTATAACTCATCATACAGTCTCAGTGCTATGACAAAAGCCAGTATCTGAGATGGTTTTACAGAGGTTAGTTCTCCATTTCCGATATCAGTCTAGTATCATAGTTTAAGGAAAAGAGTAGTTGCACTCTCGCAAATATTTTCTGCCAGTTTTTGCAAGCTGGCAGGTTGCAAAGCGTTTCAGTTGAATTCGGTCCGTCGAGCTGTGAGGTTCGAGCCTTGCGTCCGAGCACAGGGACGGATTGACAAAAAATGAGTGCCTTACTGTGCGCTGCTATTAATTGTGGAAATAATTCAAAAAATTGTTCTTTGAATCTTTTTAGATTTCCATCGGATGTAAATCGGCAAGCTGATAGTAATTATCAATTAACATTTAATTATATTTGTTTATTTTAGAAGCTGAGATATGTAATTAATTAAATGTTATTATTTTTTTTAGCATGTGTGCAGATTTTAAAAATAGTTTTTTAGATATACAGGTTGTCTCAAATATGCACATGAAAATATCTTTTGGTCAGGGGATTTTCTATAAAATTTTCATTCCAATAATAATTTACGAGATACTTAATTTATATAAATTGGTTTTTGAAACATTTTTAGAGTAAATATTTTGTACATCTAAAGTCTCCGCAAATTATTCATATTTTTTAATTGAAAGAATTTTATAATAGCATAATCTCTTATAAATTTAGTGGACTGTATTTTTTTATGTTTTTTTTTTATTTATTTTTTATTATAAGTGGTCGTAATATAACAATATTCAAAATATTATAGACAAAATATTGAGTTTATATTTGAGGGAAGAAAAGTGCCACACCTAGCTTTAAACCACCGTAAATATACAGGGTGGCCCATTAGTGCGAGGAAGTTCAATATCGTGTCGTTGTCGAAGATGTGAAAAAAGTTTTATTCATATGTTTCAAGGTTTATAAAGGGGTGTATCCTAAAATATTTTGTTATATACAGGGTGTCACAAAAAAAGTTATGGTAAAGTTAGTTTGATTTTTTTTTATTATTTTACATCATTCTATATTGGGTATTTTTTATGGCGTCACCAAAATCGCAATATTTAAAATGGTATATCTCATTTTTTTAAATGCGACATTCTGTATATTATTTTTCTGTCAGATGCAGAATTAAAAAGTGAACATTATTTTATTAATTTAAAGTGGTTCTAAATTTTTACCGCTGTCGCAGATATTCGCAGTATTATATTACATATGGCTCTTTCAACAGTAAATTTTTTTCAAAGCCACCTAATATGATCTTTGTCTATCTTGTCTTGTCAAAAAATGTTCACCTTTTAATTCTACATCTGAAAGAAAAATAATATACAAGGTGTTGCATTTAAAAAAAAATGAGATACAACATTTTTTAAATATTACGATTTTGGTGACGTCATAAAAAATATCCTGTATACGATAAAGTAAATTTTTCTACACGAATTTATTCCGATATCCTTCATGTTTAAGAAAACACAGCAAAGTATTAATAAAGTTATATTCACTCTAGTTTTTTACCACTTTTCGTATATAATGTTTTTAACCAAAGTTTTAGTAAATAAGAAATAGAATGGCAACACCGCAGTGTGCTTTAAATAAAGACAGTGTACTATAGCATAATTTTATGCCGAATCCAGTTATCTACAGAAAATTAAACTTGCTTTAAATAAAAAAAAAGTTGTAGAAAATCTCTGAAATAGATAATAATATAAAAATATGTCATTATATATTTTTTCCGCATTTCTTCCCATCAGAAGATTTTCAGATACAGAAGAATTGTTACTTACACAAAATGTGAAAATATTCTGTTTTCAAGCAAGTTTTTACTCGATGATCATTTTTTTTATTTTATTTTATTGTGAACTCACATTTTCCTAAATACATATCTGTGAAACTATAGCGAGTGCCACGTCTATACTTTGCCTAGTTAATAGATCACGACTATACAGCTGCGTCGTCGGCTACGGAGGCGAGAACAAGGTCATATAAAGTGGCAGAAAAAGAACAAAGGATTTGACAAGGAGTAAAACTACTAGTTTCCTTATACTATGCTTAAAGCAACGAAAAAATTTGATTTTTCTCGGTTGTAAGTCCTGAAAGATATTAAAGTAACATCAGGTATTACACAGCCACCTTTATGTTAGGTAATTTTTGGAAAAATTAGAAATTTTATTTATTTGCCCATTTAAAGTATGTTCTAAGGCTTGTACTTCAGGAAACCTTCACCCTGTACACCAAACTGGTTATATCAATTTTCATTATTTCTTCTTCTTGATCTAAATTTAACCGCTCACCGAATATCGCCCGTCTCGCATCCAATATCCGTCTCGGTTATCAATCAGTATTTCTCGGGCTCTATCAATTTTCGATTGAATCGAGGAATTAAGACCGTTTCAGAGACGGGCTAACAGACGCTCTGCGCTAATTAATATCGAATTCCGCACCGATAGGGGGCAACAGTTACGGCGGAAATGCTTACGATTAGATATGAAAAAGAGAAGAAAATGGAATCGGATGAGATTTTCCCTTTCTCTGTATTATTGATTATTTGTTAGATTCGATAAATACGTAATTAGTGTCAATTGAGGACGAAGAAAATGAATTAGACCGCCGCGCCAGGGTTAAAGACCGAGATACTCGCCAGTTAAATTAGAAAGAATGGATATCAGGCCAACCTTAGTAGTATTTTGAAGAGATATGAATTCACAATAAAATATTAAAATAATATACCGGATGTTTCATTTAAAATACAAAAGTAGCTTACTTTTCAAAAGTGACCAATGATCAATATTAATTTTGTCTTACCATGTATATCTTTTCGAGTCACGTTTTGGTAATTTTCAACATATTAGGAACATTTAGGCAGTTTTTATTGAAATTTAGATTTGTTTCTCATTTTTCGGAAATGTTAAATACTTGTAGGTCATAAACCTTACATTTTAGTCACGTGCTTATCTAATAAAACTCACCTTTATTTTTTTGCTAGAATCCGAAATTCAATTATTATATAGGGTGTTCCATTACAAAAAAAAACACAACTTTGATGTATAACTTTTTTTGCACACACTGGCAATAAGCATGTTACGGTTTAAAATTTCACCGTAACTTATTTTACTTATTTTGCTTATTTTTAGGAATAAAACTAAAACTCACTTGAATAACTTGAATAATAACGTTTAATTAGCTTACTTCTTAACTGTACATATAACTTTTAATAATATCTTATCTATTAAGTCTCTTCACCACAACAATTTCTTGGGATGGAGTTGTCTCCGATAACTGTAATATAAAACCACATTAATATAATATCAATTTGTCTGTTTAAAACCTACCTTTCTTTCTACAGTGGTTACTAATTCTTTATTTAGACTTATGCTTGTGTTAGGATATTTTCTTGGCATATTTCTTCGGAGGATTCTTGAACATAGACTTGATGTGATTATCTTTTGTCTGTTTCAACGCAACAAATGGGAATGTTGGGTCTACAATATACATATGGGTTAAGGATTTTATTATGTATTTTTCCTGTGTGTAATCAATTGATTTTACCTGATTATAGTTGATTTTTCCCTAAATTTCATCTTGTTTATATTACAATTTACAGACCGACGTTTCAATTGTTGTCAGCTGATCGTGTGACACCGGCGTTGAAATTTGACAGATGGATCTTTGTAAATTAGGTTTTCGATCTTTTTAAACGGTTTTTATATATGATCGGAAAATGTATTAATAATTTTCCGAAGATATTATGTTCATATAGGGGTTATTATAATTTTATTATGATGTAATAAAATGTTTCACTCAATCCGTATGCATTAAATAAAATTTTACATCGAATTTTATTTTGGGTCTTTTGTTTTACTGGTTGCCAGTGTTGGATTTTGGGTTGGTATCTTGGAGTCCAGCGTCTTTTGCGGATTTTGTAAACACGCGTCCTTTTTCGACTTTGAACCATCTTGGTGAAAGCAGGGGAAGCCTTCTGATCTCTGCCGAAAATAAAAGAAAGAAATTCTAGTGAAATTTTGGCTGGTCGCCGTTCCATATTGGGATTGTTCAGTAGAATTACGGTCTTGGAATTCATTGAGGGTCGAGAAGACCGATTGGCAAGAAATTGGCTTGGCCTTGTGTAGTTGGATTCCGGGGAAAACCTTGAAAATGGATATCTTTGTTGGTTGGGTAAGAGACATTCTTAGGTGTAAGGTTCTCTTCTACAACTATTTATTTTAGAGGACAGGAGCTGTAGATGGGTGCGTGGACGTACTGGGATGAGTACGAGGACAGTTAAGGAACCCTTTTCCATGGAGTAACATGCGTTGAGACGCCATCTTGTCTTGGAAGGTCCGTATGGTGGAAAGGTATTTTACTATGTCCAAACTAGAACGTGTCACTAAAATAGATCACATTTTAGGGTTCTTGTTCCTTGGCTATTACACCTTAGTGATTATTACGGTTTAGCTTAAGATTTTTATCAATTTTTTTTGTACTGGATTTGGTACTGCAACTAATGCCATTGTGACGTGAATGCCACTGTGACGAGGAATACCACTGGGATACTGAAGACCAGACACCTGGATTTTCTCATGGACTGACTGGAACGACCACTGGATGACAGATAAGACTTTAATCATCTCCTATTTTATTGCGTTTATGATTGATTAAAATTTATTACATTAAATATACGATCGTATGTGAACTTGGTATACCAGGGGATTTTTACCTCTAAATTTCATTTTATTCTTTACAGTCATTTAATCATAATCACAAATACGCATCAGGGCTGTTCACAGTTTAGTCACAACAATATTTTTGTGATACTATTCATAATTTGTTTTAACTTTAAATTTAATATTTATTAAACGAATCCAGTACATTTTAGACTTTTCAATCAGTACACTTTTTCCATACACCTCCCTTTTGATATCTCTTGTTCTGTGCATATATATTTTACTTAATTATTTACTGAGCTAGCTGGAACCTATTTGTAACGGAACCTGATGAATCTGAGTTCCTATTATAAACTTTTTCACCCAAGGTGGCATTATAAGCACCATTGAAAAATAAAGAAGAGTATAGGCCAAATAAATAAGGTCTAGGGCTTGACCTCGCCAAAATTATCATCGATTGTCATCACCCAGCAGTTTTTGACGCGGTATATTGTTTCGAATTTAGAATGTGCATAGAAAAAGGATACCTGTTGCTACACAATTATTTATAGTTTAAAATATTAACAAAATTAAAACGTCAGAAACAACAAATTATTAAAATTAATGTACTAATTTAGCGTTAAGAAAAATAGTCGATTAAAAATCGAAGCGGAAGATGTCGAGTTGTTTTCGGAGCCCCGAGACAAGGTAACTGGAAATTTAATCAGGCTCCCAAAGGCTTCAAAATTAGCTTTTATCTTACGGCGAACTTCAATTTTCTTTCGCGACGAAGTTTTCCGGGAGTGTTTTAAAACAATATTTTCCGGAAACGTCAATTCCCTGGCACAAACGACAAGTTTGACTTATAACGACTAATCGACTTATCGACATCTGGTGTGTCCATGTATTTTTTGTTAATGTTTTTGTTATACCACGAAAATTGTAGCTTCAATTTTAGTGGTATACCGGGTGGTTTTCAAAAGTGGGTTTTCTCTAAAGGGCCCGGCAATAGTGCGTCGGGCATCTGTAGCTCCTAAATATAAAACTTGGGAATATTGTTTAAGTGCAAACCTAAAGTATGTAGTGGGGATGTATTTCAGGAAAATATTTTAACTTTTATAGGATGACTCAAAAAAGTGGAATGGATCGGGATGATTTTTTTAAATTTAACACCCTGTATATTATTGCATTTCTGGCTTCCTTTCAGCTCACTAGATATGAGTAAATATATTTCGATAGTTTCCGAGATATTAATAAATAAATAAAAATATATATTTTTAGTTATTAGTAAAAAATTAGTAGTCATTTCCGGTGAAACCGGAAGAAAAATTAAATACATCAAAACAATCTTGTTTTATGTCGTATACTAACATGCCAAATTTGTATTTATTATCTAAAGAAATAAAAAAGTTATAATATATATATATATTTCTGAAACGAAATAAGGTTTAAATTTTTAATGGGCAAAAAGCGAAAACAAAAGTAAAATTGATCATTTTAATAATCCGTGTTACCACCTCTAGCCCCTATGCAAGCTGCTATCCGCGCTGGCATGCTTTTTCTTAAATTGTCAACGTTGTCTTGGGGTATCTTTTCCCATTCTGCTAATGCTGCATGAATAAGCTGTGCGAGATTTCCTGGATTGTTTCGACGAGCTCTAACCCTTCTTTTGAGCTGGAACCACAAGTGTTCGATAGGATGTAAATCTGGTGAACATGCAGGCCAATCCAAAACTATGACACCTTCCGTTTCAAGACATTCTCTAGCCACTCTGCTGGTATGGGGAAGTGCATTATCGCGCATGAAGTTAAATTTATCATCAATTGCAGCTCTCCAAACCCTAACGATTGGTTCTAGCACTAAATCAACATACCTCCGACCCGTTAAAGTTTGTTGAAGTGGTAACATTGGAGTTTTTGCTCCCAGCATAATATCTCACCAGAACATTACAGTTTCTCCTTTACATCTTGGTATAGATTTGGCAGCCCGCAGTCTCACTCATCTTCCTGGAGCTCTGAGGACACGAATTCGATGGTCATCTGATCTTAGACCAAGTCTGGTCTCGTCCTCATTGTCAATTGTCCAGTAGTGACGTTGAAGGCACCAATTTAGCCAGCCAATTTTATTTTGCCGCGATGACTGTGGGACCCGTAACTCCCCCGTACTGTACAACATTCACACAAGTTTTATTAATTTTTAAGTATTTGTGTTAATAAAAAATATTCCCTAAAAATATCTCTAAAAGGTTTAGATATTACTTAGATTATTTTTAGATCTTTTCAAATAAATTTTTCTTTTTTTACTTTGTAATTAATTTTAACATTTTCTTTTTCGTTAGGATTGCAAAGTTGTTTACAAGGAATCGATTAAAAATCTACGAATTAATTAAAGACATTATACTATTAAGTTTCGTATTTATTTTTAGCTTAAAAGTGTTTTGCTATTTATATTTATTTTTAATTAAGATTAAAAATAGTTTCAAAAAATTTGAGGTTATTAAAAAAATAATGCTAATATTTTTTGTGTCTGCTTTTAGATGTAAATTCAATTAGAGTAGGTATAGCATAAAAAATATAAATGTTAATATCTGTACAGGGTGAGTTAAAAATAAGTTAGTTTGTAATATAAATACTGGGTCAAAAGTGAACTATTAGGGTGAGTGAGAGGGACAAAATAGAATATACGTAGTTTCAAAAGTGTACTATTAAGAGTCCATTTCACTAGTTCGAAAAAGTAGTAAAATAAGCGTTCGGCATTTAACGTTTTATGTAAAACTGGCTAGGTATTTTTACACAAATGAAGAAAGAAATTAAATATAAAGGATTATACTAAATCCGTATTGTAGCACCTTTTTACACAACTCCTTTATTTTTAAGATTTTGATTGTCAAGCATCGACAAAATATTCCTTATGTTTGGACTAAATTTTCTCGCAAATAAAGACATAATTTAAAATTCCGTTATAATTCCGTCACAACATGGAAATAGATTGAAGTTTTGTGATTACAGTGATATATAATTTATATGGTTTTATAACAAATTTTGCGCTATTTTATGGCAAATGCCGAAGCTCTGCAAAGCTTAATCAAGCCTTAATCAAAGCACGTGTGTTTGGAATTTTGGATGTGGCTTAACACGACAGGATCGGGCTAAGCCTTAGGCAGATTTCTGAAGTATAATATAATACCGTATGATCGAGAAAAAACGGCGTCAAAGGCGGCTTAGGAATGACTATCGATGCTATTTTTGACGAGATAGAACTCTAGACGTCAGTTATTGAGAATTGACATAAAATTTGTCAAAAATTAATACCTTATATAGAAAAACCAGAAAAGAATAGAAAGTTTCCAGATACACATATCTGTTTCCATAAAATTGTTTTTTCAAATGTTTCGATCTGCACCAGTTCTACTCAATAAAAAATCGATATTAAATCATCCTTAATGCAGTAAACGCCTTTTTCAAAATAAAGAAGAGTAAGGCCAGTAAGACTCTAACCATGACTCTAACCCATTCTAACCTAACTAAATCTCGTCGTCCGACAAGCCTCCGACCGAGACATTTCGACAAAATTTTTGATTATTTACAGTTAAAATGTACGGATTAGCCTTTTATTATTGTTTCATACACACTAGACCGTTCAGATTTACTAATATTGCATTGATTGTAACTGTAAATAAAAATAATCCGTTAGTACCAGTAAATAATCCGTTAGTTGATGAAAGAAGTATCGTGTTTGTCGACAAAATTAATTGTAGGCTTTTAAATTTTGCTTAATATGGTCATATTTTACAATATTTAACTCATAATTGTTGATACTTCTGGTGGATGATGTTCAATTTATACATATATAAATTATAAACAAACCAAATTGAAGTACTAGAAACAATAAGGTGAGATAGTAATTTTTACGAATCCCTGTATTATTACTTCATTTAATTTATTGCCCACATCTTCCGGGATTATAAGGCTAATATTTTGCTGCTTATAGTGCCTATATCTCAAAAAAAAATTAATTAGATTAATTAATGATTAAGTATCCCTGTATTTTTAAATGTTGAATCTTATGGACTGAAAAAACTGCTGATGATATTTCTACTTTCACTGACTGAAGATGCTGAAACCTAGAAGAAATTCAAAAACAAATTGTACAAACATAACGTATGACTATACATTTCGGTAAGTCAATATCGACAAAGCTTCGATTACAGCATCACCTATTTCGTTTTCTTTATAAATCCTCTATAAAATAGACTATTTCTTTGACATAGTTTTGTTCATTTAATTTGTTTCTTAGAGGCTATACACAGGGGTAGATATTCTATAAGTAAAAAAGTAATGTATAAGTTATAATACAGATTCTTAAAAATATCTCACCTTACCGTTTCTACTACTTCAATTTAGTGTGTTTATATTTTATACATGTATAAAATTGAACATCATCCACCAGAAGTATCAACAATTATGAGTTGAATATTACAAAATATGACCATATTAAGCAAAGTTTAAAGGCCTACAATTAACTTTGTTGATAAACACGATACTTCTTCCATGAACTAACGGGTTATTACTAGTAATTGAACACACATATTGGTTTACAGCTACAGTATTAGTAAATCTGAAGGGTCTAGTCTGTATTAGACAATTAAAAAAGGATAATCCATACATTTTAATAGTAGAATAATCCAATTTTTGTTAATTCTAGACGTTATCGAAATGCCTTGGACTGGGACGGGCGATAGTTAGGTTAGAGCCTTTTTGATTTTTCTCTTCTTTACTTTTAAAGACGCATTCTGTATTAATTACGATTTACTGGATTTACCTAATATAGATTTTTTATTAATTAGAACTGGTATAGTTCAAATTATCAGTAAAATATATTTTTTGGATATAGATTTCTGTATCCGGAAACTTAGTATTATCTTCTAGATTTTCTACATTTAGTATTAATTTTAATTAAAATTTAATTTTTTTGAAGATCTTTATAGTGAAAAGAAGAAGAATTTTAATTAACTAAAAAAATCAAAATAAAGTTAATTAACTTTGAGCAGAGTTCGACCTTGTCAAAAATAGCATCGATAGTCATTCCCCAGCCACCTTTGACGCCGTTTTTTCTCGATCATACGGTATATTTCCTTCGGCCACGCACCCGCTTTACACGACCCCTTAGAGCGACCCGAACAGTACAGCGTAATAGACTCTTAATAGAAACTATTATTGAAACACAGACTTGTTGAAATACAGACTATTTATTACTGCATTTTTCTTCCTTTTCTACAGTATATTCTTTCTCGCAGCACAATCTCTAGATTGCAGCCGGGTTTAAAGACAATCAGTGATAAACTGCCGTGACAATTACCTATTTCTTTCCCCATCCGACTTCGGGCAAACGGTCTTCCGCCCGCACCAATGTCGCGGGTGCTGTGTCGCCCGCATCAGCCGCTAAAAATCGACGGCGACGACGTTTTCGCTGTTCGGACTGCACGTCGGGACGCCCGTTTTCCGCGCTCGGCGTCAGTGTGCCGCTCGCGACCGCACCATTCGCTTCGAAGGACGCACAGCGTCGCGACGGAGGACCTTTCGATTATAGACGGCGACGCGGGAGTTCAAAAGAGCGCGCGTTGTGACTTTTGGCGAAAATTGCTCTTTTTAAAAATAGTTTATATTGATCAAAAAATAAAAAGACTTTAAAAATGTGACTGTTATTTAGAGAAAAGTTAGTTTGTGAATTATTGGAACTTTTAGTGTGTTTTTTTATTATTTATTGGGAAGAATACTTTAAGGTAAAGTTTTAAAATTTTTATAGTAGAGTAAATAAAAGTATAACATATGTTATGTTCGACCATTTTTACTCTGGTATACTGTCAAAAGATATACCGAACAGATATGTTGCAAATTTGATAAAAAATTCAAAAGATGACATTTTCCGAAAAATGTCGGAAAAAAGAAGAATAAGTCAATAAAAATAGTATTTATTTACGTATATCTCCATATTTTTTTAAAGAAAGATATATAATTATATATACAGAGTGTAGTATTGGTTTGAATTAAACAATATTATTTATTTTTGGTATAAGTATTTTGCAAGGTTAATATATTTACATAAATACAGGGTGTCCCAGAAATAAGTGCAAGTATTTTAACTAGTAGTATATTTCAACCCCAGAAACACGCCTATGAGGTTTATTTCGCGAAAAATTGTTTTTGGAAAAATCGAAATTTTATTCAAAAATTTTTTGGAAATTTTTTTTAGTTTTTATTAAAAAAAATAAATTCTTGATAATATAGCAACATATGTAGGTAGTAGATTAAGTTTACAAGAAAGAAAATTCAGAAAAGATCCAGTGGTTCTCAAAATTTTAGCAAAAAATCATTTTTTTTTTGGAAATTTTCAAAGTAAAATAACTCCGTTATTTTGGACTTTTTTGAAAAACGATAAAGAGAAAATATGTTTCTTTTATCCAGATCTACCACCCCTTAAAATACTTGCACTTATTTCTGGGACACCTTGTATGGTATTTTATTATTATTGCTATTTTTTTAAAAATATACGTGTATGCGTTTAAAAGTTACCTTTTTTTTAGATTCTAAATTGGTTCTTTAGTTACAAGGGTACAACTAAAGAACCAATTTAGAATCTAAAAAAAGGGTAACTTTTATACAGGGTGAGTCTGAAATAAGTTCAATTATTTTTAGAGGTAGTATATTTCGACCCTAGAAACACGATTATAAAGGCTTTTTTCGCGAAAAAAAACAACTTCTTTTTAGTTTTTATGTAAAAAACATAATTTCTTAATAATATGGCAACGTATGTAGTAGATTAAATTTGCTGGTTCAGTGGTTCTCAAAATTTAAGCAAAAAATTTTTTTTTTGGAAATGTTCAAAGTAAAATAACTCGGTTATTTTGGACTGATTTGCAAAACGGAAAATATGTTTCTTTTGTCGAGGTCTACCAGCCCTGAAAATATTTGCCCTGCAAAATTTTTAAGACTCATCCTGTATATTAATATACAAGTGTCATACCTCGTAAACTTGTTTGGATATGACCACATTCTTTGATATGTGAACCATGTCTGTCCAACGAGGGGATTCAACAGTGACAGTTCACTGTGGTCTGTCAGTGTTGAATTGAATCCATAGACAAACAAATAAAAAGAGACTGACAAATCTCATGGTAAAGAGTGGGACCGCGTTCCCGTAGCGCAACTCAGAATAACAATTTTGAAACCAATTAGCAGGACCACGGCAGGACGTACGTCTTTATTGCTATCTTTCTTTATTATGTGTGCTTTATATGAAAAAGAAAGATATAGGTATAGAACGTATTCTAAGACATTATCGCACTTTCTGGCTGGCGGAAAATTTAAATTAGCCTTTATTAGTAGTATTCTTTCATTCTGAAACTGAAAATTTTCACTTAAACTGATTTATTCCCTATACCACGTAAAGGGAACATGGTGTAACGAAAGAGTACTACTATTATAAGGAAAATTATAAAAAAAAGCAAAAATTGTACTGTTTTATAAACATATTTATTTATACATAAAAATAAATAAACTTTTTATAATATAATAACAAAAAATAGCAGTGTTTATTCCACCCACCTACCAATTTTAAATGCAGAAGAACTGACTGTTGCAGGAAACGATCGGCCAATTTTTTTAAGGGCATTAAAAATCTAATTTTCGAAAAAAACTGCCTAATTGCAATAACAAAGTGAATATCCAAGCAAAGAAGACTTTACGAGAATCATGATCCTGAACCATTTTCAAGTCCAGTTTTAATCCTAAAACAAAAGTAAAATAGGTATATTAATAAAGTTTCTGGTTACTATAAACCAGCTATAAAACTACCCAAAAAATGAAAAAAAATTAATTGTATTAATTTGTTATGTTAAGAGAGGTTCGAAATATTTTTGACACTACTACTTCTACTTTTTTCTTAATAAGATGATAAATATAACTACTTACTTTTATTTTACCGGGTGTCTTTAACATATCTATCAGAGAAAGGGGGCACCAATATATATAAAAAATAGATGATACTGGCTCCTATAGCAAATAAAATAACAAATAGTATAACCGAAAATTATAAGTAAAATATAAATACCTATATGGAACAAAGGAATTTATTCCCTATCCATATTCATAAGTCAATAAAATGGAGAGTTTAGAAAAAAAAGTAAATAACCAAAAGAAAAATTAACAAACATGACGAATTGTCATGATGTTGTCATCTTGGTTGTCATATGGTTGTCATGATGACGAAAACGAAAGGCGATTGTTCTGATTTCTATTTAGAAATTACGTTTTATATGGTTGCTTCTTTCTCTCTTGTTATATTAGAATGAGATAATGGGCCCAATAGACGCAATGAGCAGATCAACATAAATAGAACGAAATTTTGCGTTCTGAGTTGCGCTACGGGAACGTTGTCCCTCTCTTTGCCATTTAATTTGCCAGTCTCTTTTTATTTGTTTGTCTATGATTGAATCTATTAATAATTACCTCCTGATTTAGAGACAAGTTTTATGTCAACGTAATTTATCTAGATTTCCAAGATTACTTTTTCAAAAAAACAGTTTTTTTTCAAACGCCACAAAAGTATTAATTTTTGCGACGTGATTGAGAATATAAAAAAATATTTTAACGCCTAGGAATAAAAGTAAAGCACTTTTACGCCTAAGCATAAAAGTACGAAAATATATTATTAAATTGATATAAAGTGTCAAATTCAACGAGCGTAACCATAGTTTTTCGATATACAGGGTGCTACAAATTCGAGGTACGAGCATTGGTAGCTCGGTAACCGTAGTAGATACGAACATGGTTAAATTGAGGCAAAGTTGCCGCTATGGGATGTTCACCAAGATGCCATCAAAAAAGTTTTAAAAATTTCAAGGATTGCTGAGTTTTCAAAAAAATCCGTTTTTTCAAGAAAACTCAGCAATCCTTGAAATTTTTAAAACTTTTTTGATGGCATCTTGGTGAACAGCCCAAGGCGCAACTTTGCCCTAATTTAACTATCTTCGTATCTATTACGGTTTCCGAGATACCAATGCTCGTACCTCGAATTTGTAGAACCCCGTATAATTACATACAAGGTATTACTTTTAAATCTTTTTATATTATTTGGAATGTTTGAAATTGTTTAAAAAATTATTTGTGGCGTATGAAAAAAATAGCATGTTCTATTCGGAGTAAAAATTACTTTTTTTGACTCGCCTGTAAAGTATCATTTTTACTCCTAATAAAACAATATACTAGTATTTTTGAATGTATGATACTTAAGTTGAATATACAGTGTGACTCGAGGAGAGTTGACATTATGAATTGTATTAATAGATTTTTTACTATAAAACTTTTTAAGAAGGAAAGTTTAAGGTAAATTTTTAAATAGAATTTGCGTGCGTATATCAATTAATAATATACAGTTTGATATCAAAATGATACGAAATAGGTCAACTAATCTTACTGAACTATGCACCTAAAAATAAGGAGCATGTTTCATTCAAAACAACTAATGCGGTTACAACAAACGAATTTATAACTATTATTAGATAAATCTGATTGCGAAGTGAATTAAAATGATTTATAAAAATTGTCTACTCAATTTTTAAATTAAAATGTTAAATAATACTAAAATTAATAGTTTCTTAACACGTAATCTACACTTTGTTCTTTGTTTTTAACCCAGTGATCTGAAAACCACTAAAATTATCGAATAAATTTAGAAATTCAAAAGTATTTATTTTTATAATCAAAAATATTAATTATAAAAAATTACACATATTTTACAGAAAAATATTCATAATATATTACCTGGTTTTAAAACTTTTGATATTAAAAAAAACAAGAAAGCTTGATTAGAATATATACAGGGTGAGTCTTAAATAAGTGCAAATATTTTCAGGGCTGGTAGACCTCAATAAAAGAATCAAAATTTCTCTTTACCCTTTCTCAAATAAATCCAAAATTTAAAAAAAAAATTAAACCGAGTTATTTTACTTCGAAAACGTATTATTAACAAATTATGTTTTTTTAACTAAGAATTAAAAAAATTCCAAATTTTTAATTTTTTTTTCGCGTAAATAAACTCATAATCGTGTTGATGAGGTCGAAATATTTTTAAATGCACTTATTTAAGACTCAGCCTGTATATATATATATATTCTTTATTTTATCTTGTATTTACAATTTACAATTATTGTAATATTCTAGGACAAAATATAAAATAATAGAAATAATAATTTACCTAAGCGAAATGCTTAGAAAATTAGAAAGTGGAGCAGATGTTTTCTCCTTTTTTGGCGATATCATCCCACATATGAATAAATAATACCACAAAACGTCGTTGAACCACAAACATTAGCAAATTAAAATTTAAAATATGCGAAACTCTACTTTTTTATGGTTGATATAACATTATTTATCAAAGCATAAAATTATATGAGAAGAACTTAAAATACAAACACAAAACTTACATACAAATACCGAGTTAATAATGAAAAATATTAACATACTTTATCATTTTTATTGTTCCGTACCCAAAGGGTAAAAACGGGAAGTCTTAGTAATAAGACTTCGCTATTTAACAGGTTGTAGCCAGTGTGACATATGTTAATTTGGTATTTTTAAATGTTTTTTGAAGTTGTTGAGATAACCCTTTTATGTATGGAACAGATATGAATTTATTGTCTTTTGTCTTCTTATTTGCATTTGCAGTGTTTGTGTTGTAAAATTTATGTATATTCTGGATTTGAGACAGGAAAATTATTTATTGACCTAAAACCAAGAAAAAACATATATAAAAAAAGGAAATAATATACAGGTACTGATTTTTTTTGAAAATCGACAACTATGAAACTATGAACCCTTCCTGGACACAAACGGTACATTGTGAGACAGGAAATTGTAGAGAGTAACAAGCCCTATAACATAGGATACAACATTTTAATGAACAGTGCTTTCCATAAAATCAATAAAATGAAAAATATAGGAAATATTATACAAAAGATTTCTTTCTAAAATCGACTTCTATGAAACTATGAACCCTTCCTGGACACAAACGGTACATTGTGAGACAGGAAATTGTAGAGAGAAACATGTCCTATAACATAGGATACAAGATTTTAATGAACAGTACTTTCCATAAAATCAATAAAATGAAAAATATAGGAAATAATATACAGGTACTGATTTTTTTTGAGAATCGACAACTATGAAACTATGAACCCTTCCTGGACACAAACGGTACATTGTGAGACAGGAAATTGTAGGGAGAAACAAGCCCTATAACATAGGATACAACATTTTAATGAACAGTGCTTTCCATAAAATCAATAAACGTTCGCTGTTTTTAGGGTTCCGTACCCAAAGGGGAACCCTATTACTAAGACTTCGCTGTCCGTCCGTCCGTCTGTCACAAAGGTCTATCTTATGAACCGTTATAGCTATACAGTTGAAATTTTTACAGATAATGTATCTAAGTTGCCGCTATAAAGAACAAATACTAAAAACAGAATTAAATAAATGTTTATAAATAAAAAAGTACTTTCACTAAACATTATCTTTTAAGTAAGAATTTTACATAGAATATTTCAAGTCCTCGGTTAAAGCGTTAGGACTTTACGCTGCTATGACGTTGGAGCCGTAGTAAGGCAGGTTCGAATTCTAGTCAAGGCGACTTTTTTAATCGTTTTTTTATTTTTACATATTTTTACATATTTATTTTTACTTTTTACATATTTATTATTGATTAATACAATTTTTAGTAATGTGTTTCTTCAATTTTTTAAATTACTTATACGCGCATTCAAAATTTTCAAAATTTCAGCTAAATCGAAAAAAAAAAGTTTATGATAACATAGTGTCTAATGTTGTATAGATAATGAATGAACCCTTCGTGCGCGAGTCCGACTCGCACTTGACCAATTTTTTTTACTATAATGCCAACAGCCTTATACCGAGTCTTTTTCAAAATTGGCTCACTCCTTTAACTTATTTGTTTTTTTTAGATAAAAAGACGAGATTTGGTATGGTAGTAATATGACATAAATAAGCATTGACTGACGTATTCAATTAGTTTGGTACACTTCCTGTTTCACCGAAAGTGACTACAATTTTTCAAAAAATAATATTTTTTTTATCCCAATATCTAGACTATGTAATACTAATTTTTACGTCTCCCTGTATCCATTATTATCATTCTATATTAACATCGGTAGGTATATAGACCTAAATTGGGAACTACACCAACGCATTCATTATATGCTGCAGTTTCGTGTTTCTGCTTGAAACCGAATTGCAGCAGCGTAATTTGTTTTACAATGTTTACCTGTGTTGACAGCAGCGGTGTAATATAGCCGTTATATGAGAATATTAACCACCTTTTTTTTTGTGAAAAACACATGTAAACATGGAGTGTATGAACTTAAATTATTTAAAGTTGAATTTTATATAAAAGTAAAGAATATTATAATAATTATATATTGATTCTGGAAGAATTAAAAAAATATACAGGGTGAGTCTTAAATGAGTGCAAATATGTTCAGGGCTGGTAGATCTCGATAAAAGAAATATAAACTGCCCGTCAAATTAAATACCATAGCGATTTTTTTTACTCATTTTCAACGAGTTGTAACTTTGAAAGAAATGGACCAATTTTGTTGATTTTTTAGCATTTTAAAGATCGTTTTTCGTAGATTGATCTGATTTTTCTAAATTTTGTATGAAATTTAGTTTTCTATGATATACAGAGTGTGAAAAAAAGGAATATAATTTTTGTAATTTTTGTGTTGCTGCCATTTTGCTAAAAAACAAAATTTAACTAGAATTATAAGTTCTGGGTACACCTAAGACTAATATCTCGGGACGTATTTGGAATTTTTACGATAACTCATCGGGAATAAAAGATAATCAATTTTTACTCTAACTTGTATTTTTTCTACCTTTCTTAAGAGATATGCTAACAAAACTGAAATTAACTTTAAAATTGTAGGATATTCGTTACTTTTACAATGTGAAATTAAAAAAAAATAATTTAACTAACGCAGTTTAATACAGGATCTCTTAAGAATACGACCAGAGAAAAAGTAAAATTATTTTTTTTAATATTCTGAACTTAACAGCCTATAAGGTTAATATAAAAGCTAGACACGTATTTGATATTTTTGTAAAAACTCTTTTTGTGTCTAAAAATCTGTAGTTTAGCTGCAACTTAGTAGTTTTTTTTTAATTTCACATTGTAAAAGTAACGAATATCCTACAATTTTAAAGTTAATTTCAGTTTTGTTAGCATATCTATATTAAGTTAGATTAAAAATTGATTATCTTTTATTCCAGAGGAGTTGCATGATACGGACAATGCTAGAATTAAGGGAAAAGACTGGCATATCAAAATATCAGAAACTCGTCGCTTTTTTAAAACGCCAGAATGTAGGTTTTAAGCCAAAGAACCTTCAACAAATAAATGTATTAAAATCTTCAATTATTATTCTTAATCTTCTTGTTAATTTATGTTGATGTTAGTAAGTATTTAATAAAGATATTATAAGAATATTTTTCTTAATTAAATAAGGCGAGAAATAAGAAAAACTGAGTGAGGGAAATAGGTCAGGGAAATGGAAGAGGGAAGAAATGTAGATAATTTGACACTTTCAATTTTTTTAAAAGTCAGTAATGTCAGTAATCATCAGCTTTATGACGAAAAGGCGTATCTCGATTTTTGCTACTTTTCAGGAGAGCAATTTAAAGAATATCACTTACCTACTTTATTTGGCCAATAAATGTAAAGTCTTTAATTTTTTAATAGTGTTTTTGTGTCAACACTTAAACGGAGACATTGAGGAAACGTTCTGAAGATAAATTGTGCGTAAATTCTAATTAATAATTTATTTTTAGTTGTTTAATAGAGATAGGCCTTTTTGTTAAAATAATAGTAAATTTATTTCCGAACGAATAGTATACATACGCCCATGTAAAATAAATTTAAAAATGATGGTAAAGTGTTCTTAATAAGGAAAAAAATAATACAATATTCACATTATGGAATACATACAAGAAAATACAATACATATATGTATACAGAAAAAATCTGAAAATCACCAAAAAATCAGAAACAAATATTTTTAAATACTTTTATTCGCGTTGGATTAGATCAACTGAAAACAACGACAATTTTCATTCCAAAAGCAAAGACAATAATCACTTAAAATACTCTTATCTAGCTTATTTTAATAATATTTTTTTTATACAAAAATACATTTTTAGTAATTATTTAGTTAATTGAGGGCAATAATCCAAGGCATTTAAACTCACGGTCCATATAATAAAAACCAAACTAAACAAAAACAATACATGTTTCTTCATTCGTGCCTTTTGATACAAATAACTGTGGAGTAACAGTTTCTGTTTTCCCTGTTCAATGATAACAAATTCGACTTCCATTCTACGTGTTTATGCTGGATGATGATAGGCACAATAAATAATTTTTTTTCAAAAATTGGCAGGGATGACAATGCCAATGTCCTGACAATGATAATGAGATGAAAATATTATTGTATTTTTCGGGCAAGTTTTTGGTTCGCTAAAATGTTCTTAGGGAAATTATGATTTCGGCAATTTTTCCATTAGGGCAATTTTCGTTTCGTTGTTTTGCTTTCGATCAATTTTTCTTCGGCAATTTATTCTCGGACAATCTTTTGCATACCCGATACTATGTGCAGAGTCTAGCTCATTCTAACAATGGTTTTTGGCAAAAATACAGACTCAAAATCACACTGTAAAAGAGAGCTGCTGCCATGATAGAAGTTTTATTTTGTCCCAAGCAACTATCAGAAAATAATTAGGTAGAATGGTGTGATTTTCTCTCGCATGCATTTTCATAACTTAAAACAAAAGGACCTATCTCATATTCCATTTTTCTTGTAACCATTGGTATAATAGTTGATATAACAAAGAGCCCTATCTCAACATACGTCTCTTCGTCATAATGAAGAATTGTAGTATTTGAGATGGGGCAAATTTTTAAACGAATATAAAATGAAAAAGGTACAATATTGAGATGCGCAGATTCGCTATGTTACAATATGACCCATTGGGCATGTCATGACGTTGATATCTCAAAATGGCCAAAAATCGAGATACGCCTTTTCGTCATAAAGCCGACGATATGTTGTTGTAAATAAAATATATTTCTTAATTACAATGTAAAATTTATCAATTTTATTGCTTTTGACCTAAAAAAAGGCACATTTGCAGTATAAATCACAATAACACGCCAATTACAACTATGTTAAAACACCAGGTTTTACTCTAATAACACCAATACCAGTGTCACTCCGCGCACAAATTTTCTAATTATTTCGTTATAGTGACATGACAGGTATCGTCGCAACAAAGTACTAATTTATTTAAAAGTATCATTACGTCCGCCTCGCACAGGGATAAAAAACAACAACAATACGGTGAAGTGATTGATTACGATATCAAAGCAAGCGGTAATTAAATGTCGAACCCATTTTAAAATGGAACGGGCCATTAGAGAATACCGTGCGGTTTTCATACAGAGTGGATAAACGAATTGCAGCACTTTACTACAGGGATTCGATGTAAGTATGCGGCAGTGATGCCAACCCGTGGTAAATTTGCCGATTTGTGGGTAAGTTTGAGATCCAGAGGGAAAAGGGAAATTTTAACCCAAAACAGATTCGTTCATAATTTTTGGCAAATGTTATATTTTTTCATTATACCATTATACTAGAGTGAGACTTAAATAAGTGTAAATATTTTTAGGGTTTTTTTATTTCGACTCCAGAAACACGTCTATGAAGGGTTTTTCGCGAAAAAATAATTGAAAAGTTGGAATTTTTTGAATAAATTTGTTGGATTTTTTTTTGTTTTTGGCTTGGTTTGGTTTGGCTCACAATGTACCGTTTGTGTCCAGGAAGGGATCATATTTTCATAGATGTCGATTTCGATCGAAAGAAATCGGTACATTTATTTTACTTCGTATATTTTTCATTTTATTGATTTTATGGAAAGCACTGTTTATTAAAATGTTGTATCCTATGTTATAGGGCTTGTTTCTCTCTACAATTTCCTGTCTCACAATGTACCGTTTGTGTTCAGGAAGGGTTCATATTTTCATATATGTCGATTTTCGAAAGAAATCGGTACATTTATTTTATTTCGTATATTTTTCATTTTATTGATTTTATGGAAAGCACTGTTCATTAAAATGTTGTATCCTATGTTATAGGGCTTGTTTCTCTCTACAGTTTCCTGTCTCACAATGTACCGTTTGTGTTCAGGAAGGGTTCATATTTTCATATATGTCGATTTTCGAAAGAAATCGGTACATTTATTTTATTTCGTGTATTTTTCATTTTATTGATTTTATGGAAAGCACTGTTCATTAAAATGTTGTATCCTATGTTATAGGGCTTGTTTCCCTCAACAATTTCCTGTCTCACAATGTACCGTTTGTGTTCAGGATGGGTTCATATTTTCATAGATGTCGATTTTCGAAAGAAATCTGTGAATAAGAAAAATATACGTGTTTAAGCGTTTTTTCGGAAACCTGACCGTTTTTTAAATAAAAATTCCTTTGTTCCATATAGGTATTTATATTTTGTTACTTATAATTTTAGGTTATACTATTTGTTATTTTATTTGCTGCAGGAGCCAGTATCCTCTATTTTCTATATGTATTGGTGCCCCCTTTCTCTGATAGATATGTTAAAGACACCCGGTAAAATAAAAGTAAGTAGTTATATATTTATCATCTTATTCAGAAAAATTTCACCCTCTTGGAACTGGAAATTCGAAAAATCCCTTCTTGTCGAATCTGTACACCCTAGAATCAACCTGTATGCCAAAATTGAGCTTCTTACGTTGAGTGGTTCGAGCAGGATCGTGATTAATCAGTATGTCAGTCACTTAAGGATTTTATATATTAGTATAGATTTACTGCTTCTCAAAATTCTAAATTCAAAGAATTTAAAAAAAATTTCACGGGCAGCACTCTATAATAGTGTCTCCCTCAAAATTCAGTCTACCAAAATTTGCATTATTGTTTGACATTATACAGGGCAAATTAAATTCTTTCACATTAACTACAAACTGCCTGTCACTGTTTATTTAGACATAAAAAAATATTCTTTACTTTTTTAATTTTTTTAAGTGTCAACGATCTCTACCTTCGTATATCACTAATACCTTAAATTCATAAACAAAATAATTTAAATAAAATTATTGATAATGGACAATTGGAAAAATTATATAAATTAATGAATTCATTAATATTCAACCGGGGTATAGAGACAATACTTAATATTTAAATATAAAATTAATTAACAACTAAATACAGATCAATTTAATACGGATCACCATATATTTATTTAAAACAAAATATTAATTATAATAAACAAATTTGTACTTAATACTGTGGCCAGGATTTGCAATATTGGGTCGAAAAGTAACAGCGCTAAAATAAATCTCTTTCACTGAGTAAATAAATGATTAAAATATCGGCATATTTCAAAAAAGTAATAAATTATAAATAAATATTAACTTATTTATTTAAATAATAATTATTATTGTTATATCGAAAACCAGGTATTTCGACACTAGAAAAAGATATTTATAAGGAATGGTGATTTTTTTTTAATTTTTGATTCTGTGATAGTATTTCTGATTTATTGCTATTAGATGAAGCCAAATCCTAAATTAGAAATATTACTAAATAAAGATAGTTAAATCAGATTAGATTTTTAAGGCTATTGACTTGTTTCTCTAGGACAACTTGGAGACTGCTGACAGCTTTTTGTAAATAGTTTGTCATTAACCAATACCTTTGAATAAGAAGACTAAGGAAGGAGCATAATGCTATCCATGTATTCATGCATGGTGGGCGGAAAAAGCACTCTAGGGTGGGGATCCTTGACAGTTCTGTTTGACGATTCATTTGACACATTTGAAATGCATTTGAATTTGATTTGAAATTTTGTGGATTCGTCCGTCTTTACGAAGCGTCTTTTATTTTATGTTATTTATTATTTATTCTACAACTGATAGTTGTATAAAGGTAGTAAATCTAGATGGAAATTGTGGCAGAACTTAAATTAACAGTCACACTATCGCGATTTATCGAAAAAGACTCTAAAATAGTTGGTTGTGTAGCGTGCGGTAGATCTCGGCAAAAATTGAGTGAAATAATGGAACAACTTTTCGCTAGTAAGTGACTATATAATATACATACGTGTAGTAAACCGATCATTTATGAAATTCACTTAAATTAACTAAATTATATATTTTTCTTGCATTTTAGCTTTTATTTACTATTTGTCAAAGATCAGATGTCAAAGAATTTTGATACGTTAATTTGACTTACCTGCTTCAGTAGCGTATCGGATGTTTGTGTTAATAAATACTTACTATAACTTATCTATTTTTATTAGAATTATATATTTTTATAACAATTTTAATAACTACCAACATTTATTCACAATGTAAAATAAAATAACAAATTATTGAGTCTACCCCACGTCTACCCTACGTCATAGTTTTACAGTTTTTAAATAAAATTAGAACGGCACTGATAAACCGGAATTTAAGTCGGCCATATTTGAGGACCATCGCGTTGTACCTAAGATTTTTGATATGCTCCTTCCTTTGTCTTCTTATTCAAAGACTAATACATAAACTCGCACAGTCACCAAGCTGTTGCACTGACATAAAGCAACAGGTTCTGTCGTTTCTTCTTCAGAATGAGACAATCTGCAGATAGCTTTGCCGGTCAATCCCATCAGCTTTAAACACCTATTAAGCTTAAAACTTAAAATATCCTGTCAGTAAACCCACTACAGCTTTGACAATCTTTCTGTCTTTGCCATAGACAAACAAATAAAAAGAGACTGACAAATCCCATGGTAAAGAGTGGGACCGCGTTCCCGTCGCGCAACTCAGAATAACAATTTTGAAACCAATTAGCAGGACCACGGCAGGACGTACGTCTTTATTGCTATCTTTCTTTATTATGTGTGCTTTATATGAAAAAGAAAGAGATAGGTATAGAACGTATCGTAAGACATTACCGCACATTCTGGCTGGCGGAAAATTTAAATTAGCCATTATTAGTAGTATTCTTTCATTCTGAAACTGAAAATACTGATTTATTCCCTATACCACGTAAAGGAAACGTGGTTTATGGAATAAATCAGTTTAAGTGAAAATTTGCAGTTTCTTTCAGAACGAAAGAATACTACTATTATAAGGGAAATTATAAAAAAAGCAAAAATTGTACTGTTTTATAAACATATTTATTTATACATAAAAATAAATAAACTTTTTATAATATAATAACAAAAAATAATAGTGTTTATTCCACCCACCTACCAATTTTAACGGCAGGAGAACTGACTGCAGGAAACAATCGGCCAATTTTTTTAAAGGGCATTAAAAATCTCATTTTCGAAAAAATTGCCTAATTGCAATAACAAAGTGAATATCCAAGCAAAGAAGACTTTACGACAATCATGATCCTGAACCATTTTCAAGTCCAGTTTTAATCCTAAAACAAAAGTAAAATAGGTAAATTAATAAAGTTTCTGGTTACTATAAACCAGCTATAATCTACCTACCCAAAAAATGAAGAAAATTAATTGTATTAATTTGTTATGTTAAGAGAGGTTCGCAATACTTTGGACACTACTATACTTCTACTTTTTTCTTAATAAGATGATAAATATATAACTACTTACTTTTATTTTACCGGGTGTCTTTAACATATCTATCAGAGAAAGGGGCACAAATACATATAGAAATTAGAGGATACTGGCTCCTGCAGCAAATAAAATAAAAAATAGTATAACCAAAAATTATAAGTAACAAAATATAAATACCTATATCGAACAAAGGAATTTGTTCCCTATCCATATTCATAAGTCAATAAAATGGAGAGTTTAGAAAAAAAAGGTAAATCACCAAAAGAAAAATTAACAAACATGACGAATTGTCATGATGTTGTCATCTTGGTTGTCATGATGACGAAAACGAAAGGCGATTGTTCTAATTTCGATTTAGAAATTACGTTTTATATGGCTGCTTCTTTCTCTCTTGTTATATTAGAATGAAATAGTCGGCCCAATAGACTCAATGCGCAGATCAACATAAATAGAACGAAATTTTGCGTTCTGAGTTGCGCTACGGGAACGTTGTCCCTCTCATTGCCATTTAATTTGCCAGTCTCTTTTTGTTTGTTTGTCTATGGTCTTTGCTTATCAGGCCTGTCATGAATTTAGGTGAATTTTCAAATCCGAACTTTTTGCCTGTCTCTTCGCTGGTGAGTTTCTCCACCATTCTAGAGATTTGTTGTAGGACACCATTTGTTTTGTGGCCATTCTTGAGAATTCTTTTGCAGCGCCTCAGAACTTTTCTGGGCCTATGAATGGTATTGATGAGCTTTATTTGTCCATTTTATATCCATTTTTATTACCCTTGTGACCCTCGTGTTCAACCTAACGTAGCATTACTACGGTCACCCAAAAAAAATGAAATTTTTTTCTATTAACATGATTGTGGAAATGCATAGTTTTAAAGTTACAGGAGGTTAAAACTTTTTAAAAATAGGCCGTTTGTAATTATCTTGAATACCATTTTTGGGGGAAATTTACTGTAATTGTAAGGAAATTTTAATAAAATTTAGTAATAAATAGGTAATTGATTATTTTTATTTTTATTTTTTAATTGTGATTAACAAAATTTGGTTTATCTCATCGAGTAGATCGAAATAAGTAAAATACAATTTTTAATCGGCATTAAATGGCCTACACAAATCTGCTATACTAAGAGGAAAAAAAAACCAGTGGCGCACATGTTTTTTTTTTGAAAAATATCTTTTTTTTTACCCCAAACATTTCATACGAATCGCTAAAAGTGCTTGGAAGAAAATTATATATTTATATGAAATATAAATCTTATTTTTATGTGAGCAATCTCCCCACGAGAGATAGCACATGTTTTGAAACACCCTGTATAAAGATAAAATTATACAGGGTGAGTCTTAAATAAGTGCAAATATTTTTAGGGGTAATGTATTTCGACACCAGAGACACGATTATAAGTTTTTTTCCCGAAAAAAAATTGAAAATTTCGAATTTTTTGAAAAAAAATTTGCAATTTTTTTTAGTTTTTAGTTAAAAAACATAATTCTTGATAATATGGCAACATAAGTAGTAGATTAAATTTACAAGAAAGAAAATCCAGAACATCCAGTGGTTTTCAAAATTTAAGATTTTTTTTTAAATTTTCAAAGTAAAATAACTAGGTTATTTTGGACTTAATTTGTAATGGTGATGATAAAGCAAAGCCTGAATTTCTATTAACATACAAACTGGATAAAATTTTCTCACATTTGCCAAAAATAAGCTTTAAACGTCGAGCAGTTTAAGCAGAATCGTGGTTAATCAATTACTCAACTTTTTGGAACACCCTGTATGATTTTTTAAAAATTTCAAAATATGTAAAAAAATACAAAATAAATTATGCCTGTCCAAGAAAGTGTTTTCCCGAAAGACTAACCGTTTTTTAAATAACAATTATTGTAATATTTGAGGGCGTTTTCACCCTCTTGGAATTTGAGACCTCCTTATCGAATCTCAACCCCACAGTAAATCCGTTTACCAAAAAAGAGAAGCTTTAAACGTCAAGCAGTTTAAGCAGAATCGAGATTACTCAATGGTCATATTTTATGAAACACCCTGTATATATTTTAAAAAAATCTTAAAATATGTAAAACAACGAAATAAAATATACGTGTTTAAGAGTTTTTCCAAAAAACTCACCAGTTTTTAAATAAAAAATATTCGAATATTTGAGGGTGGTTTCACCCCCTTAGAATTCGAGTTTCGAAAAATCCCTTCTTATCGAACCTCTACACCCTAAAGTCAATCCGTTTTCCAAAAATCAGCTTTTTACGTCAAGGAATTGCGGAATTTTGGCTTTTTTATATCGCAATTTGTAAACAGCGCTTATTTGTAAACAACGACCATTTTTAGAGGGGTATTTTAGATAACAATCAATATTTAGAAATATTTTGACACCCTGGAAATACTACCACCGAGCATGTCATTGTTGCAACTTGCAACTGCCCTGGCGGTGACCGCCTCATACTCTTTCAGATATTTAGCAATAAAATAAAGAAACCTGTTATTTTTAAGCTGTTATTTTAAGCTGTTTTTTATAAATAACTATAACAGTTTCAAGTGTTATCTAAAAATAACAGTTTTGCCCATCACTAATTCACAGACCGAAAAGAGAATAGAAGCCTTCGAAATGTATGTATATAGACGGATGCTGCGAATCTCATGGGTACAAAGGATCACCAACGATGAAGTACTCCAGCGCATGCAGAAACAAAAAGAGATACTGAACACCATCAAGGAAAGAAAAATGCAATACCTGGGTTATGTGATGAGAGGTGGTAGATACGAGATACTGCGCCTCATAATAGAGGGCAAAGTGTAAGGGAAAAGATCAGTAGGAAGACGCCAGAATTCTAAAGAATGGCTAAAAGATTTGAGGAGATGGTTTGTACGCTCGTCTGCGGAAATCTTCCAAACTGCAGTTTCCAGAGCCACAATTGCCATTTGGATCGCCAACCTTCGGCAGGAGAGGGCGTGGTAAGATGAAAATGGAAACCAACTTTTCATGGTCATCACATTGTCATAATCTTATATCCATTGTGTAACGACGCTTGTTTTTTTTGCTTTTTGTATTTTTAAAATTGTATTAATTACTCTTTTTATCGATCGCTTTTTATCTAGCCAAGGATGCAAGTGTGTTCAGTGAGAAGTTAATTTTAAGTTTGTTGCAATTATATTTCTATTTTTTTTTCGTTGGACTTTTTAAATAATCGTAAAAATGACTAGAAAATATGTTTCTTGTATCGAGATCTACCAGCCCTGAAAATATTTGCACTTATTTAAGATTCACCCTGTATAGATTCACTCTACCTATTAATAAATTAATTATTTAATAAACGCATGAAATGATAATAAATATGAATAATAAAACAAGCTATAAAATTAATTTAATTGAATATTAACAAGCGGAAACATACGACATAAAACGAACTCCATGCCAATCTGAAAACCCAAAAAGCGTTATTTATATTTTTATTAAAATACTCCCTAGCCACCCACTACAAACAAACAAATGTAATTGAGCCAATTCTGCAGTTGACAGCAAAACATTTTATTGTCACAATAAAACCCACAAATACTATTCAAAATACTCGACTAATAAAAAACTGTAAATGTTTTGCTAGACAGTTCTGGAATATTTATAGTGATGTAAAAACATGGTTGTGAATTGATATGTTGGGAAAATTATTTATTTATTTATACTTTAACAGCAATCGCCCTAAGATTTACATTTTCTTATATAGGGTGAGTCTTAAATAAGTGCACATATTTTCAGGGCCTTGTAGATCTCGATAAAAAAATACCTCCAAAGTAACCGAACTATTTTATTTTGAGAATTTATAAAAAAAAAATATTTCTTTCTTAAATTTTGAGATCCACTGCAATACATAGGCAACTTTAAACCTAACAGATGGACTAGATCTCAAATAAGTAATAGAAGAAGATGAAGAAGAAGAAGAAGAATATTTTCCCTGACAAAAAAAAACTACAATACAATAAATAAATAAATAAATGCCTTTATTGTCAAAAAATTTGTCAATTTGTTGACAAAGGTAAACTAACAAACAAAGTAAAAAAACAAGGTACACAAACAAACAAACAAAAGATAACACAAAACATTATACAAATAATATTGTCAGTCTTATTGTTAAAATAAACATTTATAAATGTTTATAATGTCAAAGAACAAAAAAATAAAAATAATAAATATTTAGCTAGTTTATAGTAAAATATCAATGACCTCTAAATAAATTCATTTCGATGTCATTAGTAAATATAGCAATAGCAAACATTAGACCAGTGTTTACAAGATCAAATTTGATTTTCAAAATATAATTCATTTACGGCCTTGTCTAGTAAATAAGAGTTCAATGCTTTGCGAAATGAAAAAAATGATGTTATGGATTTGATTTGAAATGGCAGGTGATTGTGCATTTTTTTCGAGTTGTATAATATTGAACTTTTAACTAACTCTGAGCGTGGGGTAGGTAGATAAAGATCTTGCTCCCACGTTCTTGAGTGGATAAGTGTGAGATGGCCTTTCTTGAGAAGCTGATACATGTTTACGTATTAGGCAAACGGATTCAAATATAAATAAGGAAGGAAGAGTCAATATTTTTAATTTTTTAAAGAAGTCCCGGCAATGAGTTCTGCTGTTTAGTCCCAGTGAATATCGAACAGCTCTCTTCTGGAGCCTGAAAATGCAGTCAAATTGAGTCGCAGAACACGTACCCCAGAATGGAAGGGCATACCTGAGGTGCGACTCAAAAAGTGCATAATAAACAGTTCTAGCCACTGACAAGTTAAGCTCCTTAGAAACAGAACTTAATGCAAAACAGGCAGGGCTCAATTTTTTCGACAAAGCTACGATATGTATGTCCCATTTCAGAGAATTGTCCACAACAAGCCCCAAGAACTTTACAGATTTGACGACGTCAATAGTGGTGTTGTTAAGTACAAAAGGCTGCAACGAGTTTTTATACGACAAAGCTTTAGTTTTAGAAATGTTGAGACTCAGGAGGTTCGAATAGCACCAAGATTTAATGGTGATTAAGTCATTTGATATAATCCTATGAAGTGCCGTGATGTCCTTGTTGCTCCAAGTGAAGCTAGTGTCGTCCGCAAAAGACATATTTTGCCACTGATGTTTATGTTAGCAATGTCGTTAATAAAAAAGAAGAAACAAAATAGGGCCTAGTACTGAGCCTTGTGGTACTCCACATTCTATTGGCTTGCTAGAAGACAACGTGGTATCCACCCTCACAAGTTGACTTCTGTTGTTCAGATACGACTTAAACCATTCGAGAGATGATCCCCTGAACCCATAGTGCTGCAGTTTATTAATTAAGATCTTATGATTTACACAATCGAACGCCTTAGAAAAATCACAGAAAATTGTTGCTGTAGAATGATGGTTGTTTAGGCTGGAGTAAACTTTATTAAGGAGGAAAACGTAGCGTCATTTGTGGACTTGTTGCTTAGAAATCCAAATTGATATTCAGTAAGTATTTTGTACTTAAACAGAAAAAGATACCAGCCTTCTTTTAACCAACCTTTCTATGATCTTAGATAGCGTTGGAAGGAGTGCAATTAGGCGATAGTTAGAAGCTTCATCTTTGTCTCCTCCTTTATGCAGAGGAATGATTATTGCCGTCTTAAGACATTTTGGAAAAATACCATTTTGGAACGACATGTTTATTAAAGCTGTTAGGTGATTCAGAGTGCTTTCTGGCAGATTCGAAAACATTTTTAAAGTTAGCCCGTCGGCCCCACAAGAGGATTTATTTTTAATGGTATTAATTGTACTGCGAAGCTCTTCTAAAACTACGGGCGAAAAAAAGAAACTGTGTAAGTTTATAATCAATATCATTAGAGAGATAAGAAAGTGGATCATGAGGAGGACATATGGTATTAGTTAAGTTTTTCGCTACATTTACAAAGTAATCGTTAAGGTTCTCAGGTGAGGTAGAGATATTGCTAGACGAAGCTCTCTCTCTCTCTCTTTGTTTCTCAACTCATTCACAATAGACCATGTTTCTTTAGCAACATTACCAGAATTGACTATTCTCCTATTATAATAAAGGTCCTTAGCGGCTCTTATAGTCTTATGATACATTTTTCTGTATAGTTTTACGTAATTGTGGAAGAAGAGACTGTCTAAGAATTTTTTTAAGTGAGATAATGAACACATGTTTTTAGAAGATATGCGTAGACCTTTAGTGGTCCAAGGTTTATTATGCTTATTTTTTATAGGCCTAAGATGAAAGGATTTGAACGCTAGACTGGTTAATGTTTTTACGAAAATAGAAAATTCGGTGTCGACATCATAAGAGCTAGTATCCCAGTTGGTTGTTTTACATAAGTGGCTGAACTTTTGAGCATTCTTTTCTGAAAAAATACGGCATAATTTACTAGGGGCATTTTTGATTTTGGACTTCATCGAAAATTCAGTTAAAACTGCTTTATGATCAGAGAGACCCGAGCTAAAGACGTTGCAGGCGATGGAGTTAGGATCAAAAGATGACACAACATAGTCTATAGTACTAGATCTGGTATTGGATATTCTGGTAGGTGAGCCTACATGCATGGCTATTCCAAAAGAATCAAAAACGAACTGAAGAAACTCCTGAGCAGCACATACACTAAGAAAGTCAATATTAAGATCACCACACAAAATTAATTTGCTTTTTAAGGGCAGGGACTCAAGCAAGCTTAGTAGATTATGACAAAATAATTGCACGTCAGAGTCAGGTGTTCTATAAATACAAATAATGTAAAGGTCATAAGCATTATGGTGGACAATGGAAAATTCGAATACTTTTTCAGATAACAAATCACATTATCATAGTACCTCCATGAGAAAAATTTGTTCTATTAATATACATTGATCAATAAATTACAAATAGTTTTTTTAATACATATTAGCACAACTAGAACCAAAAATTAGAAATCAATAAAATTTTTCATTGCTTGCACTGTAAGCCAAAAATTGAAAATTTGCCAAAATCCATTTACTAAAGAACCAGAACGAACAACTCAATTACAATAAAACACACTTTACGTTTAGAATGAATTCAGTCTATCACGATTCCAATTTGAAAGAAACCTGTGGAGTTTTTTCTACGCCAATTATATCGCAAGTCAATTAACATTTTCAATACATTTATGTTTTTCGTAATGAGATAATTGTGTCTAATTTTTTTAACGGTTTCTCCGCGGTATATAAAAATAACTATTAAATTTAATTAAACAATCTAATTTGCATAATAAACAATGTCTGTATGTTAGTGATCGGTATTTATAGACCGGGCTGCGTTGTATGTATTTAAATAGAATTTATAGCCGTTTCCGGTGATGTAAACAAGGTTTCACCCTGTAGAACTAAATGTTTAACGCTGTTGGTTAAGGTCGTTCATCTGGTTGAAATAATCTAATTACGGTGCTATATTTATAGGCCAATTCTCCCAACAACTGATTGTAAAAATATACGGTAAAAATTCGCACGTTTTTGGGTTCACGTGTTATTGCCACAGATTAGAAGACGTGCTGAGGTGGAAGGTAAACATGATCTCAATGAAATCATGCACAAAATAAGCACGTGCTACATTTTTAGCAATGGTCATGAATTAATAGTAGTATTTAAATGGGTGATTTGATTGTAATTGAGATTTTTTCTGTTCGGTACGATTTCATTATTATAAAATAATTCGAAACATGACTTGTTCGTTTGAATGGCAAGAAAACATTAGAAATATATTGAGGCACACTGTTTATTCCCGCCATCTATAGGCCGGTTGATATATGAATCCTAGCTCATCCACTATTTACATTTTAAATATTTTAAACTCTCAATTCCATGACAGCTACGGTCCACATTATATGACATTCAAACAATTTAATTTTAGAAATGGACAGTCACATGTCTTCTCTTTATGCCACAGTGGTTGTGGCTATCACCACAAAACATCCCCCTTTAGAACTTTTTCTTTAATGGTCATAAGCGGGACTAAAAGACAAACCGCCCGAACAAACACTAGAGGCGCCACCGGTCATCAAATGGTATAAAAATTGCGAAAACTTAATCATCTAATTTTGACACAAGGAGTCGCGCTCAACTTTTTCAATTTTAATTCAATATTCATTGTTTTCAAACTATATTATTAGACTTTGTTGTATTTTGTGAATGTATAAATGTTTTCTTAGTATAAAGTTGCATTATATTAATTTAAATTATATTACATACGTATTGAAGATTTAAATATTATGACATATATGTCAGTTGCCGTCTAAAATGTCATCTTGATAACAAAAAGTTTGTTATTGTCCAAAGTAGTTAAAATCATGTTAAAATATTAAAATTTACAAGTTATAATTAGATATTTTATATTATTTCAACAACAAACACATAATAGTACAGCGTAATGTTGATATGCAGGTCCAAAACAAAAAGTGCCGTTATATTTTTCAGTTTTCGTTGTCAGGCGCGGAAGTTTCAGTGATTTTAGTGTTGTAGGATAATTTTATTGGTGAAATAGAAATATTGCGTTTGGATTGCAAAACTAAAAGTGGAAGTTTTATTGCAATGTAAGTAAGCGTTTGTCCATTTTATATTTTACTTTTTTCATACCGATATACATATATTGAAATTTTATAATTTGTATATAGACCCTTATAAAACCAGCTTGTAATAAAACAAGCTTGTAATCCTGTAATTGACATAATTGTTATGTAATATATTCCATTTAAATGTAATATATTACTTTACAATACAATTAAAAAAATGTAAATCTAAAAAATATATTAAAAATATATACAGGCATTAATTGAAATTTTTTGAGTGCGAACAAACACGAGAGGCGCTTTATTATTTACTTTCATATGAATGATAATGTTACATAAACACTTTTAAATAATTATGACGCCATGTTTTTTAAGAAAACGCCCGAAATTCGGATGCCTGAAAACTGAACTTGAACGTTTTGATATTTTGACGTTTACCTCTTTTTGTTTCCTAGCCTACTACTATAATTTTTAGACCATATAATCCTAAGCGGCAGCCCAACATGATTTGTTCTCTTAATATCTCCGGTTAGAAAGAAGATAGCGAGTTGCGGTTTGCGCTGATATTTTGCAAATTTTGTGCTCTATTTAACTGTGCAAAAAGAAGTATAGCTTCCTATTTAATTTTTTTACGCAAAAGCGCAATATCTGTTATAATGTCAAACAGCGCCCTCTAGCTATCACGAAAAAAATTGTGGAAACAAAATTTATACAGGAGATCATTAAGGAAGAAAAGCTCCTAGTTTGTTTAAATCGCGTAACCTAAACCAGAGTTATCCTTATTTTAATATAAAAGCAACTTTAACCTTCCCCCACCACTTTATTTTATGAGATAGAGCAAAATACTTATATCAAAAAAATTACAAATTTCCCGATGATTACAATAGTAATATTTAAAATACCTGTTCACCTGCATATTTTTGAGAAACCCCCTGTTTTCTGATTGGCTCTTAGAGAAACGCCTCCTAGCGGGCATTTTTCGAACTTGAATATAATTTCCAGCGATTTCTCTTGTTCGATTTACTCATTAGAATTTTTTTGCCAAAGTTATACGATAAGTAGTTTCTGAGATACCGCCGGCGTCCATTCTTAGTTGGCCACCCGGTATACACTGTTTTTTAAATATTTATATGTTTCATATTTTGCAAAAAATGCATTTAAAAATTTAGAAAAAAACAAAAAAATGCAAGAAAATATTCATTGAAGAGAAAAAAACGTCATTTATACCCCTGTAGCTTATGACATACAAAAAATAAACTATAAAGGTTAATTTAATGTAGGTAATCGAATCCGTAGCGCTCCTACCATTTTATAATATCCAATTTCATTTCGCTAGCCTAAAAACAGCAAGCGAATTCGATTTTAAAAATGTTTTACGATTCAAGCATGGAACTTTGGATTCTTTTTTTGATAAAACAGCTTTTATAAAACTGAAATGGACTGAAAACTGACGACTTTCAAAGGAATCGTCGCATATCTACGAGAACATAAAAATAAAGTTGAGGTTGTTTAATATTTCATGTTAATGATAGGAAACATCGACCAGGGTTGTAGCTGTAGCGTATTGAAAATATGTTTATTTCAAACGTCACAAAAGTATTATACAGGGTTGTTCACCACATACGACACGGAGTATTGTAGCTAGACGATTATATTTTTACAAATTTCGGGTTTTGGGTTCATGAAGGACTATTAGAGGTACAATTTAAAAATAATTTTACAAGATACAGAGTGTCCCAAATAAGTAAAAAATATCAAAGTTGTATTTTTTTTAAATGGAACACCCTGTATATTATTATATTTTTAGTTTCTACGATTAAAATAAAGGTAAATTTGATTAAGGTTTATTATACTTAAACCTTACCGTTTTTGAAATATTTTAAATTTTGTGAAATTGCAGTAAAAATTTTAAGGCTTCATTTCTCCAAGGGTATCAAAGTTTTTAATACTAAATATTTACTGAAGTTTATTTATTGATCAGTTATTGTGTTGCAATAATAAAAATAATACTACCTTATACAGAGTGTCTAAAAATTTATTTTAAATAATTTCTAGCTTTTTTTAGCTTGTCTATCAAATTGTATTATACCACTTTTACCTATCCCTTCAAGTTTTCGTAGAAAATGCATTTTCTTATAATTTAGACCTCATTTATCAATATACCCATGGAACAATGACATTTTATTATTGAAACCTATGGAATATTAACATCATATATTGACATTCTAGTAATATTATCGTTTTGCTAAAAACGATAATGTTGTATGCAAAAAAAACTATTTAAATCTTTATAAAAAAATATACCATTAATTAAATATAACACCATTATTTCCGCCCATATACTAATTAATTACATACTTAATTGTATTCGTTAATAAATTATTCTAAATAAATGTGGATTTGAGTCAGAAATCAATATAATAATAAGTTATCAAAATTAAAGTCTCTGTTGTTATAAATAAGCATTTATTAAAAAATGAAATATCATTTTTAAGGTGTTAGTTTTTATCACACTGTCTAATACCCATACAAAATTCAGTTTTTTAGTATTTGGAGCAATTATTATTAATGAACGCAGTCAGTTAATGTAGTTTGAATACTGGAATCATATTAATTGAACCTTATTTAAAATAAATTTTTCACACACACATAAGTATGTATGACACTCTGTATAAGGTAGTATTATTTTTATTATTGTAACACAATAACTGATCAATAAATAAACTTCAGTAATTATTTAGTATTAAAAACTTTGATACCCTTAGAGAAATGAAGCCTTAAAATTTTTACTGCAATTTCACAAAATTGAAAATATTTCAAGAACGGTAAGGTTTAAGTATAATAAACCTTAATCAAATTTACCTTTATTTGAATCGTAGAAACTAAAAATGCAATAATATACGGGGTGTTCCATTTAAAAAAATACAACTTTTATATTTTTTACTTATTTGGGACACTCTGTATCTTGTAAAATTATTTTTAAATTGTACCTCTAATAGTCCTTCATCGAACCCAAGACTTACAATTTGTAAAAATCTCATCGTTTATCTACAATACTCCGTGTCGTATGTGGTGAACAACCCTGTATAATTATTATAGTATTATATAAAAAGTAATTTTAACGCCTATAGGCGTAAAATAGAGCACTTTTACGCCTAAGCAAGCACAAAAGTACGAAAATATATTATTAAACTGACATAAAGTGTCAAATTCAACGAGCGCAACCATAGTTTCCCGATATATAATTATATACAAGGTATTACTTTTAAAACTTCACATTGCTCCGTGATCAGCAACGTTGTCGTTTATTATTTGACAATTATTATAATGTCAGTCATTATTTTGTATAATATCATGTTGCTGTTGAATCTTTGTGAGTAATTCTCATTTTTTGCCTATTTTCATAGTTTTTTTAAAAAATTGTACTTTTAAGCACAAACAGTTCTTTTAATAACTAAATTTTCGAGTTTTTGTATTGTATTTCCTGAAATTGTGTGTTGCGATATGGTGAAGTATTTAAACAGTCGAAGCAAAGAGCTTGTAGCTTCCCTGATAAACTATTTTAAACGAGAACGTGACAATAAAGGTTCTTTATTACCTTTAACTCCAGTCACAGAGAAGTAAGTTTGATTGATAAGCACCTTATATCACTTTCAAAATTATTTCTACGTTAGTTTTTATTAAATTCTGTGATTATTATTTCGTGCATTAATGGCACCCTCTTACTTCTTTTCACATTCCGTCCGATCTAAAAATTTAAATATAAATAAATTACATAAAAAAGCGGATAAAAAAAAATAAAAAAATAATAATAAAATTAAAATACTAAATAAAATAAATAAATACAAAAATAATAAAACAACAAACCACAATTTTTCGTGCTGAAAAAAATCATGGGAGTGTTTCGGAGGTCGAAATATAAATACCAAAAAAAATTTTTTTTTTGGTGGTTATGTTTTTAATACTTAGTATTTATTTACGAGATAACCTTGTATTTTTTAAATAGAATTATTATATATTATAAAGTATATAATACACGTAATATAATGACCTTTACCCATCCCTAATGGCGAGGTATCGGACTGTGTCGAAAAAAGGACGAAAGAGCATAATCGAAACTGCCATTAACCGTATTAAAAATAAACTCCAGAAAATGCACTTTTTCTGGACGCAAAATGGGAGAGAGTGACTCAGTTTTAAAAGCTCCATTTCCTTAGAAACAGAACTTTATTTCTGTTGCTTTTTTAGGTCTCATTTATTTTTTATAAACCTGTAATTACTAAAAAAACATAGTAATAAAGGAAACTAAAGCTTCTAGATCAACTAACAATTATAAAATTAACTAATCGAATATTCTGAGCTTTCAGTTAGCCTTTTTCTATAAAAAAAATTATGAGTGCACTACTTCTTACTAACAGCTATTAAATTAAAAGATTTGAAGGAAATATATTTTTTATGACTGCTTTTTATAAATAAACAAAATACGAGAAGCGGAAAAAGCGGCCAAAAAACCCAACATATATGCTTATTCTCGGCATTAAGTTCATCAGACCGAAGGGAACAGCCATTCGACGACCGGTTTCGGAGATTTTTCTCCATCGTCAGGCCGACTTTGCTGTAACCCTCGATCTGACCAACGAAAAGCAGATAATAGCATTTGAGTACAAAACGTACTACTATGGCGAGAGTGCTAGACGCTCTACGCCATCTAGCGGCAGCTGTGACAATCACAGATCGTACCGCCAAAATTAAAACCAGCGGCCTACTGGACAAACATGCTTGCTTCATCCACGATACCGTATATGGAGCTAAGAAGGCTTAGGTAGGGTATATATAAATAAACAAAATACGATTTTCCGCTACTCGTATTTTGTTTATTTATATATATATATATATAAGGCAACCAGTAAACACAGAATATATATTTCTTTTGCATCATCAAAATTGTCACTCTAAATTTTACATAACCAAATTGTCACTCTAAATCGCTGTCTTTTTTAGACAGATGTCACTTGTCTTGTCATTATTCAATTCATTATTCGAATTCTCAGAATGTTGTTAACAAAAGTTTCATCTTAAAATAAAATTTTAATCAATCACAATTGTTTATCTACATCATTTACCGGATTAATAATACAGAAATTACAGCTCAATTACTAATAATTAATTATTTATAGATATTTACAGTAATTTTATTAAATTATACGAATATTATATCTGTCCCTTCGAAACAAACTAATAATATTTGATTGGACGCTCTATTTACTTATTTCTCTAACGAAACAATCCCCGTTTAAAATTCTAAGCCTCAGCTTAATATAAACGACTCGATATCGCTTAAAAGGCTCTACGTAATTAATCAGTTTATTGTGTAACAAATAACGTAAGTCAAGCGAAGGGCTTTATTGTATTGTTTCGTAGGGAAACGATTGTTCTGGAAATGTGGAAAATCATAAGCAAATTTCCGCGAGGTGGGTTATATTGTCTGGGGTGTATTTGAGTGAAAAGACGTGAAATAATATTTAATCTCATTCAATTTCGGTTCATTATTGTGTCAATTAACTAATTGTACTGATACTAAACAATGCCACTGCTACAAAAACACCAAAAAAACATAAATATATTATTTTATTTACAACCACATTATGTAATACTAACATTACTGACTTTTAAAAAATTTGAAAGTGTCATATTATCTACATTTCTTCCCTCTTCCATTTCCCTCACCCATTTCCCTCACTCTGTTTTTCTTATTTCTCGCCTCATTTAATTAAGCTAAATATTCTTGTAATATCTTTATTAAATAATTATCTAACATCAATAAAAATAAACAAGAAGATTAACAATTATAAATGAAGATTTTAATAATATATTTGTTGAAATTAATGGTCAAATTTGACTTATTTTACGCGTTAATCGATATTGTTTTACTCATTGAGGTTTAACTGCTGCAAAAACTTAACTCCATCCCCCTAGATGCTTCAGATGTAAAATATCAGCTCCGCTATTTACCAGCAATGTAGCCGCTGTTCGTCTAAAAGCATGACTTGTGTATGTTTTCGCATTGGGAAGCTTCAAAAAGCTAGCAATTTTGTACGGAAATTTAGATATAGAATTGTATCCAAAGGGTTGATTTCGAGCTTTTCCTAATCGATATTGAACAAAAAATCTTTCATTTTCAATATCTTTTCGTAACTGTATAAATTCTTTCACGATTTCTATCCAACTTGTGTTAGTTATCATAAATGATCTGCTCTTATAAGTTTTTGTATCGGGAGTTTCTATGCAAATTTTGTTTTCTAAAATATCAATATGCGTAGTTTTCAGCTTCAGTAGCTCATTACTTCGACATGCCTCAAGGCGGGTTCTCACTTGTCAGTTTCCCTGACGCAGTCTGATTGATTCAGTGATACTGAACAAATAATGAACGTCAGAACACATTTTCATGTTAAATGATCAGTAAATTCGTACTTTCAGTTAAAGTGAAAACCAGTTCTACTTTTTTTCATTTTTGACTGATCATTATCGAATAATGAATAGAAACTGAAGCGCGAGAACTACATTTTCGTGATTTGTTCAGTTTACAAGTTAAAGTTAATTAATTATTTTAATATATATCTCCAAAAAAAATCGCTTTATGGGTATTTCGCAACTGCACTGCAAGAAAATCTACAAAATAAAATAAGTTATTTTTGTAAACACTTCTGGGCGTTAAACCTAAACGGACACTGCTTGTCAGAAGTTATGTTTACAGTTATACAAATTTGCCTAACAAAGAAAAAAATGCTTAACGTTTCGGAAAGTCTATCGTCGGAAGCAAAAAAAATCAAAGAATAAAGAAAAAAAACTATTTAAAATATTTAAATTCAAACTATTTTGAGAACACTTTAGTTTTCAAAAACGTTTTCTTCTTTTCTGATTCACCAGAATATTCTGTAATTCATTTTCTAATTGTAAACAAACTTCGCGAACACCTGGTTTCAATTTTGTTTCAACCATTTTCATGTCTACGAAATCACCACGTTAAAATGTTTGGACCAACTGAATACTGAATGTAGCAAAACATGAAACGTGTGAATACAATCGTTGATTTTTATTTTTCATTGAAAGTGAATCAGTCAGACTGCGTCAGCGAAACTGACAAGTGAGAACCCGCCTTCAGACACACCTACTATAAACGCAACCTAAAACAATGAAAACAAATATTTAAAAACAGAAAAAGAAAACATTTAAAAAGTCTTACTTTAATAAGGAATTCTTGAGGTGATATTTTGATATGTCAGTCTTTTTCCTTAATTCTAGCATTGTCCGTATCAAGCTGTACGTAGCCCAAAGAGTAGATGGAATTTTCTGCCTTGCCATGTCGCTAAAATATGCCATCAAGACTGTCTCCGAAGCAATATTCTTAGCATTTCTTTCGGCACACCATTTTTCGTATACTTTCAATGCTATTTCATATCGCCCCCTTCATATCTCTTTTTGCAGCTTCTGTAAGTTCTGGTGGTGTACCAATATTAAAGTAGTCTTCATTATCAGAACTTTCCGACAACTTTCTGGCTTTCTATATTATATAAATTTGAAAAAGCGAACGAGACATTCAAAACTGTCACCTAGTTGTTTGTTTTGCTGTTGAAGGTTCGCGCCATAACCATAGATAAAAGAAAATAATCTACTGTTAAGATAGATATGAAACTTAATAGTAAAATTTTGGGTCAAAGCGCCCCTCCGTGTTTTTAGTGAAGACTACGTTTAACCCAGCGCCTTCGCCTTTTCTGCTGTAAATGTTTTTTTATGTTTATATTTGAATTCAAAAGATTTATTTTTAAAGTTACACTGATATATTAGTATATCAGAGTAACTTTAATAAATCTTAAGAATATATATATATTTTACAATTTATTTTTTTATTTATTTTACAGAGTTTCATGTAAATGATCGTAAGTCGACTGGCTGTCTAATGAATAGACCGAGATTTATAGATTTTAAAGCGAACGAAAAGAAATCAAACAACGAATACATACCATATATTTTTCTTTTATCTAAGATACATACCTTATCATCTTTTGGAAACACGTACATTTTTGCAGTTTTGTTAGTTTCTTTGCAAGATGCAACACAACAAGAAAACACCATTTTTACAGTTAATAAATAATAAAACTATATCTGACTATGATATTTAAAATTTAGATAGATAGAAAATTAAAAAACAAACGAGTATTTGCAAACGCAGGCCCAAATTCAATAAAAATCAAAATTTTTCCTGCGAAAATCAGGCTTTTTTCACTAAAAAGGTATTTTTCAGAGAGAACATTAATAACTAAAGTGGGAGAGACCGATCAACGTTAATTTTTGAAGACTGTGTTAGTGGCGCGACCTTTGGCGTCTAACCCGAACTATGAGCGCATTATCGATATAGTAGGTTGCGTTCATACCTATATACTGGCGCCAAAAATTTAAAATTTGTGTATTTGGAACCGAATCTTAATCTTTCAAGTTTAGAATAAGAAATCTTCGTAGTTTTTTTAGATTATTTTGTTGACAACAAAAATTTATTATTAGACTTTAAAGCATTAAAACCTATAAATAAAATACTGTTTAGGAACATAATAATTTATTTAACTCCATACTCCTTGCCATACTCCAACTCAAGGCTGCAATCTTCAATATCTTTTTTATCTAACTTGGTTGGGAGTGAACAGGTGATTATTATGTGCAATCATTATTACTATTAGGTATTTTAAAATAATTACCGAGATAAAACTTACCTTTAAAGGAAACGTTTTGTCTGGATCTCAACCACAAAACAAAAATTACAAAAATGCCGAATAATCGTGGAATCTCAAATAATCAATAATGACAATCATATGACAATAATCTTCTCTTCTCACAAGCTAAAAGAACAGGTATTTTCGGTTAAAAACAATTTATTACTCCGATTATCAACAGATTTTAGTTATCTCCTTCGAGAGCTAAGAAATAGAAAAAGCTACTGACAATCTAATTAATCCTGTCAAATGTTTAACTTCCAAAGTTGAAAACTTCCTTTTTTGACCGCCTAAACGCTATGCGCGTCTGGGATGCGCGGTGACAAAATAAACTTGTCTACGAAATGCACTATTCCACAAGCCCTCTCACTATAGTTATTAGTGTTTTCTCTGGTATTTTTTTGATTTATCAGCAGTCATTGTCAAGTTGACAATATACAGAGTGTTTTCGAATTAGTTTAAAAAAATTAAGGTGTGATTCCTCATGTGTTCTTAAAACAATTTTTATATAACCATTGGGTCTAAAGTACTTCCTTTGTGATCTACAGGGTGTTAAAAATTAAAAAAATCGATTTTTTTGCTTAACATAAATGGTACAGCTGGTTCCAAAAAAAAATGAATACGACTCTTTACACATTTTTTTCGAATATTTGGGCAGTGTATATTTATGGTGTCAAGTATTTTGACATATTAAGGTTATTGTGACATTGTATAAAACAACTTTGCTTTTGACAAAGTGGCAAATAAATTTTTCAGAACGTCAGTATGACATGAGTAGTGAAATGGGGAACTGGTATCATAGAAGATACTGCCCGAAATAATAAAAATATGTTTTAAATCGTATTCAATTTTATTGGAACCAGCTGTACACCACTGCTTTTTTAAAGAAAATATATTTTTTTCTTGACTGGCCATCCTTTTTCAACCAAATTGATCTTTTGAGTTTTTCTTGTTCATCAAACGGTTGTCGAGAAAAAAATAAATATACTTATTAAGCTTATTAAATATAATATACTTAAGCCCGCCTTAATTCGTTTTCTAACGATTTTTTATATTTTAGATTAATTAGGAAACACCCTGTATATGCATATCACAGGCAACTAAATAAACTAGTAACCTCTAAAAATTTTTTTTCCTACCACTAGCGACATACCGTGTTTTAGTGTGTACTAAATTATTTTATCAAAATTTCACCATATAAATTTCCAGGCAATGGCCATAACAACCACTCGTACCGGTAACTATAGATATGGAAATGCCAAAACAGAAAACGACAAATTTTCGCATATTTATTTTTTTTCAAAATAAAATACTGTCCCTATTTTTTAATTAATGATGTGGTTGTGAATAAAATAGTATACAAATCTCGGAGGAAAGTTTTCATTATTGTATCGAGATTTAGTTTATTATTATTTTTATTAACAATATCAATCTCTCGACAGTAATGAAACACTTCGCTCCTCGGTATGTAATATACTCATAATATACTATTTTCTTATTATGACATTTAAAGTGACACTTTTATAATCTTTTGACGTTTTGTAAGTTGCTATGGTAAGATCATAGACAAACAAATAAAAAGAGACTGACAAATCTCATGGTAAAGAGTGAGACCGCGTTCCCGTAGCGCAACTCAGAATAACAATTTTGAAACAAATTAGCAGGACCATGGCAGGACGTACGTCTTTATTGCTATCTTTCTTTATTATGTGTGCTTTATATGAAAGAAAAAGATTTAGGTATAAAACGTATCGTAAGACATTATCGCACATTCTGACTGGCGGAAAATTTAAATTAGCCATTATTAGTAGTATTCTTTCATTCTGAAACTGAAAATTTTCACTTAAACTGATTTATTCCCTATACCACGTAAAGAGAACTTAGTGTAGGGAATAAATCAGTTTAACTGAAAATTTGCAGTTTCTTTCAGAACGAAAGAATACTACTATTATAAGGGACATTATAAAAAAAGCAAAATTTGTTTTATAAACATATTTATTTGTACATAATAATAAATAATATTTTTATATTAATTACTTTTTATAATATAATAACAAAAAATAACAGTGTTTATTCCACCCACCTACAAATTTTAAATGCAGAAGAACTGACTGTTGCAGGAAACGATCGCCCAATTTTTAGAGGGCATTAAAAATTTCATTTTCGAAAAAGCTGCCTAATTGCAATAACAAAGTGAATATCCAAGCAAAGAAGACTTTACGAGAATCATGATCCTGAACCATTTTCAAGTCCACTTTTAATCCTAAAACAAAAGTAAAATAGGTATGATAGATTAATAAAGTTTCTGGTTACTATAAACCAGCTATAAACTACCTACCCAAAAAATGAAAAAAATTATTAATTTGTCATGTTAAGAGAGGTTTGAAATATTTTTGACACTACTACTTCTACTTTTTTCTTAATAAGATGATAAATATAACTACTTACTTTTATTTTACCGGGTGTCTATAACATATCTATCACAGAAAGAGGGCACCAATACATATAGAAAATAGATGATACTGGCTCCTGCAGCAAATAAAATAACAAATAGTATAACCTAAAATTATAAGTAACAAAATATAAATACCTATATGGAAAAAAGGAATTTGTTCCCTATCTATATTCTTAAATCAATAAAATGGAGAGTTTAGAAAAAAAAGGTAAATCACCAAAAGAAAAATTAACAAACATGACGAATTGTCATAATGTTGTCATCTTTGTTGTCATGATGACGAAAACGAAAGGCGATTGTTCTAATTTCTATTCAGAAATTACGTTTTATATGGCTGTTTCTTTCTCTCTTGTTATATTAGAATGAGATAGTGGGCCCAATAGACGCAATGCGCAGATCAACATAAATAGAACGAAATTTTGCGTTCAGAGTTGCGCTACGGGAACGTTGTCCCTCTCTTTGCCATTTAATTTGCCAGTCTCTTTTTATTTGTTTGTCTATGGGTAAGATGTTTTATTTAGCAACTACACTCCATAGATAAAGGAAATAAATTTAGATTGGAATGCTTGTCTCTCTTCCCGCTAAAACCTATACTTAAAATAAAACAACCACAAACAAGAACAGCAATTTTTTTCTATTGTCAAAGTCAGAATCTTTAAAAATTATAAAATCTTCATATACACTTATTGAGCAATCGCTACGGATACTGTACAAAATAGAGGTATCTAATTACTCAATTCACCTCCGTTCGAGAATTATCTTATTCAATCCTTCCCGATTTATTAAATTGGGATAATAAAGTTAAGAAAAGTTCTCGTCAGAGATCGCCGGCATACAAAAGAGCCCCGAAACAACCTTTTGAAGAAATAATACGTTTTAATTTTACGCGGGAGCAAAAGAAATACCGAGAAAAGAAAAACGGAAATAAATTGTACGACACAATGGTAAAAATTAGCCATCTCGTCAGCACTTTCTTTAATAAAATTTCTTGACAACGGACGGCGTTTTTTAGATGGCACTCGACCTTCTTTGAAACAAGCCAGTTTTCCAAATAAATTTGGAGAGATGTAAAGTTTCTTTTCACAAATGAGAGGGATAAAGTATAATATATTTATTATTTCGCTAGTTTCTGAAGTGAAACTTTTTATGCGCGATGGTAGTAAAAATTCAAGGCCGTGACACACGATCTCGCGAAAGGAAAAGTGATAACAATCTTGGAATTCTCATTTTTTCATGATATTTTGACGACGTTTCACAACCCATCATCAATGGCGAAAAAATCGTTCGATTTAGGCCAACTTAACCGTGTATGACACGTGTCACTGTGACAGTTAGTTTTGACGTAAGAAACGTCAAAATCGCGACCAAATTTGGTGGGTGGGCTATGTGAGCGATGGTGCACACTGTCCCACCCTGCAAAGATGGATTCGACGTTTTGTTTAAACCTTCATCAGGGCGGGGCTAAGGATTTGATATTGAAGAAAAATGTCGGTCTATTTCGCGATAATTGGGGACGGGCTACAGGATGACTCTCTAGACGTTTTGACGATGACTCTAAATGGACGAAATCATCAGGATTTTTTTTTAAATATGGGTCGATTAGAACCAAACTCGGCACGTGATTAGAGGTACCCGAATGGAGTTCTCAGATGGACAGACAGGCAGACGAAGTAAGAGGAAGTTTCACTTACGTAGTGCACACACATTTTTTATTTTTGTCACATTTTGTCGAACAATTTTCAATATCGTCAAAAAAATCATAGCCGCTGTGGTATTTCGCTTTATAATTTTTTTTATTTGGTCAGAAAATTAAAAAACAGTGTAATTTCGCTTTGTCACTTTGATTCTCTTGACAATATTTAAAATATTTGGATAAAATATACAAACTATAAAAAAATAATTTTTGATTAAAAAAATCAAGATAGTTTTAGACAATACAAAAATGTTTTTGGTAGGCCCCAAACTAATTTACTAAAGTTTCGCAAATATTCCCATCCCGGGAACCAGATTTACAGGGTGGTCCGAACTGTATTCCGGAAACTTCGGCAGCATATTCTGCAGATAAAAATAAGTAAAAAGTTCGTAAAAATGTACATCCTAAAATGCTTAGTTTCGAAGATACAGGGTGTTGAAGTTTCATTTTTATTTCGATTTTTTCCAAATCATTTCTGAAGTAACGCCAATATTTGGATGAAAATTGGTGAATGGGTGTTTTTTGAGATGAGAAATTTGATTTTGGTGTCAATATGACTCCCATTTGTAGGTGGCGCCACCTACATGTGTTTTAACTGTTTTGAAGAGTAATAACTTTTCGTCGGTACGTCAGAATATGATGTCGAAGTTTCCGGAATACAGTTCGGACCACCCTGTATAGTACCTCGAAATTCTACTACCCGCCGCTGTATAATATTAAACTACAAATAAATAATAAAAGGACTAATAAGCGAACAACGCATACCTAACTATTAATACAATTAGCGAGATCTATTCTCGCCACCGGTAAATCAACAAGTCCGTGGTTATAAATCAAATTCCGCTAAGTGAATGAGAAAACCGTTTTGTATGCCGACACCCGAGTCCAAATTAATTATACTTCCTCTCTAGCGCACTTCAGTTTCCACCGGCTTTTCTTCCATGCCAACGATATAATCGCAAATATACACTTTAACAATAGCCTTAGAAACGGTCTCAGAGAAATAGGTAGAGTAGATTTGATTTTATGAGATGGTTATTAGTCTATTCACTGTCACAAATATCTATTGTGGTTCGCTGGGGCCGAATTCTGTAACTTAAAAAACGCTAAGCGCTTTTAGACGCTCAGCGTAGATATATATGACGTTAATTTTCGCTTAGCGTGCACTTAACTACCGATTTGGGTATTCTCATCTGACGCGCTTAGCGTATTTACTGAATGCGCTAAGCGATTCAAAAACGGTTGCTTTAAAGTTTCGTTTTGCTTGTCGAACTGTCAGTAAAAATAGAAAAAATTGTGATGTTGTGCGTTCCCTTGCTCTTTATTGAAAACTGCATCTTCTTCTATAATTTCCTCAATAAGTAATTGATAATTTACGACTTGGCAGTTATAAATATTGTTCAAAACATCGAAAATGCTAAGAAACGTCTTCAATATTTCCCTCGTATTATAAGAATCTTTGAATAAGGAGACTAAGGAAGGAGCATAATGCTATCCATGTATTCATGCATGGTGGGCGGAAAAAGCACTCTAGGGTGGGGATCCTTGACAGTTCTGTTTGACGATTCATTTGACACATTTGAATTTGATTTGAAATTTTGTGGATTTGTCAGTCTTTACGGAGCTTATTTTATGTTATTTATTATTTATTCTACTACTGATAGTTGTATAAAGGTAGTAAATCTAGATGGAAATTGTGGCAGAACTTAAATTAACAGTGACACTATCGCGATTTATCAAAAAAGACTCTAAAATAGTTGGTTGTGTGTGCGTGCGGTAGATCTCGGCAAAATTGAGTGAAATAATGGAACAACTTTTTCGCTAGTAAGGGACTATATAATATACATACGTGTAGTAAACCGATCATTTATGAAATTCACTTAAATTAACTAAATTATATATTTTCTTGCATTTTTAGCTTTTATTTATTACTTGTCAAAGATTAGATGTCAAAAGAATTTAGATACGTTAATTTGATTACCTGCTTCAGTAGCGTATCGAATGTTTGTGTTAATAAATACTTATTATAACTTATCTATTTTATTAAATTATATATTTTCGTCATACTATATTGTTATATTATTATAACATAAGCAAAATCAGAATGGAAAAGATGCATATAACGTCCGCCGGACGTTATCATAACGGCCGGCGGCCGTTAAGTTTCTAAGGTAATCGTAACGTGTGTCACCTGCAACAATGACTATTTATTGTCAGTTGGACTTTTCAAAAATTGGGAAAATAGACCATAGCGAGATGTCGCGAGAAATTCCGTTGGAAATACAGGAGGAAGCGGCTGCGGCTACTCAAAATTATACTTCCGACTATAACCAGAGAGAGATATCAGCAGGAATATGACAATTTTTTGAAGTGGCGGCAGGATAGAAGTATAAACAGCGTAAATGAAGCGGTATTGCTGGCTTATGCTAAAAGAATGTCTGAAATGTATTCTCCTACATCACTGTGGACAAAGATATCCATGCTGAAGCTTGCGTTGAGAGTATATGAAAACATCGACATATCAAGGTAAAAAGCCATTATATTCTTCGATATTTAATCATACTCATCTAAATTATATTTGTTCATAGATTTGGTAAACTGTTCATGTTTCTGAGGCGCAAAAACGAAGGTTATTCACCAAAAAAGCCAAAGTTCTGTCGGAGAATGACATAAATAATTTTCTACTGGATGCCGATGATTACACCTGGTTACTCGAAAAAATTGTATTGGTGCTTGGTATTCTTGGAGCTTGTAGGCGCAGCGAGCTTTAGTCACTCACAGTTGATGATTTCGAAGATTCGGAGAAAAATATTCTTGTCTCATTAAGAAATACTAAAAATAAGAAAGATAGGAAATTTCTTATTCCAAAAAACGGGCCTTCCGTTTGATGCCTATGGTTTATACAAAAATACATCAACCTGCGTCCTCGTAACTTTGACAATCCAAAATTTTCATTGGTTACAAAGAAGGCAAGTGTGTTAAGCAAATCGTCGGTATACATACCATCGGGGGCGTACCGCAGAAAATTGCAAAATTTTTGAACTTGGAGAATCCAGAACGTTATACAGGGCATTCATTTCGTAGATCATCAGCAACCATGCTCGCCGAAAATGGTGGTGATTTACTATCGCTAAAGGAGCTAGGAGGATGGGAGTCTTCAACAGTGGCAGAAACTTACATAGAAAAATCAGTTTCAAAAGAATGAAAATAACAAATCAACTTTTTCATGATAGCTCAAAAATAATGTGTCTTTAGTGGATACAAATATTTGCCATTCTTCAGTAGCATCATCTTCTTCTATAAAATCTGTAAATCTCTGGGAAGGATTACAGATTTCTAAGAACAACAAGTGCACTTTTAATTTCCATGTTCATTATCATGAAAATGAATTTTAGTATAAGACATTATGTATTTTTATCCTTACTTGTGTTATTGTTCAATAAAATTTGTTATTAAATAGTAGTGTTTATTGCTCTAAAAATCTGCAGTATGACGAAAAATCTAGAACGCAACACGGCCGATAACAAATAACGGCCTTGGCTGCTTATGATCCTCGGCTATCGCCTCGGATCACAAACTTCAGCCCGGCCGTTATTTGTTGTTTATCGGCCTTATTACGTTAATAACTATTTATAACAATTTTACTACCAACATTTATTCACACCGTAAAATAAAACAACAAATTATTGAGTCTACTCCACGTCTACCCTACATCATAGTTTCACATTTTTTAAATAAAATTAGAATGACACTGATAAACCGGAATTTATGTCGGCCATATTTGAGGTCCATCGCGGTGTACCTAAGATTTTTGATATGCTCCTTCCTTAGTCTTCTTATTCAAAGGTTTTACCACAGTTGACTATATACCCATTGCCTGGAAACTTATATGGTGAAATTTTGATAAAATAATTTAGTACATACTAAAAACACGGTATGTCGCTAGTGGTAGGAAAAATAATTTTTAGAGGTTACTAGTTTATTTGGTTGCCTGTGATATGCATATACAGGGTGTTTCCTAATTAATCTAAAAAATAAAAAATCGTTAGAAAACGAATTAAGGCGGGCTCTTAATAAGTATATTTGTTTTTTTCTCGACAGCCCTTTGATGAACAAGAAAAACTGAAAAGATTAATTTTGTTGAAAAAGGATTTGAAAAGCCAAGAAAAAAAATATATTTCCTTTAAAAAAGCAGTGGTGTACCATTTATGTTAAGCAAAAAAATTGTTTTTTTTTTAATTTTTAACACCCTGTAGATCAGAAAGGAAGTACTTTAGACCTAACGGTTATATAAAAATTGTTTTAAGAACACATGAGGAATCAAACCACAATTTTTTTAGACGAATTAGAAAATACCCTGTATATTGTCAAAAAATACTTTTTCAGTAAAAAAAAGGCCGATTTTCGCAGGAAAAATTTTGATTTTTATTGAATTTGGGTCTGCGACTGCAAATACCGGTTTGTTTTTTAATTTTCTATCTATCTAAATTTTAAATATCCTAGTCAGAAATAATTTTATTATTTATTAACAGTAAAAATGGTGTTTTCTTGATGTGTTGCATCTTGCAAAGAAACTAACAAAACTGCAAAAATGCACGTGTTTCCAAAAAGACGATAAGGTGTGTATCTTAGATAAAAGAAAAATATATGGTATGTATTCGTTGTTTGATTGTTTTTTCGTTCGCTTTAAAATCTATAAATCTCGGTCTATTCATTAGACAGCCAGTCGACTTACGATCATTTACATGAAACTCTGTAAAATAAATAAAAAAATAAACTGTAAAATAACTATATTCTTCTGTTTTTATTAAAGTTACTCTGATATACTAATATATCAGTGTAACTTTAAAAATAAATCCTTTGAATTCAAATATAAACATAAAAAACATTTACAGCAGAAAAGGCGAAGGCGCTGGGTTAAACGTAGTCTCTATTAAAAACACGGAGGGGCGCTTTGACCCAAAATTTTACTATTAAGTTTCATATCTATCTTAATAGTAGATTATTTTCTTTTATCTATGCTATATACCTGAGAAATTGCGATGCTGTCAATATGTGCTCAACGCGTATCCAGAAAACGATTCACACGGCAAGGAGAATACCAAAATGGCATAGCATATTTTTAAGGTAAAAACACGTAGGGATAGCATATTTTTAAGATAAAATCACAATTTTCTTTTTTTAGCACTCAGCCTGTTTCTTCCTTATGGTCTTGAAAGTCTTGAAAATTAATAAAAATTCACTAGAATTTTTTTGCATAGAATATTTTTTTATTGGCATCAAATTTAACGGCCGAGTAGAAACACAATACAAAAATTATGGGTTAAAGTAGCCTAAACTAACCTTAAAAAGAACTTCGTGTTTCGATTTTCCTTGAGTTGTCTATTAGCCATTTATTTTTAATTACTGCGCCCTAGACCTTTTTTTTATATACCAAGAAGGACACTTAAAGGGCATCAGAAAAAGACACGTGTCGTTTGGCTCGAGTTCTATATACTTAGTATCCAGATTTGACCCAAGAGAAGGACAATTTCAGGAATTTAGGAAATCCTTGTACGTTTTATTGGCAGTTTGTTGTTTGTTTTAGTTTCTTTTCTGGACACAACTTTAAGGATAAAGCATTTATGGTTTCCTTGTTTGGTTAGACATTAACTTTAACTAAATCATCAAATGTCAATTTGGTTTGTATATCTTGGGTATGATTGTTTTGTACCGGGTGGCCAACTACGAATGGACGCCAGCTGTATCTCAGAAACTACTTATCTACTTAACTATACAGGGTTGTTCACCACATACGACACGGAGTATTGTAGCTAAACGATTAGGTTTTTCCAAATTTCAAATTTTAGGTTCGTTGAAGGGTTATTAGAGCTACAATTTAAAAATATTTTGACAAGATACAGAGTGTCCCAAATAAGTAAAAAATGTTATAGTTGTATTTTTTTAAATGGAACACCGTGTATATTATTCTATTTTTAGATTCTACGATTGAAATAAAGGTAAATTTGATTAAGGTTTATCACACTTAAACCTTACCGTTTTTGAAATATTTTCAATTTTGTGAAATTGCAGTAAAAATTTTAAGGCTTCATTTCTCCAACGGTATCTAAGTTTTTAATACTAAATATTTAGTGAAGTTTATTTATTGATCAGATATTGTGTTGCAATAATAAAGAAAATACTATCTTATACAGAGTGTTTAAAAATTTATTTTATATAATTACTAGCTTTAAACGGCAATAACTTGTTTATTTTAAATGGAATACTTTGAATATTTTACGAGAATAAGATGCACAATTTAATTGTCTATCAAATTGTATTAAACCATTTTTTACCTATCACTTCAAGTTTTCGTAGAAAATGCATATTCTTATAATTTAGACCTCATTTATCACTATACCCTGGAATATTGACATTTTAGATTTTTTTTAATGATGTAACAACTTTTCAAGTTCGAGTACAGATACGAATATTGTCGATATAGTTCGCTTATTTTATTAAAAGATAAAAAGCAGTTTAAATATTTTTTGTTAAAGAGAACTAATTAATACGATCCCAGTATTTCAAACTACAATTGACTGTTTACGTTCATTAATAATAGTTGCTCCAAATACTAAAAAAACTGATTTTTTTTATATTAGACAGTGTGGTAAAAAGTAACACCTTATAAATTGTATTTCATTTTTTGACGAATGCTTATTTATAACAACAAAGACGTTCATTTTCATAACGTATTATGGTATTGATTTCTGAGTCAAGTTCACATTTATTTAGAAGAATGTAATAATTAAAACAATTAGGTATGTAATTAACTAATATTTGGGCGGAAATAATGATGGTAAATAAATAATTAGTAATAATTGGTATATTCTTTTACAAAGATTTAAATAGTTTTCTTTTTGTAAACAAATGGGCTTGCAATATTATTATCTTTATTACCAGTACATTTTTTACATATTATGTTGCTTTAAAAAAACCAAAATGTCAATATTCCATGGGTATAGTGATAAACGAGGTCTAAATTATAAGAAAATGCATTTTCTACGAAAACTTGAAGAGATAGGTAAAAAATGGTATAATACAATTTGATAGACAATTAAATTGTGCATCTGATTCATGCAAAATATACAGGGTATTCTATTTAAATTAAACAAGTTATTGCCGTTTAGAACTAGTAATTATGTAAAATAATTTTTTTGACACTCTGTATAAGGTAATATAATTTTTATTACTGCAACATAATATCTGATCAATAAATAATCTTCAGTAAATATTTAGTATTAAAAACATTAATACCCTTGCAGAAATTAATTCTTAAATTTTTTTACTGCAATTTCACAAAATTGAAAATATTTCGAAAACGGTAAGGTTTAAGTGTGATAAACCTTAATCAAATTTACCTTTATTTCACTCGTAGAATCTAAAAATATAATAATATACAGGGTGTTCCATTTAAAAAAAAATACAACTATAATATTTTTTTACATATTTGGGACACTCTGTATCATGCAAAATTATTTTTAAATTGTAGCTCTAATAGTCCCTCAACGAACCCAAAACTTACAATTTGTAAAAATCTAATCGTTTAGCTACAATACTCCGTGTCGTATGTGGTGAACAACCCTGTCTATCGTATAGCTTTGGAAAAAAAATTGTAATAAGTAAATCGGCCAAGAGAAATCGCTGGAAATTATTTTCAAGTTCGAAAAACGTCCGCTAGTTAAGGGGTTTTCTAAAAAATACGCAGGTGAAGAGGTATTTTAAATATCACTATTGTAATCATCGAGAAGTTTATTTTTTTTTGATATAGAGTATTTTGCTCTATTTCATAAAATAAAGTGGTGGGGAAAGGTTAACTTGCTTTTATTAAAATAAAGATAACTCTGGTTTGGGTTATACGATTTTAGCAAACTAGGGCTCGTTTAAAAGAGCTTTTTTTCCTTAATAATTTCCTTTCTTCTTTCTTTTGCTGTAAATTGCCAGCATTCGGCACCGTATGTTAAAATTGGCTCTACGATTGCTTTGTAAATCCTTATTTTTGTTTGGATGGATGTTTTATTTGACCATAGGAGAGGGTTTAAAAGACCGATTACTTTCTTACCTTGTTGAACTCTACTATGTATATCTTTCTTGGAGTTCCCTTCTTCAGATATAATAGTTCCTAAATATTTATATTCGCTACACCTTTTAATTTCATGTATGTGTAGTTCAGGATCTTCAGTTTGTTCTTCTCCTACTTTCAGGTATTCGGTTTTTGTGAGGTTGATATTGAGGCCCCATCTGTCGTATTCTTCCTCAAGTTTCCTGAACATATAGTCGGCATCCTCCTCACAACCTGCAACAATAACTTGGTCGTCTGCAAAGAACAAGGTCGATAGACAGTGGTTGTCAATCTCTATTCCTATAGCTCTACTCTTCCTTCTCCAGTTTTTCAATGCCTCCTGGATATATATTTTAAATAAGGTAGGTGATAAACTGCACCCCTGTTTAAGTCCTTTAGATGTCAGGAAGGATTCCGTTAGGAACTTCCCCTGTCTAATCATACTTTTTGGATTTTTGTACATATTCCAGATTGCATTGATATATGTTTTACTCACATTTGCTTCAACCAAGACATAACCTTTCTCTAAATCTATAAATACCAGATGCGTGTCCAAATTTCGAGCTCTCCTTTTCTCAATTATTTGTTGTAACACAAATATGTTGTCTATACAAGAACGCCCAGCGCGGAAACCACCTTGTTCTTCTATTTCTTCAAAGCTCTCTTCTACTCTCTTTTTTAATATCCTGCCATACAACCTTCCCATTGAGCTTGTCAAACTAATGCCTCTGTAGTTGCTACATCTTTTTTTGTCTCCTTTCTTAAAGATAGAGCTGATGTACGCCAGGTTCCAGTCTTCAGGAATGTTTTCGTTTTTTATCAGGCATCTGTTGAATATATCAGCTAGTATTTCCAATAATATATCGGGTCCCTGCTTTATTAGCTCAATGAAAATGTTTCCCGGCCCCGCAGCTTTTCCATTTTTCGAGTTCTTCAATGCTTTCCTTATCTCGTTTACACTTATTTCATTTACATCTATATCTTTTGCGTTTTTCAAATCTGGCACTTTTAGTTTGAATTCTGTCCTGTTTTCTGTCAGTAACTGTTTGTAATGGTCTTCCCACTCTTCCATGCTTATAAGTTCTAGTTTACTGTTTTGCTTTTCGTCTCTTCTAAGGGTCCGTCTTCCACGCTTCTGACACTCTTGTACCTCCAATATATCTTTCCACTCTCTCACATTTGGTTTCCCATATTTTGTTTTTGCTTTTAGATAGTTCGCATTTCTTTTAGATACTTCAAAATATCAAAACGTTTAAGCACAGTTTAAAGAATATAAAATATATATTTTATATTCTTTAAACTGTGGTTTAAGTTTAGTCTTCAAGCATCTGAATTTCGGACGTTTTCTTAAAAAATGACGTCATAAACTTTTAAACGTGTTTATGTAATATTATCATCCATCCATATTATATTTTTTACGAATTTCTTGGATAATTATACGTAGGTGAAGAATGGAACAAATCAGAGTACATTAAAACCGGTCGTGGCAGTTTTTGAGTTATTAATACTGTAACTACCCTGACTTTTATTTATTTAGATTACTCAATTCGATTTCCAAGCATGAAAGCAAAAGTTTAGAAAAAATTATCACATTTAACTACACGATTATCTTACAAAATAGGTCTTTTGCCAGTTCTCCTTAGGTTTTCCCCGGAATAGTAAAGACTAAAAACTTTTTCGATTCTTGCCATTAAAGTGGAACTTTGGCGCTAGAAAAAAAAGGCCAGAAATTTTCTTGAACTAACGAAAACTCGAACTGACGTTAGAAAAAGAAGAGCGCGCAGCCACCTAAATGGAAGTTTTGAAAAATCTTTCCCCATTCGGCGCTAAGAACATCATAATTTAAAAATATAAACTGACTGGGAAACGTACCAAATTGAAGGTTATTTTTATTTACTGCCTGCGCGAGTGCGGGACGACATATAAAATTTAGGTTATGGGGAAAATGAAGAGAAACAGAAAGAACAGTATATTTTCTCTTATTTTTGTTATGTCGTGTCTGTTGTTATTATGAATACACATATTTTTACACATAAATTATAAGCTCTGTAGTTCCTAATTTTATACTATTTTTCCATAACAACTGTTAAAATTGCCTTATATCTATCAAAAATAGTAGATAAAATAGTACTTTAACCGCAAGGGTAGATTAAATGATACTTTAACAGCGAGGATAGGTTAAAAACTTTATCTCTTCTCGCACGTTTTTTAATCGCTTCTATTTTTGAAATTTTTTATATTCCTTTCAAGTTATTCCGGATTTAAATGGAAGTAGTTTGGATATGGCGTTTGTCGCCTCAGCCTGAATATCTGTTGGTAATTTACTTATTTCGTTTTAAGCCATTTTTTGCTCCAATTCAATCAACAATCGACACGAAAGAAAATAAAAAATATTGACTCAAAACTGACAACTAAAGAGACAGCTTTATTTATTTGTCAAATTACATAGAAACCAACGCCAACTAAGCACAATATTTTTTCTACTCGTAATAAATTCCTTGAAATAATAATTTCTGAATATTTTTTAAAACGTAACTAGCTAGCTATTGAAAAAAATATTGTTTTATACACGACGCGACGATAAAATTGCATTATAGTCTCCCGAAATTAATACATTCGCGATTTCATGGCTCGTGAATTAATCTTTTCGGTCGACGGTAAGATACCATTTTATCGTCTTGTATAAAAAATAACTATTAGCTCATCCGGTTAGTTGGAGTGGTCAGAATTAAAATGGATCAAGTCCAATTTCCTAGTATTTTGAGACAATCGTCTTTATAAGTATATAAAATTTTTTCCAGTAGATTCTTTTATAAGTGTTTTCCAGTATTGAAATGAATCAAGCCATACTTCACGCATTAAGCAGCTATAGTCTGTTTTTGTTTGGTTTTTGAATATTCTGTTGATTTCTTTCAGAAGTCAACTGGACCAAGTCCATAAAATTTAACGCTGTTCGCGATTTTAACACACGTGTTAAAGTTTGGAGCTAAAAAAATCTTTTTTTGTTAAAATGGATGACAATGAAACAAAGAAATATGGAATCGAAGGTGCGGCGGTTGGTACGAAAACCCGTTTGCGATTCTGGAAGGATTTTTTCTATATATGGGTGCAGGCGGTTTGACATTATTTTTGCAAGAATTTTTCCGCCGATAGCCAATAGCGAAATTCCCCGGTAATTTCCGCAGTCTGATGCACTTTCTTTGTTCTTAAATATATCCACTATATTCGCGTTGCGAAAATCCTGAGGTACCTCTCCGCTCCTATCTACATTTATAAGTTTCTTCTTACGTAAAAATTCCACGATCAAATAATACAACTGAAATTCCACAAATATTCCACCATAGGTATAAAAAAAACTCTTGAGCTGCCATAACATGATTCTGGTTTAAATATATTTTAGGTAGTACTCAAATAATTCAAGGAAATACTAAAAGAATAGAGGGTGGATCTTCAAGACAGTAGATTAAATTTCAAAAGTATCAAAAAAGCAGCTTAGTTTAATACGAGCAGGCACGCCAACGCAAAATAAAAAAAAAACGATAATGTTCGTATTCATACGATATTACATTCAGTTTCGTTCAAAAGTACATTTAATTACGATTTAAATGAAGTGTGGGGGCATATTTGCGGTTAATTAAATATGTTTGCTTTTGTATAATTAATTAATTTAAATATTTTGGTTTCAAACATTATTTTATTTCACTCTATAAATTAATTAGCAAGTTTAAAATTGAGTATTATATAAATAAAATAAAACAACAATATAGTTTTCCTTTTCGAAATACCGCATGATCGAAAAAAAGAACGGTACCCAGTTGGCTTTATAATTTGACACATATAAAATGACGGCAATCTTCATTTCGTAGCCATCGCTAACGCCATTTTTTTTTCGATCATATTATATAATTTTATTAATCTACATAACCAATTATATTTTGTTGGTTGCTCCGTACTTACGTTATAATCATTTTGTTTTTAATATACAAATTTAATTTGATTAAATAACTATTAATCAGTATTCTAGAGCATACATCTTATTTTTACTACCGATAGAGTACCCCCTTCGATGGACTTCAAACTAATTTGCAAATCCTCTGTTTGCAAGTTTATTCAGTTTCTTGTTAACCCAATTCAGCCCATCTGAAGCTGACTTAATTAGGGTCAGAGCTTTTGCAGAATAACGGTGTAACAGTTTTCAAGTCCCATCGTGGCGCTGTCTTGAGACGTACTCTAGAGTTGTCCTTGACCAAGCGGACAAAACGAGTTTTAGACCTTGAATCTGTTTTTATATGGGTCGTTTGTAAAAAGACTGATGAAATTTGCAGATTTTTTAATTACGGGTAGGATAAAATATACAGAGCGAAGCAGTGTTATGCTCCATGTCAGGTTTCTATAGAAATTTTATTACATTATTATATACATTTTTGTAAAATATGCTGACGACACTAGTGCACGTTTATACTGTATGATCGAAAGAAAATGACGTTCAAGATTAGACACAAAGAGTAGAAATTGATACAAATCTTGTCAAAAAATAACATTAATTACAGAAAGTTCAAAAAAGGATAGAACCCAGTTTGAAGACTCACAAATCTATTTCCAAAAAAATATTTTTTCTTGAATTTTGAATAACAACTTAAAATAATTTTTATCCAACAGATACTACTTATACAGACATTACTCACATGTATACATGTATATAAAATAAATATTAATAACACACGCGTGAATTTTTGAAGTTGTACCAAACTAGTGTGTTATAAATTCAAAGCCACACCATTTTATAGAAAGTATTAAGCTTTATTCATAAATTACTTATTTTAATTATTTATTTAAATTAACATTAACATTAAATGAAAATGATGTTTTTTGTTTGATTCAGAAATTGTAAAACCTTGTACGGCTCCAGATGCTGTCCCTCCGCTGCTAGAAATAGGCTCTGTCATTGCAACGGCTCGTTCTGGAACACTTACAGCACATTGAATATTCTTCGCAATCTCTATTTTATTGTTGATGGTCTCTTCGATATATCCCTCCGCAACCGTTGCAGATCGCCATCGTCCGTGTTTTTTTAACGATGTCATGTTCACTTCTGCATTTGCCAGTAATGTAGCAGATGATCTTTTCATACAATGGCCAGTGTATTGCGCAGGATGTTGTAGGTCCGAGTATTTGCGGAAGATCTTCCTGAATCAGTTTTCTTTGAAATCTGACTTGCTGGTTGATAATTTATTATTTTATCGTTAAAAAATCGCGATTTATCTAAATGACGTCTTAATGTCAATGCTATTTATTATTTACAAAAGAACAAAAAACGCACATCTATAGTACATAGTAACATAAATGCACCCTGATAATGTATTAATTCGCAACACTTACTTTACTTTTTCGTGTCCAGAACATTCTATATTTTCTCGGCCCAATATTGGGCCACGTCAATGCTTCGGGTTTGCTTTGCCATAAATCGTTACAATGCGCAGGACAATTAACGCACTTTAGAAGGTGTTCCATATCGTATATCATCCCACAGTCGCATTTGTCGTCATTTGGTTGCGCAAGGCCCCATCTGATCAGATTGGTTTTTACCGGAACAACTCCTGTTCTTATGCGGTTCAACATTCTCCAGGTTTTAAAGTTGAACGAGGCACCACTCGGCAGGCTTTCTGACAGAGGATAGTTTGTGGATGGTTCATCCAGGGGGCTGTTGAGAAATCGTCGTCTGGATTTTAGTCTTTTAGATTCTTGGTATTGCCCGAAAAGTGGATGACGATTGTCGAATGTTTTTTTAAACTTCTCGCTGAATTCATGTGCCTCCCTACGTGAGTTAGGACTACGAAAACCTGCTGCTTGGTACAGTTTATCCAGCGGAGCAGCCTTCATGCACCCTGTCACAAGTCTACAAGTTTCGTTGAGGCTTACATCGACCTTTTTGGCATGCGCCAATCTTGACCAGACAGGGCAGGCGTATTCGGCTGTTGAGAAACATAGCGCTTGTGCCGTCGTTCTTAAGACATCAAGTTTAGCGCCCCACTTACTGTGGGTTAGTTTTATTAATATATTGTTCCTCGCAGCCACTTTTTGACGGTTTTTTTTCGCAGTGGTGTTTGTAGGTTAGAGATCTGTCGAGTGTACCTCCAAGGTACACAGGTTTATTTGTGTGTTCAAGGGTCTCTCCGTTCCAAGCGACCTTAAGTTTGCGGTTTGCTAGTCGTGTGTGAAGGTGGAATGCACAGACCTGTGTTTTGGAAGGATTTGGTTTTAAGGAGTTCAGCTCATAGTAGGCAGACATGGCGTTTAAAGCGCTCTCTAACCTTGCTTCAACCTCTTCAAAGGTTCTTCCTTGAGCCGTACTGCCCAGGTCATCAGCGTATACAAAGTGTTTTGTGTCTTCTGGTGCTGGTTGGTCGTTGGTGTAGATATTAAACAAAATCGGAGCCAGCACGCTTCCCTGGGCCAGACCGTTTCTTTGGTATCTCCAGCGGTTTTTTTCCCCTTCAAGGGTGACATAGAATTGACGGTTTTGCTGGAGTGATTCTATTATCTTCATTAATTGGTAGTCTCCTGTTGTGTTATATACTTCATAGGCAGCGGTTAGGTCGACAAGGACCAGCCCCGTAATTACTTTGTTTTCATATCCCTTTTCCATATGCCCTGTGAGCGCTAAGACTTGATTGGTGCACGATTTACCAGGTCTGAAGCCAGCCTGTTGGGGTATGATTTTTGAATCGACGACGTTGCTAATTCGGTTTAGTATCAGTCTTTCATATAGTTTAAATAGATGACACAGCAGCGAGATTGGTCTGTAGCTGTTCGCAGAGTTGGGATCTTTCCCTGGTTTTAGGAGGGCAACTACTTTTGACTTTTTCCATAGCTTTGGTATCCTGAAATTCTCTCGGCAGTGGTTGAAGAGTTGTAAGAGCCATTCTTTTGTGTCTGGCCCAAAATGTTTGATTTGTTCGACGCACATATCATCGACTCCGGCAGCTTTTCCATTTTTCAGCGTGTTGCCATCGTTGAGTTCCTTTATTGTAAAAGGAGAATCAAAATATCTATTTTCACTGCGGATATCTCGATGCAGTTGTGCTTTCTGACCTTTTGTCGTTGGCTTTCCATTTAGGAGGAGTTGGTGGGCTACTTGATTGGCTGTTACTTTGGATGGTTCTTGGGTTTGTTTGGGGTCAGTAAGTTTCTTGATGAGGTTCCATGCTATCTTACTGCTGTGTTTCATGTCCATCCTTTCTAGGATAATTCGTAACAATGAAAGTAGAACTGGTAGATCCTTTTAAATCAATTATTCTTTAGAGATTGGACATGAAACAGTTCTGCTGTTGGATAAAATTTTGTATGGTTCTCACGTGTTATCGGATACCTTCGGATTATCACGAGGTTTTTAACAGGACATTGTCTCCTCAATGAACACCTCAGTAGATTGAAGCTAAGACACAATGGCGAATGCAGATTCTGTGGGAAAAATGGAGAAACAACAAAACATCTCATCACTGCTTGCGCCGAGACGACAACCATTCGTGTCATAAACTTTGGTTCGACTGATGTCGAAGCCCTGAAACTGTATGATGAGTTATAACTCAAGAAAGGGAAACATCACAGACCTATAAGGTGGCGGTGATTAACTCCTCCCCTCTGCATACAATCTACATATACTGATAAATTTTGTTAGCTAACAATGTGTGGGACGGATTTAACCGAAAGTTACACATAAAACAAATTAAACCACTGCACTCGGCCTATTAAAAGGGCCAATAGAGTCGGCGACAAAAGCGAGATAATTATTTATGCTAGTGGAAATCGATATAGCGCCCAAAACCGATATCAAAAGGATCGCTTGTTTCAATTTAGTTTGACGACTGATCGGTTTAATCGCGACAATGTGGCCGATATTCAAACAAACTCCCCCGCCAAAAGTGTTTGTTTAATTTTCACCGCTCGTCGTCAATAAATGCCCGATTTTACGTAAACAAAAACGCAGGGTTTTGATTAATCTTTTATGTTGATTAGCTCTCTGCCCTTTTTTCAAATTAAATTTGTGTTTGTTTTTTCGGATCGTGTTTGGGCCGATTGGTTCCGCTCATAAAACTTGCAATTCAATTTCAGTTTCTTGGATGTGAACAGTGAATAAATAAATAAAATGAAAATACCTGAGGGTGTAGAAGTGCTCCCGCCAAGTAGGGTAGAGCCGTACCGTCTTTTTCTCGAAGCCACTCCATGCACTTTTAACTTCTCCTGTAACAATTTTATGTATAAAGCAAGGATCTTAATTCGAAAGCCTCACTGAGAATCTTAAAACTAGTGGAATAAATTAGTGGTTTCAATTATGCTCTATACTTGAAACTTTACGATCATTCACAATGTCTTAAAAAGACAATTAAAATTAATGGAATATCCTAGCAACAGCTTAGAGTAGTCGGCTGTATCCATAGAGAAAGCCTAATAATTAGCTTATAAAACGATACACTTTATATCTCTAATCACAATTTCTCTTGATGGATGATAATCAAAGGCTAAAATGACGTTACTCGCAAATTTTGAAATATAATAATTGGCAGAAGTTAAAAGTTTGTTAACATTTTCTACCAATAGAAAATTACTACGAATAATTTTGAAGTTCTGAATGCTTACATTGAAATTAAAGAAACAAACTTCTACGCTAGCTGAAACCAGAAATTTATCCAACCGATTTCGGGGTTCTGAATGAAGCTTTATTGATCAAGGGGACATATTATAACTGTCCAACTGCCAAAATATATAATTGTTATACCTCTGCAATGGAAGGCTTATATTTTTAGATTTTTTAGCAAAACAGTTTTAGCCGAAAATGTTTTGGGCTAAAAGTGTCTGAGTTGAACTAAAAAATTAAATTAAGTTTTTCTTTTTATATACCTATGACTGGTTGAATGTAGGTTGAACTGAGAGAATAGACAGGGATTTTATTTTGAGCCTATATCAATAAGATGAGTTTCATACCTTCCATAATTGTGAACAAATAAAAATTGAAATTTTAAAATTAAGGGGCCCACAGATATTGTTAGTTATCTCCAAACAGTACAATAAATTTGTTCAATAACTAGTTTCGTTTTGCACTTTGGTTAACATGGATAAGAAAAAACAAGCTGCTATATATTGCCATTGTTTTGGCCACTTGTTTAACAAAGAAACAAAAGTATCGAAGTAAATGGATGAAAGATTGGTATAAGAGAATAGTCCATATTTTTTGCTTTTTGTATTCCATAAAGCTGGCAAAGAATGGTACATTTCGATCACTTCTAAAATAATCGTCTTTCCTCCTCTTTTGCTTTTGATCCCATATTTGCTGACAAACCACTTATCTAAATATTCTAAATAAAGCCGAGCAGCGAGACAAACATGCAGAGAAAACAAAAATATACTGAACTATTGTGCAATATTATCCACACACGATACAAACTAATCACTATTGTACAATAAAAATCAAACTGTTTTTGATTAACACAATATATTGTGCAACCTTTCAATGTAAACCCTAAACAGGAACCGTTTGTGTGCCGTTTGTGTGCCGTTTGTGTGCGTTAGTCTTAAAATAATGTCATATATAAAACAAAAAATATCTAAGATTAAGTAGACCTTAAGTTACAGGGTACTTAACTCACTAATTATAGAATGTAAATCACTTGTATTTCCATTTGAAAAAAACTGGAATCATATTTTAAAATCACTGTAACTTTTAGTTCTCACTATATTTTTAGATTTTTTAGAGAAACTATCAGCCGAACAAAAGAATACGAACTTCCACTATTAATAGCCTTTATATACTTTGAGAAAGCTGTAGCATTTTCATTTTCCAAATGCTACTTTGTTTTATTATAGACGGTATTTTATTATTGTATCGATATTCTTTTAACATTTCTACAACACATAAATTTCGGAACGCTCTCTATCGAAAATATTGGATCGTACCCTGGTGTATCGACAAGACGGGAAACGTCAAAATCGTCACCTCGGATTTGGCCGTTACCGAGGTCACTGTGCCATTTTGAGAATTAAATTTATTTGGCTAATATTTTTCACAATATGGGAAAAATATTGTGATTTTGTTGTCCTATAGATGGATGAAGGTCCCATATAGATTTTGATTGTTGAGATTTTAATGGATCTGTAGTTTTGGAAAGATTTTCTTTGACATTCCATTCGGTAGAACAAACCTTCACATGCCTTTCTTTTAGATTCCAGTTTTTTTGATGAGAAGTGTCCAGCCCTTATTTGAGAAGAAATGTTAAATTAATTATTGATTGTGTGCCTTCACAATGAGGTAAATTAATACCTTCGTAAATTTGTCGAGTTTTTTTAATGTAAGGTTAACTAATACCGTGCATTTCTTTTTAGGTTTTTCTACGTATTTTTCTACGTATTTTTCTCAACGTTTTTCTTTGGATTTTTCTGCAAGTATTCCTAGACATTTTTCTAGACGTTTTTCTACAGTTTTTCTACACTTGTGTCTAGAAGTTTTTCGCCAAGTTTTTCCACAAGTTTTTCTTACGTGTTCAGTCACCGAAGTAATCAGTAGCTGCCTGTTGGGTTAGATTTCAGCCCTGCACCCCTCTGAGAAGAAGTTGGATGCTGTGATGGTTTTGTATTATTAAGAAGATCCTTTTTTAGTAAAGCCTTCAGCATTACATTAACCCTTAATTTATAAAATTTAAAGTTCTGTTACATTTTATTATTTTTTTTAACACTTTAAGTATTTGCCTTCAGCATTGCTTAAATTTTAATTGTGTTTGATTATTAAAATAATCATGTTATATTGATTAATTATTCATATTTAACATCTATTTATGTTAACCTTTTATATCATTACGATCTTTGACCTGTAAGGGCAATCTTGGATACAGCTTCTAAACTTTTTCCCTTAAGTATATATTAACAAAAAGGTTCATGAATCTTCGTAATAAGTCAATTGAAATTTAGATATTTAATATTCGAATAAAACCAAGACCGTCTCTAAAAGTATTCTTTTTATATTATAATTGTTTGAATAATATCTGAAAAGACATAATTTGATTTTAAACAAGTTTTAAGATAGAGTTTCTTAAATATAATTCTTGTATATTAATGTACATAACTGCTGTGCCGAATAGGTACCTACCGAATATTTCTAACAAGTAATAAATCTTATTTTTTGGGTATTTGAATTGTTTCATTGGTTGATCCAGTTTCTCAAAATATTTAATAGCTATACTAATTTTAGTTTCTATTCAATTAATACACTTGTACAAATTTTCTTATTTCAGTTTGTACTATCCTTTGTAAGTATTAGCATCTTTTTGAAATAAGTGGCGCCCTTTGGTATGCAGTGTAAAGTATAGGTGGGTATCATTTTTTTAGTCAAGTGCAGAAGCAAAAGCTTGTTCCCACCGCCTCCGATATAAGAGTAGCCGTTCGCAATATTTTGACTTAAATTTTCATTAAAAGGAAAGTTTTTGTCACAAGGCTTTCAACTCCTAATATAATCTAAGGTAATACTAGAAGCCCTAGCGAAACAAGGTATTGATAGGCCTTATACATAAACTCTCGCCAATATATACAAGATGCCAAAGCAAGAGTAATGATATGACATATACAACAAGCCCAGGCATAGAATTCCCAATTGGCAAAGGAGTACGACACGCGATATCCTCAAAGCTGTTTACAGCAACACTAGAAGATATCTTGCGAAAACTGGACGGGACCAACAAAGGATTAAAAATAGATGGAGAAACCTTAACCATCTAAGATTCGCTGATGATATAGTCCTAATTGCCAATAGTTCTGAAGAACAACAAGCACAAATTAATGAACTAAATACAGCCAGCAATAAAGTGGGTCTTAAAATTAATTTAGCAAAGACTAAAGTAATGTATACAACGAACTAGTGGAAATAAAAGACATTCTAATGAATAACACAACATTGTAAATAGTAGAAAAATATATTTGGAACAACTAATACACAGCTCGGAGTCTACTATCAGAAATCAACAGAAGAATTAAGTTAGCATGGAGTACTTATGGAAAAGATTCAATCATATTCAAATCTGGAATGCCACTTTATCTAAAGAAGAAACCAATGTGTACTACATTCTACCAATGTGTACTACAAGTCATGACCTATTCATGCGAAACTTGAATACTTAAATCGGACTTTATAAGGAAATTGCAGATCTCACAACGGTTAAGGGAACGAAATATGTTGGAAATAACAAGGAGAGGCCGTAAAGGAATAGAGTGGATATGACAAAAGACCCAGGAAATAGATGTCATCCAGAGAATCAAATCCCTCAAGTTGCAATGGGCAGGACACCTGGCAAGAAAGACGGACAACAGATGGCCCACAAAAATTACAGCATGGTACCCACAAGGAATCAACAAAGACCCAGAAGAAGACCAATCTTGAGATGGGTCCATATTATTAGGAATAAAACAGAGATAACTTCGGCCTACACCATAATTCGAAATGACGATGATATTTTTAGAAATATTCGTAATATATACGTTAATATTTAGTTTATAATGGAAACATAAATAAACAATAAAATATTCAATCATTCATGAAGACCTAAATCAGCAGTCCTAAAGTTTAAATATATCAACGACAGATTCTAGCAAAAATAAACACACCCCATATCACTTCGCTCGACATTTCCAGTAAATATTTTCGCAAAGTCCTACGTACACATCCGATAATAAGAGTTTACGTGGGCGAAGGGTGTTTATTTCCTAATGACGAATGTAGAGGGCGCTTCATTAGGTCGGATCTAATTTCATTAGTTAATTGGCCACGCGAACAATCCCAAAAAAGTATATATATATCACGATTATTTCTGTTATTTATGTGGGTTTATTAATAAAAGGAAAGATAAACAACTTACAGTATGTCCCCGAATCATATTTACAAAGGAAAATATACAGGGTGGTCCGAATTATATTGGGGGAAAATAGCATCGTATTCTGCAAATAAAATAAGTAAAAAAGTTCGTGTAAATTTGTGATCGAAAATGCTTCGTTTCGGGGATACAGATACAATTTTAATTTTTGTATCAACTTTTTCTAAGAAATTTTTGAACTAATGTCAATATTTGGATGAGAATTGGTGTCTTTTTTTTTGGGTGTTTTTTTTTAACGAAAAAAATATCATTCAAATATTGACGTTAGTTCGAAAACTATTTGGAAAAAATAATTTCTGGAGTTAAAAAATCGATTCATCATTGTCATTTCCTAGCCGTCCTTGACGCCGTTTTTTTTCTTCTATAATACGGTATTGTGAAATGTTTGCACGTCTGTTTGACAAACGATATTCTGTTTATTATACACTCTCCACGTGTCAGTATTAAATAAAACTCCCCAAGATATATCTGATAAAATCTATTTTTTTTTTTCAATCTTTTAGAGGAAACGATTTATAGGATTTATGGATTATGTCTATAATATTCTTATTTCTTTTGGAGATATTATGTTTTATGATCATTTATTTCAATATTTATGATACGAAGATACTATTTATCTTTGAGATATTAGGTATACTTATATTACATTTTTTTTTATTTGCCCTATTTGGGGTTGTTATTACTTTGTTTTGTGTACAAAATTTATTAAGGTCATAAAAATATCTACACATTTATGACATTTAGGACAAAAAATACTAGCTTAGCAATACATTTTTTGAAATAATACATTTTCCTCTTCAAAAAAAATTTTGTTTATAGATAAAAAATACTGTTATTTTATTAGACAAAAAAATCATCTCTAGAAGCCCATTCTTTTTAAAATAACGTTATATGCAATGTGTATCTGATATAATATTAACAAAGTATAAATATTGTCTGTTTTTTTTTTAAACAGTTACGATTAAGAACATATACATAAGTAGTCAAATGTTTCCGAATTATAAAATAATAAAGAAAGAGTAATTATAAAAGAACATATTAATCATAAAAGATTTTTTTAAATTTTACAAAAGTGTTTTGTGTTATGATTGTCAATATAAAAGGCATTTTACGCCTAAACATAAAACTACAAAAATATATTATTAAACTGACATAAAGTATCAAATTTAACGAGGGTAACCATAGTTTCTAGATATATAATTATTACTTTTAAATATTTTTATATTATTTCGAACGTTTAAAAAAATACTTGTGGCGTTTGAAAAAAAATGGCATGTTCTATTCGAAGTAAAAATGACTTTTTGTGTCGCGCCTATAATGTCAGTTTCACTGACGTTTGTCAAACCTACAACCCAGGGGCGGGAAAGTGAAATAGAAAAAGCGGTTCCACCGTTTCCACGGAAATCTCAAATAAAATAGTTCCAGCCCAAGCCACTAGGTGGTAGTGCAATTAATTTTTAGGTTAAGAAGTTGCTACTAGTTATTGGCAGACGGCGTTAAATCAGATTTTTTTTGTAGTTTCCATAGTTTCCAACGGCCATTGTCATATTATTGTCAAATTCTCAAAAAATATTGTCGTTGTCATAGCGCCAATCATAATATTATCAAATAAATGATTATCAAAACGTTTTTCAAACTATAATTTGTTATATGTGTTGTGTATGTGTTTTAATTAGACAATTCCTTTTGTTTGTGGTCCTAAAAATATAATGTAAGTCTTTTATTTTTGCCATCATTTAAGTGCCTATTTATATTTACTCCATTTACAAAACTTTGGGCGTATTACGTTGGTCTTGTTTTATTATAATAAATGATGTTTAAATATTTGACTTATAAATAAAAACTTTAAATAATAAATAATATTTCACATGTTTGGCTTTAATTTTATTTAATAATTGTATAAATTATACTGTTAAATCTTATTTTTTACACATAACAACGATACTTGTTATTAGTATTGTTGAATTTGTGTAAAAAATAAGATTTAATAATCAAATTTAATTATTTTAGAGTAAAATTCAATAAATACGCTCATTTAAAAAGCCCGCGCTTCGATCCATTTAAAACAAGCCCTACTCAATAGATGGCGCCACTTCTGTAGGACCATTTTTCAGTATGGCAGAGTCCATTCTTTTTCTAGCTAGGTATATTCTTTGCTACAACCCTCCCACAAAAAATACAATATTTACTTGTAATAAAACAATATACTAATAAATGTATAATTGCATATCTCCAATAAGATTGACCTTTGGATTCTGAGACACCATTTATACTGTTCTAAAATTTCATCAAGTTATTAAGAATATTTTATTATTCCTTTTGGAGAGAAATGTAAACAAAATGTTATTCATGTTAATTGTTATACGTAATAAAAAATAATCTTTAATTTAAAAAAATGTATTTCAGAAAAATTTGTCTCTGCTTTTAATTCAACAATAAGTCCTTAATGAAAGTAAACAATTTTTAATCTCTTTAAATTATTCTGTCTGGTGAATGTTCTTTTTTAATTTAACATTAAAGCCGATGTAGATTTCTTCGGTCTTCTAAATAAATTGTTGTCCTTTTAAAAAAAGCTGAAATATTAAGGAAAAAAATATACCTCATTTTATAAAATATGTTTTAAGAAAAAATTTCAGCTAATAATAGAGTTATTTTGTATTAAAATATTACACGGTTAGAAGTTATTTCTGAAAGATTGTTTTGTATTTTTTTCTCTATTGATTTCAATTAATTTATTTCTCCTGCATTATTTTATACAATTTATTTAAAGTTTAGCTTTGGTGCTAAAAAATAATAATACAGGGTGGCGCCTCTCATACGCCGCGGAGGCTCTAAAGAGAACGACAATTTGTATTGAAATGAAATTTTGTGAGAATATGTAGGTTAATTCAGAGCACTTTTTAAAAATATAGAGAGAGTTTTACAGGGTGTCCCCCAAAAAAGTTACATATCAAAGTTGCGGTTTTTGTAACGGAACACCCTGTATATTAATTGATTTTCGGATTCTGGGAGAAAAATAAAGGTGAGTTTTATAAGAGAAGTATATGACTAAAATGTAAGGTTTTTGACATATTTAACATTTTCTAGAAATAAAGAACAATTTTTAAATTACAATAAAAGCTACCTAAATTGAAATTTACTCGGTATAGCTTAATATGTAGTTAAACTAATTATTGTGCTATAAATCAAATTAAAACTTGATCCAAAAAGTTATACAGGGTGAGACAAATTTAATATTGAACATTGGTCACCTTTAAAAGCATGTTACTCTCTTATTTTAAATGGAACACCCAGTATATTATTCCGATATTCAATAGAGAATTCATGTCTCTTCAAAATACTATTAAGGTTGCCCCCTCAAACAAAGATTTTCCTAGATATATTCAGTTACATGATTGAATCTGAATAGATCCTTAATATTTGATAAAATCTAGGTGGCTGTGACATGTTTGACGTTACTTCAACATAGCTGTCTAATTATAGTCCAACTTTAACAACTACTTATCATTTTGTGTCAGTTAAAACAAAAAAAATTCTCAGAAATTTGCCGAAAATGCAAACTTATCCTACATCAGAGAGAATTAATATGATTCTATTACTTGGTGAATGCAGTGTGCATGCACCAATTAATAGAATACTTAAATGCTCCTGATCTTATCTAGTCTGGGTTTTTTATGAGGATATGTTAAAGAAAGTGTTTACAAAATTCGACCAACTAGTGTCGACAACATGAGAGAAATTATTAGCTGCATTTCGAGGTAGAACTCCACATATGCCTTTTAAAATGAAAAGATCTTTCTGAAAAGACAATCATTTTATGCAGTTTACAGAAAAGGAAGCATTTTGAGCATTTGATTTCATCTAGCTAATTTTTGTCGCATAGGTTTATAACTAGTTTTAATTCTGTAATAATTAAAATATGTTTTAAACGTGTATCTTTTTATTACCCTTGAGTATTTTACTCTACAATCTTTAATTTTTATTAAATTAATAAAAGGTATATCACACAGCCACCTAGATTTTGTCAACTAATAAAGATTTACTGACGCAAAATCATAAAAATTAAAATATCTGGGAAAATCTTTGTCTGAGGGATAGGCAACCTTAATAATATTTTGAAGATATATAAATTCCCCATTGAACACCCGAAAAATATACTGGGTGTTCCATTTAAAATAAACGAGTCACTTGCTTTTAAAAGTGACTAACGTTCCATATTAATTTTGTTTCACCCTGTGTAACTTTTGGTGTCAAATTTCAATTTGGTTTAACATACAATGGTTACTTTGATTAAATATCAGGGTCTATACAAGGTCAACTAAAATTTAGGTAGCTGTTCCAAAAAATTCTTTTATAAGAAAAGACATTAAATAATTTTCTAATTAATAAAATAACATCAAAATTTTATAATTTTTATATTAGCAATAAATATACGTGAGTACCTTATACTCTTAACGGTTTTAAAAGTAAAGCTCAATAAGATGACTATCACATCCATCTAAAATTGTGAATAAAAAAATATATTTTTATTAAATCTACTTTTAAAATATTACCTATTTATATAAATAAATGCTCTTTGAAGCTAATTAAAGCTCAGTTACACTCCGGATAGTACCATAAAAAAAACAAATTATTTTTAATTTCTGGTTTTATAGAAGTTTGATCAAAGCAGACTCCCTAACAAGCTTTCAAAGTTAATTTAACATCTGATAGCTAGAAAATTACTAATTAGATTGAAAATTTAATTAACCTGTTGAAGATTATTTTTAGTTCATTTTGCTTTTAATCAAATAAATATATAAAAAGATGATGAATCTTTTAGAAAATGTTTTGAAATGCTGCAGTTGATTTTTCTAGAAATTAAAATAATAATTAATTAATTTATTCAATAGAAAATGACACTCTGAATAAAATGGTCAACTTTTGTCAAGTTTTGAAATTTTTTCTAATTTTTTCAAAAAAACCATATGCCATTTTATTTTTATGTTGCACCAAATTATTCGTAAAACAATGTTTTTTTTTCAAATATGCTAATATGCCCTTCTTCCATTTGAAAAAATTGAGATATGATTAAAAATACGATTTGGGCATATTTTAACCGACCCGGACAAGACACGAAAAACATTAGATGATCAAATCTATTTTTCAAGGGCCTTTGATTAAAAATTAGTGTTTTTAACACAGATTGACACACTCTAGATTGAAGTTTAAAATACGATTTTTTGTAAGTGAAAATGTCAAAAGTTGACATATCATACGTCATTCTATTCAGAGTGTCATTTTCTATCGAATAAAGTAAACATATACCGAAGGTGCCATTTAAAAATCCAAAATTGTAGTAATTTCCGGTGAAACAGGAAATGACCAAAAAATAATTGAATACGTCAATGAATCCTAATTTGTCATATACTAACATACCAAATATCGATTTTTTATCTGAAAAAATAAAAAAAGTTTTAGGGATGAGCCACTTTTAAGACGCACCAAGATAAGTTATACGCATCTTTCCTATAAAGCTTAATAGAATATTTATCTCACGCTTTCATTTATTTTTAAACCTAACTCTCGAATATTCCCTAAATCATGCAGAACTTAACGCAACCACAAAACTTTATATACTTCATTAGAATATTCCTTATTTGTTTACCTAATAATTCTAAACTCCGAACAAAGTTGAAAGAAGCGAAACCGCTCGGCTCGTCGTTTTACATTCGATGGAACGGGGATTTTTTTGCGGGATGCGTTCGAAACCGCGCGTCTTCCTGAATAAATTTCCGCCCGATGCGGTACTCGATCCGGAAAGTTCGAAATTAAAATTCGTTATCCCCTGAATATTAAAATCAGTTTCGTAAACTTCATAAATCAAATAATCTGACAAGGGGTGTGGGGAAGGAGTTTAAAGTTTTACGCTTAATTGGGAAATGTGTTTTGAGCATGAGTAGTATTTTTTTTCTAAAATATTAGAGGAAGTCGAGGTATTTTGGAATATAGAGTGTTTAGGAAGGGAGTTAATCACCGCGACCTTACAGATTTATTGTGTTTTCCCCTTTCTTGAGTTATAACGAGTTATAACTCATCATACAGTCTCAGGGTTTTAACAAAAAGCCAGTATCTGAGCGGCTCCACAGATACCAGCTCTCCATTCTCTACATCAGCCGTACCAAAGCTCATGGCACGAACGGTCATCGTCTCGGCGCACTCATTGATAAGGTGTTCTGGTGTTTCCCCATTTTCCCCATTTTCCCCACAGAATCTGTATTCGCCGTTGTTTCTCAACTTCAGTCTACTGAGGTGTTCGTTGAGGAGACAGTCTCCTGTTAGAAACCCCGTGATAATCCGAAGATTGTTTTTACTTAAATCAAGGAAAATCTTTGATTTTTCTCGGTCGTAAGTTCCGAGGAACTTTTTCGAGTGTCTTAGACCGTTGAAGGACACCCATTTCAGGTTACGTATGTATATTTTGGAAAAATAGTTACAAAAAAAATTGTCAAAAATTTAAACGTTGATTATATTTAATATAATAAATAGCGTGCCTTAGATCTACATATTTTGTATGCCATACGAAAGTTTCAAAGTATTTAAAGCAATTTAAATTAATTTTTTCACTCATGAAAAAAAGTGCAAAAAATCTCGGTCAACGTAACATGCAGGCAATTTAGAATACCACTAAAATAGCAGCTGGTATCTTGTTTATATTAAGAAGGTAAATAAAGCATTGTTAAAAATGTGTCCAAATATTTTTTAAAAGAGAAAATTAGGCAGAATATTTATAGTAGTCGTGCACATATACGCTTCGGCGTCATATCCGACACTCATGATTCGCATGTGAGGCACTGATCCCACTATTCTCCCCTTGTACCTTTCCTTCGCTGAAAAAAAAACATAATAGCTTACGTTGTTTTTTTTATTATCGATTCTGAACCATCCTATAACTGTGATACGCGAGCGCAGAAGGAAATATGAAAAAAGTATTTCATTTGCGCATGCGTTGCAGAGTTCTAGGACGGTTCAGAATCGGAAATAACAAGAACCAAAACAAAGCTACAGCCTCTTCAGGCTCTCTATTTAAATCAAATTCTGGAGCGAGTTTTGAGGTGGTCGAAATAATTCAGCTTGCATTAGGTTCACTATTTGTTCTTGTCTTCTGATTTTTGCTCCTGTTACCTATATCTCTCCTACAATTAAAACCAGATTAAGACAAATCAATCGACACCGGATACCTTATATGTTAAAATCCATCAAACACGTTGAGCTACAGTGTGTGCCAAAGAAATTAAAGAATCGAAAAGTAGCAGGATTAACATTAATTTGGACTATTCTTTATTTGCATCAGTTATAGTATTCCAAATTAGCAATACGATGTAATACGCCCTAATCCGTAAAAAAATATGTATGCGTTAACATGAAAGTTAATTTAAATAAAAAATCAGGGCAATGATTGCCGATTTAATCAAATTACAGTCACAATTATTTGTTCACATTCATATTTTTTTTCTGTACTATAAATTTAATTAACTACAACATCTGTTATCCACTAAATACAAGCTGAACTAATAGTTTATACTATATTTAAACAGATAGCGCCACGCATAGCTTCATTATGTGAGTATTCCAAATTACCAAGAGTGTTCCGAATTACCCTCATTTCCTCTACGATAAAAATAAAAATAAATGTTTTGGAAGCCCAATTTAAGACACAAATTCAATCACAAAAAATCGGTTTGTCACGTCATATTTGTAACGTCGCTATGTTCCATAACTAACAACATATACAGGGTATCCACGAAATAAGTGCAGATATTTTAACTGGTATCATATTTCGGCCCCAGAAACACGCCTATGAGTTTTTTGGCGAAAAAAATTGTTAAAAATTGAGCGTATGGTATTTAAAAAAAATAGTTAACAATATGAATTGACGTGCTGAAGGTGAAAGGCGTATAGTAAAAAAAGCAAGATGGCCAGGTGATCCTTGTTATTAAAAGCAAAAAAAGTAAATAAAAAGGAACAATAAAAATATTATTGTTCCTAAAAATATTATCAAGAATATTGTGATATTCGGTTTTATATTATTTCATAATAAACAATATTTCCATATTTAAATCACACATTAATTAATAAAAACCTGATTTACATGTTCCATTTTCGAAATTAGTTAAACAATACTTTTATTTATATTTACATTTATACAATATAAACGAATCGGAATTATATGCAGCCAATTATCGAATTGATACAAGCGAGCATCGCGTTTCGGCCCAAATTAATTAATTTATTGCTTTAATTCCCATTCATTGTCCGGCGCTCAACGAGGCAACGTTGCTACGTTTCGATTCGCTAATAAATTACACACCTACTTTTATACATTACATTATTTAATTGCCATACATATATCCGTGTGGGCTAATTTGGACATTGTCCATTAAGTTTTCGATTAACATAAAATATTTAATTAATTAAACTTCAAACTAATTATCTAATATATTGTTTATTGTGGTGTCATATTGGTTAATTATATGTCGTTGTGTCATTTAAATAAAATATAATGTTCGATATAATTAAAACATATCGATAATTTCTCTATAATAACATTTTAGTTCAAATTTATGACACATACATACATACAAACTGCCATTACTCGCTGACGAGTATTTGACACGCATCAGAAAATGGTCACGCAAGGCTTTTTCTTTCATGAGCTTTTCTGTTTCTATCTAATTCAAAAATCTCATTGCTTTGTTGCCTCTTTACTTTTTGGTTGTCGCTGTTAACTGGGTTTACAATTCTTCTCGATTCCGTTCTATTGTGTGTTGCTTCTTCCCACTCATTCTGCATGGTAATCCCCTTTAAGTTTGTGGAAAATATCCTTGTACCTTTTCAGTTGTCCAGGCGGCCGGCCTCCTCTTACCGTCTACAAGCTCACCGTAAAGCAGAGATTTTGGTATGCGGTTTTCTTGCATTCTGCATACGTGACCAGCCCATCTTAAGCGTGACTTTGTAATCATGACTTCAATACTCTCGTAGTTACCTTTTTCTTCCCCTAGGAGATGCAAGACCTTGTCGTTGGTGGGGAAGTTCCTGGTCAGGTGCTGGGGGGAATCCCCTCTAGCACATGGCTTGGTCTAAGAAGCATCCCACTCATCGTCTTGTCCCTGACTGTAGTGTCGTGGCCAGGGAATTGCACCAAGACATATAACGATACCGGGCGGGGCTACGGACAGCCTCAACCTTGGGGCACCGGGGGGCACCCCATTGTATTTTACCCCTTACTTCTACATGCGGGGCTCTGTAGAAGTTGTCCGACTGTCCCTAGCGACTCATAGGAACACTATGAGATCTGATAATAATAGTAATAAAAACATCACCCCCTAGCGACACTGGGAACAGTAACAATGAAAGTTCCAAGGGGCCAAACCCAAAGAGAACTACAGGAGAGGTGGCTGACACTTGCGTGAGACCATCCTCCGCAAGTGGCATACAAGCTACCACCTCCTCCAAGGGTCGGGAGCCTACCTCCTACCTCTAAACCCAACAGGCGACACAAGCTACCGTTTCGTCTACCCGGCCTGGGTCGTAGCTCCTCGACTGTGAGGGACACGGGTCTCCGTAGGAAGTCCTGGGACTGTATGATGAGTTATAACTCAAGAAAGGGGGACACAATAGATCTCTAAGGTCGCAGAGATTAACCCCCCTCCCACTTATTCTAATTCTAATTCTACCTTTTTCAAGGACCGACACGTTTAAGACATTTGATTCTTAACAGTTGCTTAAGATATATCTGTTCCAACTTGTTTAATGCGTTCATGTGTTGGCGGTACGGCGCGGCGCGGCACCCAGGTTTCGCTTCCGTATAACATGGTGGGAATTATTATTGCTCGGTACACTGCAAATTTCGTTTTTATGATGACACTTTATCTAAAGAAGAAATCCTTCGACCAAGGTGTACTACCAGTCATGACCTATGCATGCAAAACCTGGACACTTAAAACAGGTCGCACAACGCTTAATGGAACGAAATATACTGGGTATTAACCAAACCAAGAAAGACCGTAAAAGAATACAATGGATAAGACAAAAGGAACCAGGTAATAGATGTTATCCACAGAAACAAATTCCTCAAGTGGCAATGGGTAGGACACCTGGCAAGAAGGACGGACAGCAGATGGACTTCAAAAATTACAGCATGGCACCCACGAGGAATTAAGAGACCTACAAAAAGACCAAACCTGAAGTGAGACCATTATATTATGAAACTGGCAGGGATAACATGAGCCCGCATAGTATAGCCAACATTAGACAACAAGGAGCTCAACTGCAAAGGGAGATTTTAAATATGTGAGGGAAGCTACACCATAATTGGAAATGATCATCATCACCGTAATGATAATATTTTAGTAATGAATATCTTAAGGACAGAGAGTGAAAATCTCAAAAACGAAACAGTTTTGTACGCGCTGAGGACTACAAATTAATTAAATCGATTTCTCAAAAATTTTCGAAAAAAGTTTAAAGGTTATACAAAACAAAATTTGTCAAAAATAGAAATGTCTCAGATTTCAGTTAAAACATTCTTACTGTTCTTTAATTTTATGTAGAATCCATCAAAACACAAACCGTTGAATGATATCTTAACAGATCTTGACCAATTTGACAAAGTAACCAATAAAAATCGACATTTTCCATAACAAATTAGCAAAAAATATCTAAGGAACAGAAGGAGTAAATCTCAAAAAACAAAATAGTTTTTTAAAGTATTCGTTTAAGACTACAACATATCTGTATTTTTTTATTTTGAAAGGAATATTATATCAAAACCTCCACATTATAAACTGTGCTAAACCATTATATTTTTAATCGTACTTAAAACTGTAGCAGTATTAAAACTTAAGATGCGGAATATTTTTTATAACTAATTATACTAAAAGCTTCCTTGAATTTGTTTAACATATAATGGTTAAAGTTAATTAATTAAACTTTTAAAATTTCTAATTTTCTGACTTTAAACTGTATCAATATGATATTAAAATCTTAAGTAGATAGTTCAAAAAGCTAAGTTTAGAAATTTAATTCTACCTTAAAAGGTGCCTATCATACTTTATGAAATTATGCATAATAAATATTGCTTGCAAATTTTCAAGTTTTAATGCATTTTAATTAATATAATCATAATTCGGGTGTAATTAAAATCAAATTATACGCTTTCCAGATTATATATAAATTATTAACTTAACGGTATCTAATACATTTGTTGTTATCTGTTAGCTTAATATAACGAAACACTAATCTTTTTTAAAACAGAAACGCTATCGAAATCGAAAACCGATATTCCTAAAGCAGAATAGCAGTCTAATTCGCAGATAAACGATCTGTTGGGGGGAGATTTGAACAGTTTAGGCGTATATATTTTCTGTTTAATTATCGAAAACAACCCTTCCTTTTAGAAAGACCGAAACAAGGGATCGGTTTCGGATAGAACTTTGAGGTAAACCGATAGAACTAATGATCACAAGGTCAAACTGCCCAATAACTTTTGTGTTAATCTTCGAAACGTTTAAATATGTCATAGTTTAGGACATATTTTTGTTATAAAAATAAATTTAATATAAATATATAAACAGTTGTTATTTACATCAACAAAACTCACCTTCTTAATAGCACTTAAGGGACATAAAGGGCAATTACTACGTTTTCCCGTTCAAAATATTCTAATTAAGTTGCGATGAGTTTTTTACGACTATTAAGCTATCTTGTACACTTTGCACTAAAAAAGGTTCTAAAAAGAACCATGTTTGACTGCAAGGTTTCCTAATAAACATTTTTATACTTACAGTATCACAACACCATTTATTTAGATCAAAAATTCGTAATACAAAACTAAAGTGTCAAAATGAATGCCAATATTAGGAAATAAATAAATAAAGGTGGCAACTTGACATTTTTTACAGCAGAGTAGTGACAGCCCGGTGGCGAATATGTTGCCATGGTTGGCGACAATTCTAATTCGACTAAAAGTTCAATTGATATCGAATATACTAAACGAGACATTATAATTGTTGTTACTTTCTGTGATATATCTTTGGATCCGCTTTATATATTTATAATTTTATTTTAACGAAGGGTAGCCCGACATAGCAAATTTTATTTTTTTTTTCTTAATTTAATTTAATAAATATAAAAGTAATTATAATAATTTAAATTAGAAAAGAAATCTATGAGAATATAAATCCCGTAACAAAATGAAAAAGGGAAGAAATGTAGATAATTTGACACTTTCAAATTTTTTAAAAGTTAGTAATGTCAGTATTATATATGTGGTTGTAAATAAAAATAGTTCTACCCCCACAATACATGGCTGTAATGATAAATAACTGCGAATACCCCAAAATGCGTCCCACTTTAGAACAAGTCGGCGAATAAATAAGATTTGTGATTCCTTCTGTTCTCCAAGGAGACAAAAACTTTTCTCCACGCAACTTCCTTCCGACTTCACTTTGTCTCAATAAACTAATGATGGTAACTTTGTCCTGAAACGTCCTAGGGGAGAGTCTTTGTAAATTCTGGCTTTAGGCGAAGCAATTATTGTCTTATTTTAGCTATTTCTTAGCGTCTGGTAGCCAGAGAAGATTTATTAACTTTTTTGTTGGTTCAGCAGGGGATACTAATTTCAGCATATAAAAGATATTCGAACTAAGTGGGGAATATTTCTGTATTTTCTTATTGGACGAACGAAGTTCTCCTACTCTGGGTGCCAGCCCATCAAGGTATAAAAGATATTGAAAAAACAAACGATCATAACTTGCAATGGGAATCCTCCAACGGTCTAGTCTCAGTGGATTAAAGCTAAGAAATAATGGCAAATGCAGATTCTGTGGTGAAAATGTGGAGAAACATCAGTACACCTCATCGCTGAGTACACCGAGACGACAGCCATTCGATCTATAAACTTTGATATCGGAAATAGAGAACAAACTTCTGTAAAACCGTCACAGATACTGGCTTTCGTCAAAGTCCTGAAAGTGAGTCCCTAGTGATGAGTTATAACTGAAGAAAAAGGGACACATTAGATTTATAAAAAATGTCTATACCTATGTGGCGGATTCATCTTTCCAAAAAAATCCTCTATGGGCATTTAGCCGCTGCACTGCAAGAAAATCTACAAAATAAAATAATTATTTTTTGTAAACACTTTTGCGTTAAACCTAAACGGACGCTGCTTGTCAGAAGTTATGTTTACGGTAATACAAATTTGCCTAACAAAGCAAAAAAAATGCTTAACGTTTCGGAAAGTTATCTCTTTCCGTCGTCGGAAGCAAAAAAATACAAAGAATAAAGAAAAAAAACTATTTAAAATATTTAAATTCAACTGTTCGAGAACACTTTACTTTTTTAAAACAGATACGTCTACAAGAAAACCGTTGACGTTCTGTTAAAATGACATTTTTAACTTTATATTTAAATTTCAAAATTAACAATTACTACCTGATAACAATTACTTAATAAGGTAAAACCAAAAAGTCCCAAACTTTCTGTATGATTATTTTTAAAATTTACGTATGTTATGTTTATTTATCTAGTTGTATCTATTGTTCTTTAAAAACAAAGAAGCGAATGCCATACATTACTAACATCTACAGATGCATGAGCAATACATTTATTTTTATTAGATTGAATTAAAAGAGCCTCTTTTATTTTTCTTTTAGAGACTATCGCTTCTTTCATTATAATTTTGGCGTTATTAAAATTTATTCTGTGCCCTGTGTCCCAAGAATGCTGACAAATCTTAGATTTGTGAAAATCTCCCTTTCTTGAATAATCTTTATGTTCTTTAATTCTAACATTGAAGGGTCTAGATGTTTTACCAATGTAAAATTAAAAAAAAAATATTATTATTGAGATATAAACCACATAAAAAATACATTAATCAAAAACGACTATCCACCATATTTTATTGACAAAACATTAAACGAAATACAAACCCCAAATCATAGACACAATGATAACAATACACAATATATACAACTTACAATTCCATACATACGAGGCGTTTCGGAAAAAATAAGAAGGATAGGAAAACAATATAACATACGAACATCTTTCAAAACACAAAATACACTTAGATCCATTTTATCACATACTAAACCAATCAATACAGAACAACAAACAAAAAATGTAATATACCAAATACCCTGTGAATGCGATAAATTTTACATTGGATAAAGATTATTTAAGAAAGGGTCAGAATTTGTCAGCATTCTTGGGACACAGGGCACAGAATAAATTTTAATAACGCCAAAATTATAATGAAAGAAGCGATAGCCTCTAAAAGAAAAACAAAAGAGGCTTTTTTAATTCAATCTAATAAAAATAATTGCTCATGCATCTGTAGATGTTAGTAATGTATGGCAATCGCTTCTTTGATTTTAAAGAACAATAGATACAAGAAAATAAATAAACATAACATACGTAAAATTTAAAAATAATTATACAGAAAGTTTGGGGCTTTTTGGTTTTACCTTATTAAGTAATTGTTATCAGGTAGTAATTGTTAATTTTGAAGTTTAAATATCAAGTTAAAAATGTCATTTTAACAGAACGTCAACGGTTTCTTATTGACGTATCTGTTTTAAAAAAGTAAAGTGTTCTCGAATAGTTGAATTTAAATATTTTAAATAGTTTTTTTCTTTATTCTTTGTATTTTTTTGCTTCCGAAGACGGAAAGAGATAACTTTCCGAAACGTTAAGCATTTTTTTTTTCTTTGTTAGGCAAATTTGTATTACTACATAACTTCTGACAAGCTGCGTCCGTTTAGGTTTAACGCAGAAGTGTTTACAAAAAATAATTATTTTATTTTGTAGATTTTCTTGCAGTGCAGTGGCGAAATACTCAAACAGGATTTTTTTGGAAAGATTAGATTTATAAGATCGCGGTGAATAACTTCTCCTTCCCATAAAATCTACAATCTACAACCACTAATAAAGGAATGTCGCGTCTTAAGTAATTTAATTCAAATCACGTGACTAAAAGTTTATTTGGTATGAACTATATGTCCGCCAGTATATTTTTGTTTTCTTCAGCAATTAAAATACCTCAGTGCATAACATTCCTTATCCTTACAAACCTAATCAGAAATAAAAGAAGAATTCTTTCCACACCGAGTTTTAATATCGTTCATTCATTCTCTAATCTCAAATTAAATCTTCTCTAATACGAAGATGGAATCTCGACCGTGTATGTGGGCATTAAATTCATAAAAATTCCATACGCCTTTATAGCAAAATCAATGCCCGCTACGTGTAGGCCACTAAAGCATTCTTGCTTTATCTGAAAGTACCTATATGATATGCAAATAGAATAACAATAAAGAGATAAAATAAAAGTTTGATGGATTATATTTTTTTCCATAGCAACTTAAAATTGCCTTATATCTATCAAAAATAGTAGATAAAATAGTACTTTAACCGCAAGGGTAGATTAAATGATACTTTAACAGCGGGGATAGATTAAAAACTTTATTTCTTCTCAAACGTTTTTTAATTGCTTCCATTTTTAAAAATTTTTGTATTCCTTTTCATAAGTTATTCGAGATTTAAATGGAAGTAGTTTGGATATGGCGTTTGTCGCCTCAGCCTGAATATCTGTTGGTAATTTACTTATTTCATTTTGAGCCATTTCTGGCTCCAATTCAATCAGCAATCGACACGAAAGAGAATTAAAACATATTGACTCAAAACTGACAACTAAAGAGACAGCTTTGTTTACTTGTCAAATTACATAGAAACCAACGCCAACCCAGCACAATATTTTTTCTACTCGTAATAAATTCCTTGAAATAATAATTTCTGAATATTTTTTAAAACGTATCTCGCTATGGAAAAAAATATTGTTTTATAAGCGGCGATAAAATTGCATTATTATCTCCCGAAATTAATTAATTCGCGATTAATTCATTCGCTCGTAAATTAATATTTTCGGTCGACGATAAAATGCCATTTTATCGTCTTGTATAAAAAAATAACTATAAGTTGATATAAACATTAAACTTTTGTTATAATTTGATACTATTATATACCGTGCTGGCAACTCTTACTTTTGGGTCGGCATTTACATGTGTGGAAGTGAATCGCTTAGGGATCTTATTAAGTTGGAGTGAGAAAAATGCGATGTTGTGCTGTTGCAGCGTTGTCACATTCTCAGTGATACAAGTACGCCATTTCTTGTCTAGTGTAGTAAAATTACGCTGTAGTAAAAGTAGGCGCTTATTTTTAATTAATTTTTTTCCGGAAAAATAACTACATGAAATAATTAAATATGTTTCTGGACATCTGAAAGCGAGTTATAGAATATCGTTAGGATGACCATTCCTTTTATAATAAAAAAAAACGTCAGTAATCGCGAAAATCCAACTTTTTAACACATAATCGGCGATAACTCAAGAACTACTTTAGATATTGAAACTTTTTTTTTATTTTGAAGTTCGGATCTTTTACAAGATGTTTAAATAAGAAAATTTTGATAGGCTTGTTTTTTCCATTCAAAAATTTAAAAAGACCATCCATTTGCTTTTAGTGCATAGCAATTTTCAGCAATCGTGTATTTTATTTACAAAAATTTTCATATACTGTCTGCTAAGAAAATATAGCAGAAATATTAAGAAAGTTTTTGAAAAAAAAACTACAATCAGTTCTTTCTAGTTTTTGAAAAAAAAACTAATGGATTTCGAGATATCGATTTTTAAATTCAGAGTTCTAATAGCGCGACCACTGTTGAACACCAACTAAATTCCACTATTTTTACCAAAAATGCAAGTGCTTCTAACTTGCACTTAAATCGTGAAGCTGAACGCATGATGTACAATGTACAGGATGGTCGAAATTGGTCTGTTTTAACAGAGAAACGCCATTTCCTGACTAGATAGAGCAAAACCGACATAGATGTAATGGGCTCGATTTCTGAGAAACGTTTAATGACCTAAACCTCCTGTTCATATTTTCACTGCCAACCGAGATACGGAGTCTTTTGAATTTTCTACCATTTGGAAAATTGCCCATAACTTTGTATTTTTCGGAATAATAAATTCTGTAAAAACGTTCTTAAGGCACTATTTTAAGCACAATCCAGTGGCGTAGTCAGTTTTTTCTATACTTGCTTTTTAGTCAGAAATAATAAAAATATAATTTTTAAATGGAAATCATAGTTGGCTGTGAACTTAAAAAAAATGCTGGCGTTTGACCCTTTCCAACAATAAAAGTTATGTGTATTATTTCTAAAAATGAGGAAATATTACGTTTTTTATCTTTGTATCGAAGCGGGCCTTGATTTTGTGTTGACCTTTAGTTTGACCTAATTATTTATTGGTAAGTTTGACCTATTATTAATTATTAAGAATGTTAATTTACCTTTTCAAAAGTCTTTAGTTATGCAGATAAATAATAATATAGAATATTAAATTGTGATAAAAAATAATTAGACAAATAGGTCAACACAAAAACAAGGCCCGCTTCGATATAAAGATCAAAAACCTAATATTTCTCTCATTCTTAGAAATAGATGTCCATAACTTTAGATCATTAGAAAGGGTAAAACGCCAGCATTTTTTTAAGTTCATAGCCAACTATGATTTCCATTTAAAAAATTATATTTTTTATTATTTCTGACAAAAAGAGCAAGCATAGAAAAAAACTGACTATGCCACTGGATTGTCTGTGTTGATTCGGCAAAATAAAAAAGTTATTGGCAATTTTCAAAATGGTAAAAAATTCAAAAAGACCCCGTATCTCAGTTGGCAGTGAATATATCAACAGGCGGTTTACGCCATTAAACGTTTCTCAGAAATCGAGCCCATGACATCTATGTCGGTTTTGCTCTGTCTAGTCAGGAAATAGGTTTTCTCTGTTAAAACAGGCCAATTTCGACCACCCTGTACACCCTTCCCTAGAATTTTAAGTACTGATTGGGTCGACCGCGACGAATCTGCTATATCCTCTTCCACGTCTCTTACCAATTTGCACAGTTTCTCGGTTTATTTTATATGTTTGGCAACGTTTTTACTATTCTCCCTTTCTTCAGTACGTTATAAATACATTGTACTCTTTTTACATACGGAAATCTCGACAAGAACATAAACCTTGCCAGCAGGAGTATAATATTTTTACTCGTATAATAGTTACATAAGAATTTTTGATTCCATGAAACCCATCAAACTCGTAGCTGATTTTTAAACATATTAATATGGGTGTATATTTTTAACTTCACAGACAATTCTAACAGTTAATTCAAAGTTAATCATTCAATGTAACAGGACTCAAGTGATCGTTTAAACTCCTAACCCATTCAGAATTATATTTACTTCGATTCGACCACGATTAGTTGCATCTAAAATCCGCTTAATCGCCCTGTTTGTCAGATGCGAAGTCGTTTACCGGACAGCTGACTGTCCGCAGAGACCGTCTGACCGAGGATAATAGACACGCGTTCACGTCGGCCGTGTTCATTTGGTTACGGGGACTGCAAAGGCTTCTGCCCTGAGCCCAACCCTGCTTCCCCACCGCTAACCTGATAAGTAGAGGGATTTGTCGGATGCATAATACACACGAGCCGGCAATTGAAATTGACTCGTTCAACGTTGTCGAACGGGAATTAATGTAAATTCGTGGGCCAGTGTGGGCAGATTCGGAATTAGAATGACATGTTATTGGTTATTTAGACCATCAAGTGGTAGTCTATATCGCTTACATTGTTTTTGGATGTATGTGTGGGTGATATCATTCAGGCTATACTCTGTTTTACGTCTCAGGGAAGATTTCGACAGCATATTTTTTTCGTTCGCATATTTGAGTGAAATTTCTTACTAACAGCTATTAACTTGAAGGATATATATTTTTTATGAATACTTTTTATAAATTTCAAAAAAATAGAGTTAATATAAAACCGTATACTATTCTAGCTTTATAATTATATAATGTTTTTTTAATTTTTATTAAAAAACGATAATTCTCTACCCGGTCGGATAGCTGTGACCATTAAACCAAAATACTACTACATCTATATCTCTGACTACTACTAACTGCTACTAACCAAGAATTTGTTTTGTGTAGTCTGTGGTTTTTTTAATGTTTTGTTCATTGACTAATAACGGTTTTGCGGGCTGTTAGGCCGTGGTCAAGAGTGGTTGGCTCCATAGCTTTCGACTGCATCTGCGGCAGTCTTCATCAGTTGCGTAGAAGTCGAGGGCGAAGTGAACGACTCGACGACTGGACTGGTACTGATACGGAGGGGAGGGGTTGCGCGCCTTTTATAGCATCTTGGCCCAGGCGGTGTGTAGGGCGCGTGGTTTGCTTGTGATCGCTGGTGAAGAGACGTTTTATTTCTGTATTATCGAGCAGCTTGTACCATATTTTGTTAACGTGAAGCCCTTCTTCTTTTCTGTTGAAATTGTTTTGATGTTTGTGGATTTCAGTCGTTTCACGATGTAGTCTTGCAAAGTAGTGATTCCCTGTTGAAAGGACTTCCGTATTATTGAACAGAATTTGATGATCTTCCTGTGTTATTGTGTGTTCGGCCAGGGCTCATTTCTCTGTTTGTCCGAGACGGCAAGATCTTTTGTGCTCAGTCAAACGTGTATTAATACTACGTTTCGTAGTACCAACATATACTGAGCCACAAGAACACGGAATTCTATAGACCCCAGCGGAGGAGAGTGGATCTCGTGGGTCTTTAGCCGAGCGGAGATGTTCTTGTATCTTTCGAGTGGGTTGGAGGATCGGTTTTATGTTCCTCTTTCTTAATAATTTTCAATGCGGTCAGTGACCCCTGATGTATGGAAGAAATGCCATCCCACTGAGAGGTGTATTTTCTCCCTCTTGCCTTTCAACAGGTTTCCTAGGTCTTATGGCTCGTCTGATCGTCTGCTCTCGGTATCCATTGGCTTGTAAGGCTCTGTCTAAGTATTGTAATTCCTCAGTGATGTGTAGAGGTTCACAGATACGGCGGGCTCTGTCAACAAGTGTTTTTATGACCCTTCTTTTTTGACCGGGATGGTGATTTGAATTATTGTGCAGGTAGCGATCGGTATGGGTGTTTTTCCGATACACCTTGTATCCCAAGCTTAGGTCTTGTCGGTAGGTTATAATAGTGATACGACATCAAAACTAACAAGGATATCATCTGGTGTCAGTAGGATGTTTTTGTTCATTATTCATGTTGGAGATTTATTTTTAAATTGATGTTAATCGTTAGGCAACCAGTAAACTCATATAATATTTATTTCTTTTGCATAATCAAAATTCTGTCTTTTTTAGACAGATGTCACTTGTCTTGTCATTATTCAATTCATTATTCGAATTCTCAGAATATTGTTAACAAAAGTTTCATCTTAAAATATAATTATAATTAATCACAATTGTCTATCTCCATCATTTACCGGATTAATCATACAGCAATTACAGCTCAATTACAAACAATTCATTATTTATAGTGATTTACAGTAATTTTATTAAATTATACGAATATTCTCGTTGATGATTGGTTTCAAATAAATATGAGAGTGTCCTCCAATGAAAATGCGAGTTACTAACTCTAAATTCGAATTCTGAGCTGGTAAATGAGCTAGATGCTTTACCAAGACCGTTATTCAGAAGCTACAAACTTATCGATGAAAATATGCATGAAATCAAGGTTGGTACAGTACGATAACGCAATTTTGTCGTCGTGTATAAAATAATATTTTTTTCCATAGCAAGTTACGTTTTAAAAAATATTCAGAAATTATTACTTCAAGGAATTTATTACTAATACAAAAAATATTATGCTGGGTTGGAGTTGGTTTCTATGTAATTTGACAAATAAATAAAGCTGTCTCTTTAGTTGTCAGTTTTGAGTCGTTTTTTAATTCTCTTTCGTGTCGATTACTGATTCAATTGGAGCCAGAAATGGCTCAAAACGAAATAAGTAAATTACCAACAGATATTCAGGCTGAGGCGACTAACGCCATATCCAAACTACTTCCATTTAAATCCCGAATAACTTATAAAAAGAATACAAAAATTTTCAAAAATGGAAGCAATTAAAAAACGGGCGAGAAGAAATAAAGTTTTTAACCTATCCTCGCTGTTAAAGTATCATTTAATCTACCCTTGCGGTTAAAGTATTATTTTATCTACTATTTTTGATAGATATAAGGCAAATTTAATAGTTGCTATGGAAAAAATAAAATTATTAATAACTTTATTCAAAACCTCTAAATTAGTGGTTATATACAATTTTTCTAAAAAAAAATAAATAAAATCGAAGAAAATTCAATATAATTTTAACTAGAAATGTTGCCGATCATAAACAGAAGCCACATAATTAAATATGTATCGCAAAACTTCGAAGATATATATAATAATTACGGGAAAGCACCCTTGAAATGTTTCCGTAATGCCAATTGTACTTTATTATTATTAGTGACCTTAAATGGAGGCTGTTGTAATTTCTAAATCAATTTATCGCTTAAAATAGATTTTTAGCGTTAAATATTAAAAACAAATCGATTGCTTCAACGTTAAGGTAAATAATTCAGGACGGGATACGTCAATGTTTTGACGCAATAATGCAACGTAGGAAAGGCAAGGGTGCATTTATTTTTTAGAGGCCTCTGCCACGTAATCGGACCAGCACGAATGCTTGGGGCCTTCTTATCTCATAACGCTTCCTTGAAAGTATATTATCTAGTTATATTTATATAGAAAGAAAATCTAGGAACTAGTGGGATTGCAGTCGGAAGGGTTTGAAATAGAATTAATATACTTTGTTAATTGTCAAGCTTTCGGAATTTATTCATTCCTTCCTCAGGACAACGTGACATGGAGATCTTCTTTCTTCTTCTTCTTCTTCTTTAACAGCCTGGTTCCATCCAGTGTTGGATATAGGTCTCTTCTAGGTTTTTCCATGATTCGCGATCTCTAGCCAATCTTATCCATTGTCTTCCCGCCACTGCCCTGACGTCATCGACCCATCTCTTTTTTGGTCGGCCTACACTTCTTGTTGTTCCCCTAGGTCTTCATAGGATTGCTTTTTGGGGCCATCGGTCTGGATCCTGTCTTGCCACATGTCTTATCCATTGCCACTTCAGACTTGCCACTCTTTTAACGACATCTATTAATTTTGTTTTCTGACGTATGTGCGTATTCCGTATTTTTTCCCTAATGGTGACTCCCAACATGATTCTTTCCATGGCTCTTTGTGCTACTTGTAGTTGTTCTGCTGTTTTTCGGGTAATTGCCATAGTCTCTAAGCCATACGTAAGCACAGGTAGAATGCAGCTGTCGTAAATAACCGAGATATTTTACTTCGAAAATTAAAAAAAAATTGCTTTAATTTTGAAAACCACTGGATCTTTTCTGGATTCTCTTGCCATATCATCAAGATATTATGTTTTTTTAACTAAAAATAAAAAAAAATCCAAATTTTCAAAAAAAAATTCGCGGAAAAAACCTGACGTGTTTCTGGGGCCGAAATATGCTACCCCTAAAAATATTTGCACTTATTTAAGACCCACCCTGTATAATATCTAAATAAAGAAAATAAAGTCGGGTTAGTTTCATGAATTATAACTGAAGAGCACCTTTATCCGATACTAATGATCTCTGATTTGTTAAATTCGTCTCTGAATACCAAAATAACTTAAAATATCGAAAAAAATCTCGAGAAGCAAGAATATTTAGAATATATAACAAATATAGAATAAGAATTGAACAAAAGTAGTGTGAAAATAGCATATTTAAATAGAGAAATATATTTAAATATACAGAAAATACTTGAATAGAAAACAATGTAAACAAAAATATATAGAACAAATATAACAAAAACTGTCAAATCGATTCCTGTCCATCATTTCAGATCATTCGGTCAATCAATCATGCGTTCCACAAAATTGACTTTTCAGTTCATTATTATTATTGAAGTTGAGAATAAAATTAAATTGTAAATTACTGATTCATAAATCCACTGTACTAGTGTTGGCCAAGACGATTCATTTTAGTGAATCTTAGTAAATTCATTCACACATTTGCATGTTAAGTTTGAAAAATTGAATTTTCATAATGTAATAAAACCAAATAAATCATAAAAAACTTTATTGATTTTTTCTCAAATTTGAAGCAAACAAAAAATCCTTTGAAAATCTATACCGTCGATACATACTTCTTTAATATCGTCATAGTCTATTTCCAGTTCTCTATATCGCTATATTTAGAAGCAATTTGTTTTCCTTTATAGAGATAAATGGCCTCGTTAAAATTTGTAATGTGATATTTCTTAGGATATTATTTTATATTCTCTTGGAAGCAAAGAAAACATTTTAATTTGTGCATAACCGACTAATATATGACTAACCGACTATTATTTTAAAATTTTTAATTTCATTGGAATGTTTCTGGTCATTCTGGACATGCTTATTTTTTAAGGTTTCCTAGATAGTTCAAGAGATGTAGTCAAAAAGTAAAGAATTTTCAGAATATATTTTTCCCTAATATGTATACAGGGTGGTCCAAATTGTAAAAAATAAGATGATAAAACAGTTTCTGTTGAACTTTTGGTACAAGTAGGAGTCATATTTACATCAAAATCAAATTTCTCATGTCAAAAAACTCCCGTACGCCAACTTTTATTGAAATATTGACGTTACTTCATAAATTATTCGAAAAAAATCGAAATAAAAATGAAACTTTTACACCCTCTATCTTCGAAACTAAGCATTTTAGGACATACATTTATACAAACAAGTTTCCACCCTGTATATACAGTAGGGTAGGTCAAAAAAATCGACTATTTTTTTTTCATGTTATGCTCTGAAAAAAAGGGTGGTAGATACCTCAAAAAAAATATAATAGGGGACATATTGACATCAGACTTCCAGACACCAATTTTCATTCAAATATTGACGTTACTTCAGAAACTATTTTGAAAAAATCGAAATAAAAATGAAACTTCTACACCCTGTATCTCCAAAACTAAGCATTTTAGGACATACATTTATACGAATTTTTTTACTATTCGGAAATTTTCGGAATACGGTTCAGCCCACCCTGTATATTACAAGCCCTCAGTTGCCTTGATGTGTATTAAATTTCATAGCCTTAACAAAATTTCAGCCAAGAATAAATTTATGACATCACAAGAAATATATTGATTATTATTTTATTTACGTATTTTTTAAGTATAATCAACCAACCAGGTTTGAGATCAGTATCAAACCAGCGATCGGCAGAAAAAAATTGACAACCGGTTGAATATTTCGTTGTGCGAACAAAGCTAAAAATCTATCCTATTTTTTGTTCATAATTATTTACTTTTCCAAACTCCTAAAGCCTTAAAAGATATTTTGTTCCAACTCGGATTTTTACTATATCGCTTTCTTTGCTTGTACCTTTCTACCAAATAAGAGTTCAAAAATTAATTTCTGCCTTTTCCTAATTATGCTTCTTAACCTTACAATATTTAATAAAGGGGTAATTTTTTATGCTATTAACTCTAATTTTCGCCTTTAATATAAACAAAT